>NW_028318573.1:7500-340000 GCF_062004578.1 Staurois parvus | reverse complement strand
CGATCATTACGTTGTGAGTGGACAAACATTCAAAATCAGCCGGGGATCAAATACTTATTTCCTTCACTGTATATATGTTTTGAGGGCTTTAAGTAGTTTTTTTTGCTAGAAAAACATTTTTATATGTAGGAGAGGAATGTTAGAATTGGCCTGCACTGAAGTGGTTAAAAAAAAAAATGCACCTACCATCTTTTTTGTTTTGCAGGATCGCTGGTTTTAGAACATTTGTTTTAAGGTTTTAAAAGTTTATATAATTTTCTAGGCAAAAACTAAAAATGTCAACATTTGTGCAAAGAATTAAAGAAAAACTTGAGAGGAAAAAAAATGCTTTTTTGGGTGGGAATAACGTTGTGCATGGGAGATCTAAATACAGCCATACTTCTGTTGAAATTTATCTAGTTGGGGGGAAAAAAAAAAAAAAAATGGAGAAAAAGATTTGGGAGCAGGAATGGTTGCCGAATCCTGTCGAGCAGAATTTCTTATTTTTGGGAAATTATACTTCATGTAGATCTTTTAATCATTGGTTTATCTCCAGTACTTGGCAGTGTACTTTCAACTTTAACACTTATCAATAAAGATAAGGTTGTTTTGAATAGACCAGTCTCAGGATGAAGAGTGACCCGATGTCAGGCCATATTTGACTGGCCATAATCTCACTGAACGTTGCGCTGAGACTTGTTAGACCCAAACTCACAGCCGCCTCTAAAATTCCTCCAAAAAGCCGAGCTCCGTCTCATTTCTCTTGACACTGCGGGTGATGCGATTCCTCCCTGCCAAGCTTACCGATCTGACCCTGGAGCTTCAGAGCTGCCATTTTCTGTGAACTTCGAAGATTGCTGTCTCTTTCGGAGTTTCCGCCTCAATGAACCGCAAACCGCTGGAGCCCGGCAGGAAGACAGGAGAAGAGCTCGGCCTTCCAATGAATGGAAGAAGGGGGGTGTTGGGAGATGCAGAGGGGTCAGCGCTGTGTTAACCCTGCCACACTTCACTCTAATATAGAGCTGCCACACTGTCGGAGCCCAGGCTGGAGATGGCAAAGAAAGAAGGAAAATCACATAAAACCCCATTTAGACATTTAGAGAAGGTTGGCGGTACGGCTTAATAATAAGCGACTCGACACAAAACTTTTATGTTGACAGAATATGCAAATCCAGGAGAAAAGATAAGCTCCAGTATGCAATAGCAGAAACCCAAGGGCATTCGCGTTTGGGCAGCTTTAGCCCTTCATCCAGTTGCTGGCCTACTCCTGTTTTGGAGCCCAAAGCTAGGCGACCCAGGCTCATCCAAGCTGTGGAGCCAAGCGCAAGTTGGTCCTGGAGGTGAAGATGGTCCAGGAATCCTAATGGCTCCAGTTTTATTTGCTACAAACTGGCACCAGGTCGTGGACCTCAGGATCGCCCCACTAAGGAGGTGGCTAAAATGGAAAGGTGCAAGAGCTGTTTACAGTGCTGCAGACAAAAGAATGGACAGGTCAGGCAGAGATCTTGGCAAGATGCAGCTGAAGGACTAGTCAGGTGCAGAGGCTGATCCAGGCTGCAAAAGAAAAAGCAGTCAGATTGAAGCAGTGGTCCAGGCAAGACAGCAGGCAAGTCAATCCAGATTATCAACAGACAGGCAGCTAGCAGACAAGCATTACAGTGTTTAAGGTCTGAGGTAGTTACTGATAAGACACAGCACAAGCTACGTCAAAAGCTGGTGCCCAAATACCCTTCTGCCCAGTGTCGTTTCAGGAAACTCTGGAGGTCTTGAAGGTAGTGGAGGAATTCTGGCAATACAGAAAGGCCTGCAAAGATCCTGTGAATGATGGAGGTCCTGGTAATCCTGGAAACCCTAAAAGACCCTGCATGGATTCTGTGAATATAGGAGATCCTGGAAATCCTGAAAAGGTCTGCAAGGATCCTGTGAATGATGCTGGTTCTGGGAATCCTGGAGATCCTGAAAGACCTGGTAGGGATCCTATGAATGACAGAGGTCCTGGGAATCCTGGAAATCTTGAAAGACCTGGCAGGGATCCTATGAATGATGGAGATCCTGGAAATTCTGGAAATCCTGAAAAGACCTGTTAGGGTTGCTGTGAATACAGGAGGTCCTAGGAATTCGGTAAACCCCAGAAGACCGCAACAGGGATCCTGTGAGTATTGTAACAACCCCCTTCCTCCCCAACCTTAGCTCAAGGTGTCACTCAGTCACTATGCAAGGGAATGTTAAACATGAAAAACCAGTGGTGGATATAGTCATCAAAGGGCCTCTATGAAAGGTCTGTGATGGAGATTGAGGCTACAGAGTTGAGCCAAGACAATAGGGCCTTACACAAAACCTTTATTCAAACACCGAAATGTCCCATCAAGAACCATACCATGATACGCAAGGAGAAAGCCGATGTCCACAACCATAAGAGCACACTCAGGACTCTCCAGGTAATTAAACACATATAGAGACCCAGCCCAGCAAGCAGTAAGTGTACAGGCTGATAAAACAAGAAGCAAGCAGGGTTTCCATCAAGACCTCCAGTGGGTTATTAACTAGGTATATTATTAGATCCGCTGCATGGATGTTACGCACATAAAGTCTGCTCTTCCTGGGACACAGATGGGCATTTTAAACCCATTCTCAGAGAACTGCTTCTTTCCTGTGCTATGGAGGAAGGTTGTGAGGGGGCTTCACAGACATGTGGGAGGGCTAAAGCGGAACTATAATTTTTTTTTTTTTTTTAAATATGTATACTGGCTTCTTCTGGGTTGAAGATCTTTGGCCATCCTGATAGACCAGGCGGGATGATGCAACTTTTGTGCATGTACACAGGAGTCAATTCAGTCTGACACCCGTCAGATACCAGGGCTGTACAACCAGCATGCATTGCAGTGTTAAGATCTTGCGAAAAAGAAGTAAAATACCCTCTATGGCAAAAGAAGTGTAGTACTTTAATTGAGACACAGTGAATAGATTTGATTGGATTTTTCATCTATATAGCACTTTGTAATCTCCTTTCCTGCAGACCAGCTCTTCTCAACCTTTTCAACACAGAGAAACCCTTAAAATAACTTTCTGGTCTCAGGGAACACCTGCTAAAAAATTACTATATCTACAACTCATGATACGTGAAGGCCATTGGGAAGAATGCTCCTTACACTTGTGGTCATTGGGAAGAATTACCCCGTTACAGATAGCTAAAAAGATCAATGGAGTCAGTGGGAACTTATCTGAGCAGCAGAAATTGCTCATGGAACCCCTAGCAACCTGTGTAGGAACCCTACGGTTTCATGGAACCCTGGTTGAGAAACCCTGCTGTAAACACCCAGAGTCAGATGGTAAGTTGAATGACTTGTTCCAGTCTTGGAATACCTCAGCCTCCCCCCCCCAACTGGATTAGGGAAGCAGTTAGGGCATAATGAAGTACTGATTCTCACCTGCCCTAGTAGTATGCAGCGTGCATCTAGACAGCAGCAGGAGGAAGTACCAGCGCTTGCCAGAGCCACTTTCGGTCTAAATAGACCCCCTAAATCCCAGGGGACACTTGTGCAGTTGCACAGTTTGAATAAATGGTGCGTACAACCATCAGTTCTATCCGGTCATGTGGTTGGGGCTCCTTCTCCAGGCTAGTGGGGACTGTCTACCTTGGTCTGTTTTAGCCAAGCAATTAGCACTGAAAAAAAATCAACACTATGGGCTACCAAATACTTTGCAGGTCCCTCCTCTTCAGGGAAGCCTACCCCTCCTCTTCAGGGAAGCCTACCCCAACCTCGCCTAACACCCGACCTCACCTAACAACTAACCTCCTCTACTCCACCCACCATTCCATCCCCCACAGCCATCTCCTCCTGTTCCACCTTCCCCTCCCTCCTAGATTGTAAGCTCGAAAGAGCAGGGCCCTCGAACCCCTCGTGTATTGTATTGTTACTGTCTTGTCTCATGTTATGTCCCCCTCGCTACTGTACAGCGCTGAGCATACCCTTTGGCGCTATATAAATACTGTATAATAATAATAATAATAAATGTCTCCTGAGAAACAACACAACTTGCAAGACTAAGTCCAGGAAACATAAGCGTTTGGCTCATCAGTGTATTATTCTGACATTGCAGAAAGCCATGTCTTCATTCTGGAATACTTCTCATCCAGACACAAGTGTTAGTCACATTTGCAGTTATTTCACTGCGCATAATAAACATATTTTAACACTTTAGGATTATTACAGCTTTATGATTCTGCTTGGAGACATCTTCTTCACTTTGCTTACACAGCCGGAAGATATGATTTGTAATTGTGTTTTAGAGAAGAGAGGTATTAAAGTGTTCCTGTACTTTTCTCATTAAGGCTGTGTAAGCTCAGAAGTTTTGAGCAGATAGGGTTGGAGTTTATGGTTTTATTTTCTTCCACAGTTAGAAGAACATGGTGGTGGGGCCAGTGGATCACCATAAGTCAAGTAGAAGAGGCTTCAGTTATGAGTAGATACCGGTTGGTTACATGATCACCTAAAATTGACCACTTCGGAACTTTACAATTAATACATTTTTGACATGTCACAGTACAGAGCAACAGTAATATTGTTTAGCAAGTTTCCACTTTTTAGTATTACAAATCGGTCCCTAAAGTGATTATAAACCCTCAGATTTTTCAGCAGTTGATTTAATCCTTTTTGAGTATGCAGCTTAAAGCGGAGTTCTGGTCTCTGCCAACTCCCCCCAAAAAAAATTAAAAGTCAGCAGCTACAAATACTATAACTGCTGACTTTTAATACTTTAATATTAGGGCACTTACTTGTTCATGCATACAACGGTGTCCTCACCCTGAGCCAATTCTTCAATCTGCTGTTGGGTGCTGGAGCCACCATCTTGACCTTTCGGCATCACAGCCGGTTCCCTACTGCGCATGCGTGAAGTGAATGGGACGCAGTCTTCTGGGACCTTGGACATACCCGTTCCCACCAAAAGGTGCCAAATGTGCCTCCACTCTGGATGAAGGAGCACAGGGGGCACCTTTGGAAAGCAGTATTGTCAGTACGGAAAACCTTTTTTCAACCAGGACTCTTGGCAACCCTAATGTTTCTCCAAAGGTTGCTAGTGGTTCCTTGATCAATCAGTAATGAGCAATCCCTGCCTCTCAGATATGTAACCATTGACGCCGTTGATCTTTTTATCAATGTAAGGAAAGTTCTCCCCACTGACCATCACACTTGTGAGCTGTAGATATAGTCATTCTTAGCAGGGGTTCTTTGAGTCTGGATAGCTATTTCAAGGGTTCCTCCATGTTAAAATGTTGAGAAAGCCTGGTCTGGGATGAGGGTAGTATTAATGATTGGCAGATTAAGATACACTAACAAACTGAAGCTGTCATATATACCCTAAACTGGCATCCAGGTCCAGGAAGTAGATGGTGAAACTGGATGATGTCTGAACAAAGATGCCACTGTCCTTCCAGAAGGGAAAGCAATGAAGAAGACGTTGACATGGCCAGTACTGTGATCCCTGATGGAGGGGGGGGGGGGTAAATAAATACCTGGGAGAAGGGGCGGACTGACAACTCATGGGGCCCCTGGGCAATAGGGGATCATGGGGCCCCTGTGTCCTTGCCCAAACTCAAAAAAGCCTATGAAAAAAGTACCAGGAGCATCTCATGGGGCCCCCTACTGACCCCGGGCCCTCGGGCAGTGCCTGAGTTTCCAAATGGTCAGTCCGCCCCTGCCTGGGAGTGTTACACTGAGATGCATGGACTGAACGTAGAAGAACAATGTTGGGCCCACTTTAACTACCCCACATGAATATATTACTATAACATTTTCTTTCCTTTATTTTTCATTTTAGTTTTAAAGGATGTTTGCTTCTATTTTACGACTAGAGAAATGTGATGGAAGCTTCTGTGATCTTCATGGGCAGAAAAACCCAAACAATAAACCATAACTTGTGAGTTGGTCATTTGCATTTCCATTATTTGTAGTATTTTTTAATTTTTATTTTGCAGATGCTAACCATTGAAAACAATCTGTAAATGAGTAAAAACACATTTTTAGTTCTTGAAATATGGGGAGCCAGTTGTCTTTTTCTATCTGAAATTATGACATTATGATGAGGGGGTACCAAGGACGAGTCTTTCACCTCAACATCTTATTTGTGAAGGTGTCCCCTCGCCCATTTCAGAAACCTAAGAGGTGCGGATCGCTAACTCGCTGCTGTCAGCCCAGCCACTCTGAAAGTGATATCAATAAATTGTTGTCAGCCTGTTTCCCCCGTGGATAGTACACTAAATGTGCTAAGTATTTACTGTAATTGGTACAAGTTCCGGAATCTCGGCTTTCACATTCTCGCTTCTTTCAAGCCATCAAATTTATGCTGATGATTCAATTATCTGAGTTATATCATTCACAGTGTCTTGGCTTGTGAAGGATAGTTATTCCCATATTTATTCAGTGTGGACACCTAGAAACATAGAAAAGTGATGACAGAAAAATTACCAAATGGTCCGTCAATTCTGTCACATTTATATACACTCACCTGTAGGCCTGGACTGGCCATAGGGCACACCGGGCATTTGACCGGTGGGTCCACCTGGATAGGAGGGGCAGCACACAGAAGACCATGCATTTCTCGGTTCCTCTATGTTCCGCCCGGCCGCCCCTCCTATCCATCTCCTGCAGCCCTGGGCTTCTGTGTGCTCCCACTGTGGCCGCCCCCCCAGTGCGGACAGTCCCCACCCATTACAGACAGGAGACGACAGACAGCTGGTTCTGCCCCTCCTCCTTCTGCCCTCTCCTCCTATATCCTCCCTGCCTACACTTCCCGCCATCCTTGTGTCTTTTCTCTCCCCTTTCTTTCTCTCTCTCTCTCCAGTGTCTCTCCTTTTTTTCCTCTCTTCTCTTTTTCTTTCTTTCCCTCCTTCCGCCTTTCTTTCTATGTCTCTCTTTCTTTCTCTGTCTCCCATTTCTCTCCTTTTTTTCCTCTCTTCTCTATTTCTTTCTTTCCCTCCTTCCTTCCACCTTTCTTTCTATATGTCTCTCTTTCTTGCTCTCTCTGTCTCCTGTTTTCCTCCCTCCTTTCCTTCCTTCTCTCCTCCTTCCTTTCTCTCCTACAAAAAAAGTAAAAAAAAAATAAAATAAAATATAAAATTGTAAAAAATTTAATAAAAACCTACTGACATTAGTGGCAGAACTACTTGGGTCACAAAGGTCGCTCTTGCAACCGGGCCCTGGCGTTCTGCCACTGGGGTCCGAGGAAAGGGTCCCCAGGCTTGGGGCTGCTCAGTCCAAAATGCCCAGGCCTATTTTTTTGTCCCAGTCCATGCCTTCTCACCGGCCTCTTTATTAGGTACATCTGTTCAATTGCTTGGTAACACAAATTGCTAATCAGCCAATCACATGGCAGCAACTCATGCATTTAGACATCTAGACCTGTGGAAGATGACTTGCTGAAATTCAAACCCAGAATCAGAATGGGGAAGAAAAGGGATTTAAATGACTTTGAACATGGCATGGGTTTTGGGGCCAGACGGGCTGGTCTGAGTATTTCAAAAACTTCTGATCTACTGGGATTTTCAGGCACAACCATCTCTAGGGTTTACAGAGAATGGTCCAAAAGGAGAAAATATCCCGTGAGCGGCAGCTGTGTGGATGAAAATGCCTTGTTGGTGTCAGAAGTCAAAGGAGAATGGGCAGACTGGTTCAAGATGATAGAAAAACAACAGTAACTCATGTCGATATGGACCAAAATCTCTGAGGCATGTAAACACCTTGTTGAATCTATGCCACGAAGAATTAACGGCAGTTCTGAAGGCAAAAGGGGGTCCAACCCGGTACTAGCAAGGTGGACCCAATATAGTGGTCGGTGAGTATGAGTACACCCCAACAGATTTGTCGGAAAACCTTTCCTTTCCTTTCAGAATCAACATTTTCTATGGGACACTATACTACAAAACACTCCCACAAATGCGGGCCATTGATTGCAAACAATATTTGTTAGATTGCACACACAAAAAAGTATTTTTCCTAACAAATTCATTCAAGACCATGTTGCAAAAACGAATACACCCCATTAATTGGTTTATTTGGATGCAGGGATGCACTGGATGCCTTTGCTATAGCTGGGCCTCACGTGCGTCCCTGTACCTTTTAAAGGAGGGATGGGCTCTTCCAAGCACACCTGCCCTTAACCTATCCATTGATACATGTGCTCCTGCTATGGAAGCTTTGGAAATTTTAGTTAGGTCCACAGTATACAGAGGACCCTTGACGCGGGACTATGTCTTACGCATGTATTTGCAAATGTGTGCAAACAAAACCCTCCATTGTAAACACAAACTGTGAGACAGGGCCAAATTGGTTGTTTTGCAGGCTGGCTGGCAAGTGTTGCTGGGAAATCATTTGTTTGCAACACCCCCAGTGAAAGTTTTACAAAAAAGTCTGCCACAAATGTGGGCCATTGATTGCACACAAGATTTGTTAATTTGCACACCCAAAAAAAAGTATTTTTCCTAACAAATTCATTCAAGACCATGTTGCAAAAATGAATACACCCCAATGAAAGTCTTAAGAGCAAAGCTAAATTTTATACAACAAAATCTTAATGAACAAGAATTCAACTACAGGTGAGTCTAATTATTCATTAAACAGGTGTTCAGCACAGGGGCGTACTGACCATTTGGAAACTCGGGCACTGCCCAAGGGCCCAGGGTCAGTAAGGGGCCCCATGAGATGCCCCTAGTACCTTTTTCATAGGCTTTTTTGAGTTTGGGCAAGGACACAGGGGACCCCATGATCCCCTATTGCCCGGGGGCCCCATGAGTTATCAGTCCGCCCCTGGTTCAGCAGACAGTTGATTATAAAAAGGCATTACTTAAAGAAAACCCCTCCCATTTCATGTGGTCAGCAAATGCATCACATGGAAGAGAAATGTCACAAGGCCTGAGGAAGAAAATAATTTCTTTACACAAGAAAGGGGAAGGCCACAAGAAGATCACCAAAACTTTACTTGTCAGAATACTGTAGCAAAAGTGATACAAAAATTTAACAGAGATTGAACTGCGACCATCTCACAGAGATGTCCAGGCTGTCCATGGAAGTTACCACCTCGACAGGAGTGTCTTCTGATGAGAAGGGTTGAGGAAAATCGCCATGCAAGTTCACTGCAGTTACCTAAAGAAGTAAAAAGCCAAACTGGGGCATACACTGCAGTAGAAAGCCAATACGCCATACACTGCAGAAGAATGGCATGCATGGGTGTCGTCCATGAAGGAAGCCTCTCCTAAAGCCCATGCACAAAAAAGCCCACCTAGAATTTGCCAGTGTCCATGCTGAAAAAGAAGACGACTACTGGGACTCTGTACTCTGGAGTGATGAGACCAAGATAAAGGTTTTTGGAACTGATGGCTTCAAAACTGTATGACGTCACAAAAGGTAAAGTGTACAAAGAAAAATGCATGGTGCCCACAGTGAAACTTGGTGGTGGCAGTGTCCTTCTGTGGGGCTGCATGAGTGTTGCTGGTGTCGGGGAGCTGCAGTTCATTGATGGTATCATGAAGTCACAGATGTACTGCTCTATATTGAAAAAGAAGATGCTATCATTCCATGCCCTTGGTAGGTGTGCACTTTTCCAAAATGACAATGATCCAAAACACACATCTAAGGCCACTGTTGCATTTCTGAAGAAGCACAGGGTGAAAGTGATTCGGTGGCTAAAGTATGTCTCCTGATCTGAACCCAATCAAACACCTGTCTAAAGAGACAAGTTGAGCATCACTCTCCATCCAGCATATGTGTATTGGTACCCTAATCAATGTTTCCACTACAGACTGCAGAGGTCTGAGGGCCACAGGTTGGACACCACAGGTCTAATATTTGTCAACTTAGAGATATAGAGAGCCTCAGTGGTGGCCCATAACATCACTAAGGAGCTGCATATAATATTCAGCAAATGTAATGCCACATAAGATGGTCATAGACTTGGTATAGGAAATAAAGACATTGGACATGCCAAAGGAATGGTTTGGAGAGTCAAGACCTGCTGAAGGTGATCTCAGAGACGGCTAGAGATCACCATTAAATAGTCAACTCTCCCATTGTGGATATTCAAGGAACTCGTGACAAGACTCAAGCCAGTTGGTTTGAGTGCCTATCACAGCCATGAACACCATAAGGGTAAGGCCAGAAACCTGTAAACGAACAGCTAAGCTTTTTAAAGGCACCAGAGAAAAATCGTGGGTGAAACCACATGCCTAGTGTCCACCATCTCCATTTACATGGTCCTCTGGAATTCTGCAGTTAGAACACAACAGTCTCCAAGCAGCATCTGGATTTAGCAATTTTATGCAAGCCCATAGTGAGTGCAATTTCTTCAGGAGTGTCTGCATCTATGACACAAGGCAATGATGTAGACTGCTCACCAGATCAGCTCTAACCTTGGACATCGGTTACAGTCAGTGCAACCACCAAGGGACCACAGGGGATCCATTAGCATTCAGATCCTTAGGTTTAAGAAAAAAAAAATTACGATCTTTTTTCTAAGTTTGTAATATGGAGTTTGTTTTATTTTTGGATTTTCCTACAGTGCAGCTTCAAATATAAATCTCTCCCATAATGCACCTGTGTAAAACGACATGCACTATTTGGCAGATTTGGGTGACATCCTGTCACATAATGGGAGATTGGCTTCATGACCCAGCCATGTTAACCTGTCACTAACCAGGACACGAGACATATTTTTTCTTTCAATGAAAAATGACAGCTCCGAGAGGGACTGCGGGGTGGAAAAGACTCGGCCCTTACTGCTGATCCAAGGCAAACCTGGTAAATTACAACTCCAGTGAAGATGATAGAAAGTCAACATACTTGTATACCAACTAAGGGATTTGTGATCTGCTGTAGCACCTCCACTGTAATTTTACCGCTCAGTATTCTGGAGCTGAACGCAAGATTTTTTAAATCAAAAAGTACTGAGTAGAGATGTTCAGGACGGAAAAATTTGTTTAGTTTCGGATTAATTTGTTCTGTTAGAATGATTAATTTTCTAAATTTGTTTTGCCTATTCAGATTAGTTTTGTATATTAGTTGTTCCAAATCTAATCATATCTTGGAAGATATTTCGGAAGATTAACTATATTCGTTTTAATGCGTTCATTCGTTATTTCAGGAGACGGAGGTGGATCCATCAGAATCTCTGAATCATAACAATGAATGTAACTAAATTAACTTTGGATTCATTA
The DNA here is from genome assembly GCF_062004578.1 of Staurois parvus. Taxonomy (NCBI): domain Eukaryota; kingdom Metazoa; phylum Chordata; class Amphibia; order Anura; family Ranidae; genus Staurois; species Staurois parvus. Next base: position 328,815 of record NW_028318573.1, on the reverse strand, counting down.
TGATTCAGAGATTCTGATGATCCACCTCCATCCAACCCAAACACAATAACTAGGAATCATCTTATTATACTTTTATACCTTCCTGTATTTATTGCAATATGTTTCCATTTCATATATAGGGTAGCACAGTAGCTAAATGGCTAGCACTTCCACCTGGCAATACTAGGGTTGTTGGTTCGAATCCAGGGGCTGACTGACAACTCATGGGGCCCCGGGCAATAGGGGATCATGGGGCCCCTGTGTCCTTGCCCAAACTCAAAAAAGCCTATGAAAAAGGTACCAGGGGCATCTCATGGGGCCCCCTACTGACCCCGGGCCCTCGGGCAGTGCCCGAGTTTCCCAATGGTCAGTCCGCCCCTGTTCGAATCCCAACCACAGCACCACCTGTATGGAGTTTGCATGTTCTCCCTGTGCCTGCGTGGGTTTCCTCCGGGTACTCTGGTTTCCTCCCACACTCCAAAGACATGCTGGTAGGTGAATTGGCTCCTGTCTAAATTGGCCCTAGTATGTGTATGTATGAATGTGAGTTAGGGACCTTAGATTGTACGCCCCTTGAGGGTTAGGGACCGATGTGAATGTACCATATATATGTAAAGTGCATTTTTTTATAAAAATAATAATTAGTTAATGCAACATAAAAGCGAAAGGAATCAATTCAGATCATTCGTTATACCATTATGTTATTTGGAGTGTTTCAAGCCAGGGGCAGACTGACCATTTGAGCATTCGGCACTGCCCGAGGGCCCGGGTCATTAGGGGGCCCCATGAGATGCCCCTGGTACCTTTCATTGTCTTTTTCATAGGCTTTTTTGAGTGTGGGCGAGGACACAGGGGCCCCATGATCCCCTATTGCCCGGGGCCCCATGACTTGTCAGTCCCCCCTGCTTCAAGCATTAACAAAAAGGCCCAAACTTTCCCATCAGGTCATCTAAATGAATACAGATAAATTAGTCGTCTCATTATAGTTTATTGCGGATTATTTGAAATTTGTTACTGTTGTGATTTAAACATTCAGAAACATCAGAATTTCCAAATAACGAAAATTTGGTCTGAATTTTGTGTCGTAATGAAACGAATCTCACATCTGGTACCGAGGGCGGGGGAAGGATTGATTACTGGATTGACGCTTTGGCGTTAACTTAGGCCTCACGCACAGGGGCCAGAGAAAATGCCTCTGCTAAAGGCATCTAGAACTTTTTTTTCCCATGTCTCTGAAAGTAGCTCTAGGTTATCTAATGTACATATACATGTAAGCCCTGTACCGGGGTGGGCTCCCCAGGATACAGTGAAGTCACGAACAAGGAAAGCAACCCCAACACCAGCTTTTGTCACAACAGAATTTTACTTAGATGTGGCAAACAAACACAACCACAAATGCTGGAAACATACAATAAATTTACAATACACCCAGCCCAAAGGCTGAGACCCTTGTGCTGCACAGCACGGCGCCTCCTGATGGATGAAGGTAGAAAGTGTAGTAATTTACCTACTGGGGGGCACCCCTAAGCTGCCACACCTTACCTGTTATTACCCTAAAAGAGCAGGAATCAGTGTATGGGTGTATGGTATGGGCTAGCCTGCAGTGCAGCACAACAGCTTACAATCTTACACAAATCTACAGTATTCCCCCCCCCATAACTGGTCCTGTAGCACATGCCTGAGCATTCCTTCTAAGCAAAACGCCAGTCTGGCTTGAGTTTGTGGGATTTTATCAGCTCTCCAATGTGAAATGTCACTTTAAGTTGTGGAGTCCTTCCAATGATCAGTAACAACACTTGTGGCCTGACACAAACAGAGACCCTAACTAACTAACTATAGGCCTGGACTCAGTCTCAAGGCGCCAACACTGAAATGAGGTGCGTGCATGATCTTACCGACCCGGGTCAGCTTTGTATCCGCTGGTGACTCTGAACAGAACAAATGTCTCTCCAACAAGCATGCGGTCTCGCCGTATATGTTGCTTAGTTCCTCTGCTCTCATCAGCATTCCTGGCAGCAATCTCATCAGCATTCCTGGCAGCAATCTCATCAGCTTCCTGGCAGCAATCTCATCAGCTTCCTGGCAGCAATCTCATTAGCTTCACTTAGCTGCAGCTCTGGTTATGGAGGGATGCTCTCACACCTGGATGTCATCAGATTCTCAGCTCACACGGCCCCCCTCATTCACCATCCTCCAGAACATAGCTGCTCTCTCTTCTTCCTGTTCCCTCTCAACTCTGTGTGAAAACTCCACCTCTTCATGAATATAGAAATATCTATGCAGTCTGAGGCTGTGTTAGGAAAACAGTGGCATCTTGTGGCTAAACTGCAGAATGTCAGTCAAAACATTTAATTTACTCCACACAAGCAGTATTCAAACAATGAGAGCTGTTTCCCCATCTCACATACACATTGTGTCGTTTACAGGTATATTCAAGAATGGCATTCGGGGCATAACCTGCGTTCAGAGAGGACTTTTCCAGAATAACTTACGCCTAGAAAATGTATTCTAGTTTCTAAAGTAAATTAGTATTCTATGCAATATAATCAGTTATAAAAAAAGCAACATTGGAGGCTTTTTTTCTGCCAATATATTTGGAGCATTTTTTCATATGTTCGTGAGCATGAGGCCTAAGCCCTGGTTCACACTGGTTACGGGAATCGCATCTGTTCCTGCACCCGCATCCATCGCAGGCAAATCGTTCTGCCCTTATGAGATGCGCGGGGCTGCCAGTCATTCTGAATGGCACCCCCGTGCATCTCAGCCTGCAGTGCTTTTACGGGTGTGGGAACTGCAGGGAAATTGCATGGTCAAAAAGACCATGCAATTTCCCTGCGGCCGCATTTTTAAAAAGGTGCACTTTTACACAAAACGCAGACACGGCTGCCCATTCGAAATGAATGGGCTGCCCTGCCTGCGCAAACGCCGACCGCTCAGCGTGTGCAAAAGTGAACCAGGGATAAAAGGAATAGAGTGTGCAATTTTCAATCCACTTAGTAAATGAGGGGAAGCTGTGCTGATGTTAAATCAGCCTTTATTTTTATGCAGATGATTGGGTATTATTTGAAAAGTAAATTGTATGCAACCTCTGACTATACATTTGCTACGTTTTGGTCAGGTATATATATATATATATATATATATATATATATATATATTTATATTACACACATACATACATACACACACACACATATACACCTTTGAAAGTGTTTTTATTATTAATAATTTTATTATTTCTATTTATTTGTGCGACAAGAGCAAGACAAACAAAAAAAAAAAATCTAGCCAGGAATGTTGAGAGCGGCTGTGCTCTCTGGATTGTTATCAGTTAGCATTGTTCCCTGCTATCTCCGTGGCCTAAAAAACACCTTCCCCTTCTTATGGTGAAGAGAGGGAGGTGCTATGTAGTCCCGACACATTCTCTGTCCTAGAGTGACAACGCTGCTCTCATACCTGTTATACCTGCTCTCAATTTATGTTGTGCCCAGGGGCGGACTGACCATTTGGAAACTCGGGCACTGCCCGAGGGCCCGGGGTCAGTAGCGGGCCCCATGAGATGCCCCTGGTACCTTTTTCATAGGCTTTTTGTGTTTGGGCAAGGACACAGGGGCCCCATGATCCCCTATTGCCCGGGGGCCCCATGAGTTGTCAGTCCACCCCTGATTGTGCCATAAAATATTCCCAAGTTGGAAGCTCAGATGTCACCACTTTGCACAGGTGCCTTGACTTGCTATCAGTCCTTCACAGCTCCTGTACAGCAGGGCTGCAGTTTGAAAGGAAGAAGCTTTCCAGGCGCTAACAATGAGCATGCTGATAGGAATAGAGAGCAGGGTGAGACAGACGGGTGCTTCACTGTGCTGCTTCCCTTTTTAATCTTGGTATACGCTATTAGAATTTCAGCCCACATTTTTCTTTGCAAGAACGTTTTAAGAACTTTCATTCGTTTCTCTAACCATTAGTGGGGTCAAATTGACGTTCATTTTCGGCTGCAGTGATAAGAGAATTAGAAGGAGCAGGATGGAACTTTTTTCTCAAATGTACAAATTTCTAAGAGTATATGTGGTTTTCATTTGGTAATGTTAAAATCAAATGTTAAAAGTAAAAGAAAATCTTGAATGACAACGTTCTGAGAATTTTCATTAGTTATTCTACTTGTGCATGCCCAGCTTTACTGTCCAGTCACAGGCTGGAGGTGGGTCCAGGATGACCTGGGCTCAGGGAAAATGGGTTGTATGATGCTAGAAATCAGACTGAGGATATCTAGTGGCAGAAAAAGGCAGTATTGCGGGGGGGAAATCTCTGGCCAGCAAAGCGTTTTGCTTTTTTTAATTTTACCTTAATTTTGGCTGGAGCTCTGCTGTTGTTAGGCTTTTGAGCTGACAATCAGGAGAGTGTGCAGGAGAATTGTTTGTTTTGTTTCCTAAACCTGAAAATCCCTTTACAGGCATGACGGGGTTATAAAAGAAAGGCTAGCAACTCAGAGAGCTCTAAATATTTCACAGGTGGCAGAGCCACCATCCTCCATCACCTGCACAGGAATGAGAGAAATCGTCCGCTCCTTACCGCCAGTAATTATGTCTCGTCTCTATCCGCACCTTCTGGGATTTCAAGAATAAATGGAAATGACTTATTTTGCCAAGTGTTTTTCCTTCTGTTGTTTCCACCCAACCCTCGGCCACTTGCCGAGTTATCCATTCTTTCCTTTAATAAAGCATGCAGTAATTTTTTTTTTTTTACCTTTTTTCACCTTGATAAGATAATTGAATGGAGAATAAAGAATGGTGAGGAATAAAGAAAATTATTTTCAGCATTTATTGATAGCAGTGGCATATTAATAGATAAAATGATGGGACGGAGAAAGAAGAGGAGCTAGAATTCATTGGGGAGCATCTAGCCGGGATTAGCACTTTCAAAAGCAGGTTATAGAAGTGTTTTGCAAAGAGATAACTGTTCTCCAGGGTGTGCAGCACTGCGATTGCTCAATGACCCTTGTTCTCTGTGGTGTACACCACTGTAAATGCTCTCCAACCCTTGTTCTCTATTTTGCACACTACCGCAAGTGCTCCAGGATTCATGTTCTCTATTATGAATATACCATGCTCAACGACCCTTGCTCTCTAAGGTGTACACCACTGTGAGTGCACACCACTGCAAGCTCTCAACGACCCTTGTTCTCTATGGTGTACATCACTGTGTGTGCTCAAAGATCCTTGTTCTCTATGTATACACCACTGCGAGTGCTCAACGACTCTTGTTCTCTATGGTGTACACGACTGTGAGTGCTCAACAAGCCTTGTTCTCTATGGTGTTGTCAGGAACGGACTCGCCCCTGGTGGTGGGACTCACCTGCCTTGTCGGCTGCAGTACCAGTGCTGGCCAGCGGGGGCTCTCAGCAGCCAGAATCTCACTCCTGCAGTCAAGCCATCACCTGAGGCTGGTTGCAGGAGGTGTATTTAAGCAATGGCCAGGCCTGCAGTTAGTGCCTTGGTGTATTGTTCCCATGAGCCCCTGTGCCTGAACCTGATCCTGTCGTCTGCCTGCCTTCCTGATCCCTCTGCCTGACTCCTGACATTGATAGAACTCTGCCTGTGCTGACCTCGGCTATTCCTAACCACTCTTCTGCCTGCTCCTTTGTACCTTGTCTGCCCGATGGTTCCTGACCCGGCCTGCCTGACCACTCCACCTCACCAGCCCTGACCACTCTTGTCTGTGTGCTTGTACTTTCCGTTATTAGTTGGAGGTTTGGTTTTGTTTATATTGTGCGTTTATATTTTGTATAGCCTCTAATAAATTATATTGTTTACACCATACTTGAGCCTGCGTTTCCCTGGGTTAGCCCACACACCTCTGGTCATACCTAGAGCCCTGACAGGTGTACACAGTGTTGAGTGCTCAACAAGCCTTGTTCTCTACGGTGTACACCACTGTGGGTGCTCAACAAGCCTTGTTCTCTATGGTGTATGGAACTGAGATTGCTCACTAACCCTTGTTCTCTATGATGCACACTATTTTGAAGGTTCACTTACCCTTATTCTCTATGGTGTACACCACTGTGGGTGCTCAACAAGCCTTGTTCTCTACGGTGTACACCACTGTGGGTGCTCAACAAGCCTTGTTCTCTACGGTGTACACCACTGTGGGTGCTCAACAAGCCTTGTTCTCTACGGTGTACACCACTGTGGGTGCTCAACAAGCCTTGTTCTCTACGGTGTACACCACTGTGGGTGCTCAACAAGCCTTGTTCTCTATGGTGTACACCACTGAGTGCTCAACAACCCTTGTTCTCTATGGTGTATGGAACTGAGATTGCTCACTAACCCTTGTTCTCTATGATGCACACTATTTTGCAGGTTCACTTACCCTTGTTCTCTATGGTGTACACAACTGCGAGTGCTCAACGACCCTCGTTCTCTATGGTGTACATCACTGTGCGTGCTGAAAGACCCTTGTTCTCTATGTATACATCACTGCGAGTACTCTCAACAGCTTTGTTCCCTAGGATGTACACCACTGTGAGTGCTCAACAACCCTTGTTCTCTATGGTGTACACCACTGTGAGTGCTCAATGACCCTTGTTCTCTATGGTGTACACCACTGTGAGTGCTCAATGACCCTTGTTCTCTATGGTGTTCGGAACCGAGATTGCTCACTAACCCTTGTTCTCTATGATGCACATTATTGTAGAGGTTCACTTACCCTTGTTCTCTATGGCGTACACCACTATGAGTGCACACCACTGCAAGCGCTCAACGACCCTCGTTCTCTATGGTGTACACCACTGAGTGCACTCAACAACCCTTGCTCTCTATTGTGTACACCAGTGGCCTCCAAACTGTGGCCTGGGACTTGCCTTTATCTTGGCCTTGGTGTGCCATTCCATTCAGTGAGACCAGCAATAGGACATAATTCCTGTCACTGACACCAACAATTCCAATTCAAGAACTATTCCACCCATTGATGCTAAAAAAAATGATAGGGCCCAGTTGTTGGTGTCAAAGGAAGGAATTGTGCCTCGTTGTTGGTGTCATTGGGAGAAATGACACCAATGATGGGGCACAATATCTTCCACCAAACATGGGGCATTGTTTACTCCCATTGATGCTAGGACATTTTCTAGTCGCTTTGGCCACAATCCGACCCTCCCAAAGTCAGAAGGACAATACACTAGTCCTTTGTTTAGACAATTTGGAGACCCCTGATGTACACTACTGCAAGTTTTCAATGACCCTAGTTCTCTATAACTACTACTACTAATGCACACGACGGAGTGATCGCTTATGATACCCTATATTTTATCATACTAAATCTCAACTGGTGTAGATCTATAGAAATAGGAAGAGACACCCCAGCCGCTGCACACCTTGCCCAACCCGAGTGGGTAGCAGGTAAAAGCAGCCTCAGCTTGATTCATCCAAGCCATGCACCAAAACACGTTTAATCACGGAGGTCCTCAATCATTAAGTCCAGTTCGGGGCGAAACATGTTGGGGCATGGCTTGGATGAATCAAACTGAGGCTGCTTTTACCCGCTAACCTCTCGGGCCAGGCAAGGTGTGTGGCAGTCAAGGTATCTCTTCTTATTAATACAATGTGCTTTGTTTCTGGACAAACCCTTTACCCAGCTTCACCCTCACTAATCAGCAGCATACAATTCATCAAACCTAGTTAGCCACTAAACATTTATCGTAGGTTTAGATCTACTATTATATCAGCATATGTTCTAAAATAGGTGTACACAAAAGGCTGGCAGAGTCCCTTTAAGGCAGAGCGGTACACAATAAGAAGCATGGACGGTCATTATCAGAATTGTCTGCTACCTTTGGTCAAAATTGGAGGTAAATTCACATCGCTGGAGATCAAATTACTCTGATGGCTTCTCTGATATACCGAGAGCAGAGTAACTCCTACTCTTCCAGACAAGAACATACCGCTTGTCAAAACACAATGCAAGATCCCACCGAAGGGCAATCATTTGCTTGGCATTATTTTGATAGGATGGAACCCACTCTTAAATGAGAGCTTCTACACACTGAGCCATTCAGATACAATTTTCACACAATGATCTGCACCACAAATGTCCTCAGTGTGTCGAGAACTTCCTCATCCTTTGAGTTGGGAAGTCCACTGTACCCAGCTATGAATTTCCCTATTAAACACATTATTGAGAGAAACAAAAAAGGAAAAAATATTTACCTCACTGTATACAGTTTTCATAAGCAAATCATTTTGTGCACATCCATGCTCAGACCAAGGGAAGCCTATCAGACCTGGTAGGTGGACCAAGAGCCAAATGAAGGAGTGCGCAAAACAGTCCGACAACGCTTCTGCTCATTACGAGGTAGTGGCTTAGCATTGTCACCCGCAAACAGGGGTTAATTTATTAAAAAGCAAACGTGCTGAATATTCCCTTAGTGAATCAGATGATATTCTGCGGAATTCCATCATCCAATCATGTGCCAGCATGATTGGATGGTCAATTTATTTTCTTTACATCTGATATTGTATTCCTTGCAACGTGAATTTTCACCCCATTCCCTAAACGTAGGTAAAAATCTTTTGCAAAGTGAACAGGTTATTTGCCCTAAAGTGGTTGTAAACCCTTACGTATACCCAGTGAAGTGACTGGCCACCCACAGGTGTTACACAGATTAAACAAAGCCTCCTACATAAGTTGTACCTGTTTATCTGCAACTCTCATCTCTACAGCCTTCTAAAGCACACATTTTATACAGCATTTCTGAGCAACAGAAGGCAGGTGTCATGGATCTTATTTTACACACTGCACAGCATAGAGATAGAGCAGGGAGCCAAATGTAATCTGAGACTCGAGTGGAGGGAGCGGACACAATCCTCACAGGGAAACATGCACAGCCAAGGCTGTCAATTGCCTTCTTTGTGCTGGAAAGGGGGAAAGGATTTCCATGGAATTCTGTGATGTTGGCATAACCTGTCAGAAGTGATTCATGCAGATAGAGGGAGGAGAGAGCAGATAGGCACCAAATTAAGTGCTTTGGATTACAGCTAGTATATACTAAAGAGGAATATGATTTGTTCATGTTTTTTTTGATAGGTTTGAAACCACCTTATATCAACCTTTACTTTTTCAGTCTGACAAAGTTAAGTCACTAACTTGGAAATAATATCTACTTTGTCACCCTGCCATATGTAGACCTGGAAGGCAGCCCAAAAGCCAATTGAAAGAGTGTGCATGAAAGCCTGACAACGCTGTTGCTTATTGTGAAGTAGTGGTTTGGCGTGGTCGGCCTGAAACAGGAAGTGCAGGCTGTTCGGGTTAACCACTTCCAGACCGGATACTTTTACCCCCTTCCTGACCAGGGCAATTTTCAGCTTTCAGCGCTATCACACTTTGACAATTGCGCGGTCATGCAACACTGTACCCATATGAACTTTTTAGCATTTTTTTGAGACAGATAAAACTTTATTTTGGTGGTATTTATTCACCACTGGGATTTTTATTTTTTTTGCTATGTAAATGAAAACGTCCAAAAATTTTGAAAAAAAGTGTTTTTTTTTATAAAATTTTGCACATAAATAATATTTCATCATAAATCTTGGCCAAAATTTATTCCGTTATCTTTTTAGTAAAAAAAAATCCAAATTAGTTTATAACCAAAAATTATAATTTTTAAACATTTTTATTTTATTTTTTTATATTATTATTATTTTAATTTTTTTTACATACTGTCACCCTAGCAGTACAGTGATGAAGATTTTTTTTTTTTTTTTTTTACACCCATAAAGGCTGTAAAAGCAATAATTTCTCCTTATCTCTGGCTGCATTCTTGCAGCCATTGAGAAATACTGTGTGAGCTGTGATTGGTCACAGCTTGTCACATGGTACAAGCCTGTTGTGACTAGCCCTGTACCATGTGACCTCTGTGATCATTCACAGATTTCACACGTAGTAAGCAATGATGTCACAAGTGACATCTTGCTTACTACTTTGCATGTGATCACTGATTGGCCAATCAGTGATCACATGATCGGGACCTCGTACAGAGGTCCCGTCCGACGATCTGTGTTTCACTGTGTCCGGAGGACACGGCGGGCACCGGATCTCAGGGAGCGCGCACAAGCAGGGTGCGGGGAGGCCGTTTATAAACGGCCACCCACCGTCCGGCCGTTTATATGCAACGGCCGGTTGGGAAGTGGTTAAAAACTTTGTAACAGATTCACAAATAAATATTTGTAAACTATACCAGTGGGGCATGATACCAAACATACTGAAAAATAGGACTTTGGGTTTACATGCACTTTAATTAAATCTAAAAATGATATCAGCTATAAATCAATTTAAAGAACGTAATGTAAATATTTACTAGCTGGCATATACATGTGTATTGTATTATTCCTCAGCTATCCAGAGAGAACAGTGGTGGATATATTCCTTTAAATGGCAATCTTGGTTTCGCCCATCCTGTTAACACAAACCCTCGGAGAGTCTTCCTAGGCGCACAATCCATTTTGCTTCCAGAAAGATGAGATGTCGAGGTATTACAGACATTCAGGCTCTCTATTCCCCGTTCATAGCAAGAGGCTTGCGAATGCTCCTGCCTCGAGTTCAATCTCATTTAAGCATTTAAACTCCCCCGAGAGGTCGGGGAATTGATGCTGATAGCACTAGGTTTGCCGTTATTTGCTGTCGAAATGAAGGAAGTCAGGAAATAAATAAATAAGTGTATCAGAGCATCCAACAATTTTGTCTCTGGACACGACACGCCAACTTATCTCATCCCAAACCTTCCCCTAACCCAGCCTTTGAAACAAGTTAAAAAGCACTTAAAATAATCTTTAGAGCTTTTAGAGGAATGTCAAAACGCAAGAAACAGCAAAAACAAAAAACTCACAAAAATAAATAACACTGAAGACCTATATATTCAAAAAAATATCAAAATTAGTTTTTTTTCTTCTTTTAAATATGCCAGTTCCCCTCGGTTGGTAAAACTGCTCTGGACAAACCATAAAGCCAGAAGTCAAGAAATGCCCGTAGCGAAAATAAAGAAGAAATAGCGCAGGGCATACATGACTAGGCCCAAAGTGGGGGAAGGAAGAGCAGAAAGGGTTAAGGTTAGCTCCAGGGGGTTTGTTATTGATAGTAAGGGGTATCTGATTGGTAGAGGTTGGTGTAGGTGGGGTTTGCTGCACCTTAGGGTGGGGGGTTCTGTGAGGGGGCGTCAGTTGAGCTGGATGGCAGGAGTGTGAGCTTCCCTCCCGCCCTCCCTGTTTGGGCGAGTATTGGGTCCCTACAGAAAGAGGGGGGGTTATGTTGGTTCATGGGCGGTTGTTGGTCTTTGGAGGCGGTTCTCATCTTGGAAGGTAAAACAATGGTGTAGGACCTATCGGTGGTATGGGATGCCCGGGGACATTCCCAGTTAACCAAGGTTTAACTGGAAGGTGGTGGTGCGGCACTGCGGACGGTATGGTTGTCTCCAAGCTGGTTGGTTGCGGCTGGAGGCCTAGTGTATATGGTTGTCCGCAGGTGCATTTCGGATCGTTTGGGGGTGCCTTCGAAGACCAACAACAATTCTTTGGGTTTCTGTTATAAGGAATGGTTGGTGTATTGTAACTTGAGTTGTTAATAAAAGGCCATGTTGGCCATTTACTCCAAAATTGGTATCATGTCTTTTGTAAGTATAATTGGTTAAGGGGAAGGGGGGGGGTTGGTACGGAACGGTAATGGGGAAGTGGACAAGCCTATCTCTGGTGCAATAGTCATGCCTAAATGAGCTTGTTGGACATCCCATTTCAAAACCATGGGCATGAAAATAAGGTTTTCCTTTCTTGGGGCTTTTACTTATCTGGGAAGATTTTCCACAAGAATTTGGAGTGTGTCTAAAAAGGTGTCAAGCCAAAAAGTATTTTTGCACTCAGGTACTGATGTTGAATAAGGCTCCATGTACACTGCAGCTGATAAACTCACGTTTACGAGCCTTTCTGCGTTTTTTTCAGCAGTCCCTGAACTCTCCCTAACAGGAGCGGACTGACAACTCATGGGGCCCCCCGGGCAATAGGGGATCATGGGGCCCCTGTGTCCTTGTTCGCTCCACGAAAAGGATCCCCGCAGGATGGGTTGGATCTGCGGATTGTGCATAATGGATCAGACTCCAATCCATTATGCTCCCCAATCTGCAGATCCGAACCATCCTGCGGGGATCGTCGGCATGCAGCCTATACGGTTGACACCGGACCCGCTCCACGAAAAGGTAAGTTGTAAAGAAAGCCGACGATCCCCGCAGGATGGTTTGGATCTGCGGATTGAGCATATTGGATTGGAGCAGGGGCGGACTGACAACTCATGGGGCCCCCGGGCAATAGGGGATCATGGGACCCCTGTGTCCTTGCCAAAACTCAAAAAAGCCTATGAAAAAAGTTACCAGGGGCATCTCATGGGGCCCCCTACTGACCCCGGGCCATCGGGCAGTGCCCGAGTTTCCAAATGTTCAGTCTGCCCCTGCTCCCTAATGTTCTCCTATGTGTCCATGTACACATAGTCATTTACAGGCAGTTGAGTTTACAGTCGTTTTTTTTTAACGCACCAAACTTGCGTTCAGGAGTAGATTTTATCAGCGTTTCAAACGCCAAACGCTTGTAAACACGGCTAACTGCGTTTATAAGCGTTTGGAACATTTTTGTTAACCCTTCCATTTCCAGATGCTGTCCAGAGCCTTTTTTCATCATGAAAAATCCATGCAAAGCGTTTTCCCAGTACTCAAATGGACCCGGTACACCATACTTTGAGGTTTCGCATGAAAGAAAATATGTTAGACACTGCTGCAATAATTTCTGCACAGAAACGAGCTGAAACACATCCTAACACCACAAAAAAAAAAGAAAAAAAGACAGCTAATCTCAACAAATACTGCTTCTCTCTGCTTCTACTCTCTCTAATTCTCTGAAACAGTCTGAAATAGTAAATTTACCACTTTCCAGTACATTCTGGGCATTTGGGAGGTTCTCCTGTGCTGATCCTTAAAAAAACGCTTCTGAATGCAAACGCTCATAAACGCGGCAGGCAAACGTGGCAAAACTGATGTTTTTTAACCTGCATTTTCTTGCTGTCACTTTCCAGCATTCAGAAGAGTTCTCCAACATGGAGCCTAAGAATACCTCTCGCAATTTGAGTTCTTATTCATCACGAGGTGCTCAGTAGGGTTGAAGTCAGGGCTCTATGCAGGCCACTCAGATTCCTCCATACCAAACTGGTCAAACCATGTCTTTATGAAGCTGGCTTTGTACAAAGATGCACAGCCATACTGGAACAGTAAAGAGCCTTCACCAAACGCTTAACAAAAGGTTGGAAATACACAATTGTCTAAAACAGACTCTCAACCTTATTAACACAGAGAAACTCTTGAAAGAACATTGTGGTCTCAGGGAACCTCTGCTAAAAATGACTATATCTACAACTCATAATACGTTAGTGTGATGATCAGTGGAAATAATGCTCTTTATACTTGTGGTCATTGGGAAGAATTACCCCCTTACAGATAGCTAAAGAGATCAATGGTGTCAGTGGGAACTTATCTGAGGGACAGAATATGCTCATAGCTCAAGGAACCCCTAGCAACCTCTGGAGGAACCCTAAGGTTCTGTGGAACCCTGGTCTAAAATGTCTTTGTACCCTTCACAGGAAACACCTGAACTCAATCGGTTTGAGGGATGTTCATCATACTACTATTTATTTTTGACACATTTGGAAAAGTAAGAAAGATCCCAGTTAATTTACTGTGCAAGCGGATTTTCATTTTTTTACCTGATTCCCCCCCACAATAACATTTGCTGTGAAGCAATGACTTGGAGAAGCTATGAAACGTCTTCAACATTACAGGACAAGTCCAGTTGAATGTGACAATCTACTAACTAGCTATATCATTACCTGGATAAACCGCAACATGCACAGATAGCACAATCTATTATATTCAATGTGGAGGAAGCTAGGGAAAGCACTTTCATGGAGTGTTGATACCCTTTTCCTGGATTCATGGTGTGTGAGGTGTTGAGAAGAGGAGAGAGAAAGACAAGAGATAGAAGATATGACAGGGAAGAGAGGGGGTGGGAGGAGGAGGAGAAAAAAGCAAAAGAAGGAAAAAAGGAGACTGGAAAGAGAAAAGAAAAAGGGAGGGAAAGGAAATGGGATAAGGAAAGAAAAAGGAATTGAGGAGTGAAAGGAGACAAAAAAGGGATGAGATGGAAGAGGGAAGAAATGGGGGTGGGAGAGGGAAAAAAAGAAGGGAAAAAAGTGTGGGGGGGAGAGAGAGAGAGAGGGGGGGGAGAGAGAGAGAGGGGGGAGAGAAAGAGAGAGGGGGGAGAGAAAGAGAGAGGGGAGGGAGAGAAAGAGAGAGGGGGGGAGAGAAAGAGAGAGGGGGGGGAGAGAAAGAGAGAGGGGGGGGAAGAGAGAGCGGGGAGAGAAAGAGGGGGGAGAGAGGGGGGAAGAGAGGGGGGAGAAAGAGCGAGGGGGGGGGAGAAAGAGAGAGACGGGGGCAGAAAGAGAGAGACGGGGGCAGAAAGAGAGAGGGCGGAGAAAGAGAGGGGGGGGAAAGAGAGGGGGGGGAAAGAGAGGGGGGGGGAAAGAGAGGGGGGGAGAAAGAGAGAGGGGGGGAGAAAGAGAGAGGGCGGGAGAAAGAGAAGGGGGGGGGAGAACGAGAGGGGGGGGAAGAGAGAGAGAGGGGGGAGGAGAAAGAGCAAGGGGAGGAGGAGAAAGAGCAAGGAGAAAGAGCAAGGGGAGGAGGAGAAAGAGCAAGGGGAGGGAGAGAGGGGGGAGAAAAAAAAAGAGGGGGGAAATAGAGATGGGGGAGAAAAGAGAGGGGGGGGGGGAAGAGTGGAGCGAGAGGGAGGGGCAAGAGAGGGATTGTGGAGAGAAAGGAGACAGGGGATGCTTAAAGGCAGAGAGAGGAGAGGGAAAAGAGAGGAGAGGGAAAAGAGAGGAAAGGGGTGGAGAAAAAGGAAAGGGGAAACAGGAGATAGAAGGAGAAAAGAGATGGGAAATGGATGATGGGGGGAAGGGAAGAGGGGCAAAACAAGGGAGGAGACGAGGAAGGCGGAAGAGGGAAGTGGGAAGGAGGAAGAGAGGGGCAATAGGCAAGAGAGGGGTCAGGGGTGAGAAAGGAGAGAGGATATATGAGAAGAAAGGGGGGGGAGGGAAAATGGAGGGGTGAAGAACAAGGAAAGCTGAAACAGAGGAGAGAGAGAAGAGGTAAGAAAAGGGAAGAGAGGGGAAAGGAGAAGGGAAAGGAAAAAGGGAAAGAAGGGGGGGATTCACCTAATATTCTGGCAACTGAGAAATGCAATATCACAGAAAGTCACCTGGCCACCCGCACATCATTGATGCAGTAGACTTGTGCATGATAGGAATTGTAGCAGCTGTTGGAGTGCCTGGTGAACCACAGTACTGCCTGCATTGCATGACTACATTTAAACTTTTGGCTAGAGTATACTTGTTGAAACTTGCCCAGACTTTTCCAAACACTTAGCAACCAATCAGGAGTCCTCTTCTTCATATCTTACTTTGGATAACAAATGCAATTGGTTTTGATGCGCTATTGCACTTCACATATCATGACCGCCCTTTACAATGCTTTACAAAATAAGACTGTTTTTGTAAAAAATAAAAAAAAAGATCCATTTATTCATACAATCTGTTTGCAGACCAAGAAGCTTCAAAGCACATTTATCTATGAAATCTCACAAACTGCTATTTGTAAGGAGACCAAGAAATATATATTTTCTTTTAATATAACAGTGCTGTCTGCTTTATAATGGGAAACCGCGGGAGTCTGTCACAGAGCAATATGTGAGCGGGATAGAAAACTACACACAACACAGGCCAAAACACTAAATACACACTATACCAAATACATTCTCGTATGATATAGAGAGAGATAGATATATATATATATATTAAAAAATATATGTATAATTTTCACATGTACACAATTATTCATGCTGGTGCAAGGAAGAGGCAACTCAGTTCTGCGACAGCTGTAAAAATATGAATAATGGTTATAATTCCCTTTTATCTATCAAGTATTAGTCAGCGCGACGACACCTCGCCTTTGTGCGAATCGGTCATTGTCTCCCTTTTTCAGTCATATCGAGAAAGTCAGGATGTTATTTAAATATCATTTTTGTTAATACGTCTGGTGTCGGCTTTCGGAATACATTAATTCTTAGTTAATGATGGAAAACGCGCTGCATAATTAGATAACTAATCACACATCAGCGGTGTGACGATTATATGAACTTCTCTGCACTTCTTATCAAGCACAATGAAAATAATTGGCCTGTAAAATAAAGGCCGGGCCTGATGCAGGAAAATCATTTCATGTGTATTTTGTAACAAATGCGTCTCTCTCTCTCTCCCTTTTTGATTTTTTTTTCTCTTTGACTATAGAGAGTCTAATCTGAGCTGATAATTTAGCGTGTTGCAAATAGGTGGCAAAGGTTATATTGTGTGCCATTTTCAATGTGATAGTGTTTATTGTCATGGTGGTATAGTATTTATTGCTACGATAGTCTTACACTTGGCACCTTTTGTGTTTTGGCATCTATCCAACCAATTGTTTATGATTTTGACCAATCGATGGATTGAAATTGTGATAGAAACCAATTGCAACTACCACAATGTCGATTGAAAGGTGTTGGTGTTGTCAATAAACTTCCACTATGGGTTCAACCATAAGACATGGATGGTAGATTGCCTTGGACCAGTACATTCCATGCAGTGGGTTTTCTCATCAGTAAGTTGATGGGAGCTTCCAAAATAGCCAATAGGTTTGAGGTTATAAATCTGTGCCTCTTCCTTTGGGGTCAGTGGGAAGCATTCTCCCTACTTGGTGGCACCTATGAAAGCAAGATGAAAGCTCAGCAGGCAAAGAAGGCCCACTGTAGCTGGGAGGTGTTCATGGTGGGTAGGTATGGAGGGTTTGGGCAGGTCATCGAGAGTCCCAGGGAAATGGGTCACTCACCTGGTAGAGGATAGGTAGGTGTCAGGCAGGTGCACAGTCAGACCTGGACCGACCCCTCCCACTTGTAAGCACAGTTTGGATGTACCCATTATTCGACGGACGCTGCAAAGAGACCCACCCAAAAACTTAGAAATTGCAATTTTCAAGAGTTCCCAAGTATGCTAATTGGGGCCCAAAGCACAACATTAAAAAAAAATGGAAGAGGGACTAGATCAATCCTCCTTATGTCCTACGTAAGCAGGATGCAAACAGGGAATTTAGTTCCTATACTGCATACTGGTTGAACCTTGGAAGAAGGGGTTACACCTCCAAAGCTTGTCCAAAAATTTGAAGAAAAAATAAATAAATAAATAACAGACAGTACTCTGTCTCATAATGCAGGAGAAAATTTCCACATT
Source organism: Staurois parvus (assembly GCF_062004578.1). Classification (NCBI taxonomy): domain Eukaryota; kingdom Metazoa; phylum Chordata; class Amphibia; order Anura; family Ranidae; genus Staurois; species Staurois parvus. The sequence continues at coordinate 311,451 of NW_028318573.1, read as the reverse complement.
CAGTTCTATGTAAGCTGTACAGTCAACCAACACAATACACTGGAGATTCAAGGATGCCAGGTAGGAGGACTTTCAGGTGGTCAAGTCCTTTACCAAAAATATATACACACACACACCATTATTTCAGCATTCGTCTGGCCAGCCTGATATCTCTGGGCCTTCCTCTAATTATTATTAGTGGTGGTGGAGTGTCTTTAGCTCTGTATCGAATGCCATGTAATGATGTAAGCCCTGTTCAATCCAGAAGTACTGTGATCCTAGGCTGCCATGATGATGCTCCCTCTAGGGCAGTGGTTCTCAACCTTCCTAATGCCGTGACCCTTTAATACAGTTCCTCATGTTGTGGTGACCCCCAACCATAAAATTATTTTCGTTGCTACTTCATAACTGTAATTTTACTATTATGAATCATAATGTAAATATCTGATATGCAGGATGTATTTTCATTGTTACAAATTGTTACAGTACATGATTTTACATTTACCCAGTAATTCTAATTCATGAAGTGTCGTTTTACCTCCAATACTGCTGCTTTCAACACAGTAGCTGCTTTCTGCACAGTAGCTGCTCTTTACACACGTGTGACTGGTCCACATAAGTACATTATGGAGCCAACCCTGTCACATACACCTGTATTTGTACGGGGTGTATGTGATGGGGTTGGCACAATGTCATCATGCTGGGTACTCGTATGTGGGCGTATCTGCCTGGAGACGGATAGAGAAGCGGTGTCTCGGTTCCTAAAACCACTGGAAATGTGTTTTCCGATGGTCTTAGGTGACCCCTGTGAAAGGGTCATTCAACCCCCAAAGGGGTCACGACCCACAGGTTGAGAACCGCTTCTCTAAGGGGTGTGCCCATGACAGCCTACTAGTCTCACCGGATTTGTGTTGGATGATGGTGGCCATCATTGTAGCTAGAAGAGAAGCACCATTGAGTGAGGGAGTGGACTTTTTCTGGGGGAGTATTGCAATGAAAGCTGCTATTTTTATTTTTTTTTTAATGATGGGAGATGTATTTTTTTTAAAAGTAGTGAAAGATGGATTTATGTGTAAAAGCAAATGCATCCCAAATCTGACCATATGATAAAAAAACCCCCAAAAAAACCAAAAACATAAGTAGAGGGTTACCTTCAAAACACCTTTATAATATTAATAGGGAGAACTGGAGTGATTTCAACAAATTTGATTTTACATTCATTAAAATTGGCCGCTAATTTTGCGATGGCAGAATTACTACTTAAAATAGTTACTAGGAGTGTATTTAGACATGTTACATCTTGTCATTATGAAACATGACTTTGTTTATAAACAGTGCCACGTTAATCCTTTGGAAAAACAAAATTTCTTAATAAAAAAAGGAAAAAAAAAAAAAACGCACTCATGCATTAAGGGCCTTTTATATGTATAGATCTATTGCATGACACTAGCTGTAACTTCAACACTAAACAGGTTTACTTTATCCACCCTCCCCCACTGCAAGAAAATAAAAATGGTTAATTGATTGTGATTGTTGATATGATTGCGGCCCATTTTACATCAATATCCTGATTTTTAATTAACCTCTGTAATGTTAAACAACCCCTTTCTACCAGGTCCATCAGGCTGCTTAAGGAGAACTCAGATTTTGTTGTGTTTTTCTGCAGTTCTGCAATTCACATTCAACTCTTTCACCACTGAGCAGGGGTGGACTGACAACTCATGGGGCCCCCGGGCAATAGGGGATCATGGGGCCCCTGTGTCCTTGCCAAACTCAAAAAAGCCTATGAAAAAGGTACCAGGGGCATCTCATGGGGCCCCCTACTGACCCCGGGCCCTCGGGCAGTGCCCGAGTTTCCAAATTGTCAGTCCGCCCCTGCCACTGAGGAACCCTTGAAATAATTTTCAGGTGTCAGGGAACCCCTGCTAAAATGTATAGCAGGTCGTGGATATAAGAAAAAATATGATGAACCTAGACTGGACAAGAAAGGTCATTTTTTAAACCCCCAACCCACACTATAAGGAAAATAGATTTTTATGAGGGGAGTTCAAGTCAAACCGGGACTTTTAATTTTACAGGTATAAAAAGGGATGCTAGCATTCCGGTACTTCATGCAGTAGTAAGTGGCAAGTGTGTCCTATTACTGTTAGGTGGTGCACATGTCGCGTGCCAGTCCAGAGACCATCAATCAAGATGGCAGACATTGGTGGTCAGTAAGGCGATGCACGTTCTTACATTGGTAGTCGAAGGTAAGAAGTATGCCCATTTCAGTTGGACGTCAATGGAGAAGAACACCCTTGCATTGATGGTCAGGGAAAGAAGTTCCCCTTTACATTGTCAAACAATAAAAAAGAAAAATTTCCAGCTCAACTTACCAACCAGCTTGTGAACAAACCAAATTGTCCTGTCTAACAGTTTGCGTCAAAAACAGGGGTTTAGTTAGCACACATTTGCAAATACATGAGTAAGCTACAGAGCCTCGTCATGGCACCCCAATATTCTGCAGTTCCCAACTGTATAAAATTTTGAGGGTCTCCATAGTAGAAGCACATGTATAAGTGGATAGACGAGGACAGTTGAGCCTGAGGGAGTCCACCCCTCCTTAAAAGGTACAGAGGCCTTCTGGACACCAAGCATATAGCACAATGACAGCCAGGATGTCCAGTGCACCCTCTCACCAGCAAATCAACAGTACAAAAAATGGCCACTGCCCCAATCTATAACTGGCCTTCACAGCAAGGAGCAAATGGAAGGACTTCATGTTAGACAGGATAATTTGGTTTGTTCGCAAGCTGGTTGGTAAGATAAGCTGGGAATGTTTTTTATTTTTTGACATGCGTTGCCCTTCCATGTGCTCCTTGCTGTGAAGGCCAGTTATAGATTGGAGCAGTGACCATTTTTTGTACTGGTGGCTAGTCAGGGAAGGCCATATAATTTTATAAGAAAAACACTTTTTTTCAAAATGTTTGGACTTTTTCTTTTACATAGCAAAAAAAAAAAATAAAAATCCCAGCGGTGAATAAATACCACCAAAATAAAGCTTTATCTGTCTAAAAAAATGCTAAAAAATTCATGTGGGTACAGTGTTGCATAACCGCTCAATTGTCATTCAAAGTGTGATAGCGCTGAAAACTGAAAATTGGCCTGGACAGGAAGGAGGTGAAAGTGTCCGGACTGGAAGGGGGGGAAAGTGTCCGGACTGCAAGGGGGGGGAAAGTGTCCGGACTGCAAGGGGGGGGAAAGTGTCCGGACTGCAAGGGGGGGAAAGGGTCCGGACTGCAAGGGGGGGAAAGGGTCCGGACTGCAAGGGGGGGAAAGGGTCCGGACTGCAAGGGGGGGAAAGTGTCCGGACTGGAAGGGGGGGGAAAGCGTCCGGACTGGAAGGGGGGGGAAAGCGTCCGGACTGGAAGGGGGGGGAAAGCGTCCGGACTGGAAGGGGGGGGAAAGCGTCCGGACTGGAAGGGGGGGGAAAGCGTCCGGACTGGAAGGGGGTGAAAGCGTCCGGACTGGAAGGGGGTGAAAGCGTCCGGACTGGAAGGGGGTGAAAGCGTCCGGACTGGAAGGGGGTGAAAGCGTCCGGACTGGAAGGGGGGGAAAGCGTCCGGACTGGAAGGGGGGGAAAGCGTTCGGACTGGAAGGGGGGGAAAGCGTCCGGACTGGAAGGGGGGGAAAGCGTCCGGACTGGAAGGGGGGGGAAAGCGTCCGGACTGGAAGGGGGGGGAAAGCGTCCGGACTGGAAGGGGGGGAAAGCGTCCGGACTGGAAGGGGGGGAAAGCGTCCGGACTGGAAGGGGGGGAAAGCGTCCGGACTGGAAGGGGGGGAAAGCGTCCGGACTGGAAGGGGGGGAAAGCGTCCGGACTGGAAGGGGGGGAAAGCGTCCGGACTGGAAGGGGGGGAAAGCGTCCGGACTGGAAGGGGGGGAAAGCGTCCGGACTGGAAGGGGGGGAAAGGGTCCGGACTGGAAGGGGGGAAAGGGTCCGGACTGGAAGGGGGGGAAAGGGTCCGGACTGGAAGGGGGGGAAAGGGTCCGGACTGGAAGGGGGGGAAAGGGTCCGGACTGGAAGGGGGGGAAAGGGTCCGGACTGGAAGGGGGGGAAAGGGTCCGGACTGGAAGGGGGGGAAAGGGTCCGGACTGGAAGGGGGGGAAAGGGTCCGGACTGGAAGGGGGGGAAAAGGGTCCGGACTGGAAGGGGGGGAAAGGGTCCGGACTGGAAGGGGGGGAAAGGGTCCGGACTGGAAGGGGGGGAAAGGGTCCGGACTGGAAGGGGGGGGGAAAGTGTCCGGACTGGAAGGGGGGGGGAAAGTGTCCGGACTGGAAGGGGGGGGAAAGTGTCCGGACTGGAAGGGGGGGGAAAGTGTCCGGACTGGAAGGGGGGGAAAGTGTCCGGACTGGAAGGGGGGGAAAGTGTCCGGACAGGAAGGGGGTGAAAGTGTCCGGACAGGAAGGGGGTGAAAGCGTCCGGACTGGAAGGGGGTGAAAGCGTCCGGACTGGAAGGGGGTGAAAGCGTCCGGACTGGAAGGGGGTGAAAGCGTCCGGACTGGAAGGGGGGAAAGCGTCCGGACTGGAAGGGGGGGAAAGCGTTCGGACTGGAAGGGGGGGAAAGCGTTCGGACTGGAAGGGGGGGAAAGCGTCCGGACAGGAAGGGGGTGAAAGCGTCTGGACTGGAAGGGGGGGAAAGCGTCCGGACTGGAAGGGGGGGAAAGCGTCCGGACAGGAAGGGGGTGAAAGCGTCCGGACAGGAAGGGGGTGAAAGCGTCCGGACTGGAAGGGGGGAAAGTGTCCGGACAGGAAGGATGTGAAAGCGTCCGGACAGGAAGGGGGGGGAAAGTGTCCGGACTGGAAAGGGGTGAAAGTGTCCGGACTGGAAGGGGGGGAAAGTGTCCGGACTGGAAGGGGGGGAAAGTGTCCGGACTGGAAGGGGGGGAAAGTGTCCGGACTGGAAGGGTATAAAGAATGAATAGAGAAGAAACAAAAACTTCCGTTGTGGACAGGTCTACCATCCAACGCTAGGATTGGCTATAATCTGCACCTGTGTCAATAGAGTTGCTGAAATACGCCTGAAATTCACGTTATGCAGCCATCCATGTGCAGAAGGCCTATAAGAAGAACCTCCCACCCTACACTCATTTGGAACATTCCAGCAGCTGCAGTGGTTTGATCTTAACTCTAGAACAGAAGCGGGTAACAAAGTTTGATGTTAATGTAGTTAATGAGGAATTTTGATTTATTTATCCAATTTTTTTTTTTTTTTTTAATTCCTCAGCAAAAAAATGAGAGATTTTAGAAGACTTTCTGCACTTCAGCCAGCTAAAGCCGTCTTGGTGTGGGATTGGCGGTGTGTGTGTGCGTAGCAGCATGTGACTGAATACACACAGCGACCGTGCGTGTTCACCGCTGAGTGCAGGATCCTTGTTCACGCCGCGGTGTTGTGACAGGCGAGTGATGTCTGTATTATTAATTCATGACGTTAAGTGCCAGTGTAGATATAATTTATTGCTGAGGGGTCATGTACCACCGCTTGTTTAAACACAGCGGCTCCAAAGCACCATCTGCAATCTGATTGGTTGCTATGGGCAACACTTTCCTTAGTAACAGATCATCTGAGAATTAAACCCGCGGAAAAGCTTGCTTCTTTTTCCGACTTCATTTGCCAAATCAGCAACATTTATCCAGCGTTCTGTAGTGTGAGGGGGGAGCGCGGGCGAGCCAGATTACATGAAGGGACGCTCACGCTGCGCTGTGATTGGTTTTATGCTGTCTGTACTGGGAGCCCAGGGCGAACATGCCAAACTGCGCCACTGCCCCCCCCCAAGATGTATGAGCATTAGGTGTCAACAAAACCCCCCCAAAACATAAATTCTCCCTCCCCCCATTACAAATCCACCCCCCCTACTGAAGTCTCCCCTCCCTGCACAAATCTTTTCCCTCACATGCCCCAAATCTCCCCAGCACAAAAGGTGTCCCCCACCCAAAAAAAAAAAAAAATTACCTCTCCTAGCAGAAATCCTCTACCACTCAAATTTCCTCTCCGAGTATACTGTATATCACCCCTGAAACCCCCCCCCCCAGCATATGTCCCCCCAGTTCCTTCTAGCTTGAATACCTCTAATCATCCCTACTAGCACAAATCCCCCCCTCTTAACTCAAATACCTCCAACTATCCCTACTAGCACAACCCCCCCCCCAGCACAAATCCCCTAATTCCCCCTCCTAGCGCAAATACCTCCAATCATCCCTACTAGCACAACTCCCCCCCCCCCCCCAGCACAAATCCCCCTCTTCCCCTCCTAGCTTGAATATCTCCAATCATCCTTACTAGCACAAATCCCCCCCACCCCTTCTAGCTTGAATACCTCCAATCATCGTTACTAGCCAAAATCCTCCCCCTTCCCCCTCTTAGCCTGAATACCTCCAATCATCCCTACTAGCACAAATTCCCCCCCCCCAGCACAAATCCCCCCATTCCCCCTCCTGGCACGCCAACACATCCAATAATTCTTATTGGCACCCCAAAGCACCCATTAATTCTTACTGGTACCCCAATGCACACATTCATTCTTAATGGCACCTCAAAGCACCAATTCTTATTGGCACCTCAAGTCACCCATTAACCTATTGGCACCCCAACTCACCCATTAACTCTTGATGGCACGCCAACGCGCCCATTAACTCTTGATGGCACGCCAACGCGCCCATTAACTCTTGATGGCACGCCAACGCGCCCATTAACTCTTGATGGCACGCCAACGCGCCCATTAACTCTTGATGGCACGCCAACGCGCCCATTAACTCTTGATGGCACGCCAACGCGCCCATTAACTCTTGATGGCACGCCAACGCGCCCATAAACTCTTGATGGCATGCCAACGCGCCCATTAACTCTTGATGGCACGCCAACGCGCCCATTAACTCTTGATGGCACGCCAACGCGCCCATTAACTCTTGATGGCACGCCAACGCGCCCATTAACTCTTGATGGCACACCAACGCACCCATTAACTCTTGATGGCACGCCAACGCACCCATTAACTCTTGATGGCACACCAACACACCCAATTTTTATTGGCACCCCAACACACCCATTAACTCATTGGCACCCCAACTCACCCATTAACTCTTGATGGCACGCCAACACACCCATTAACTCTTGATGGCACGCCAACGCACCCATTAACTCTTGATGGCACGCCAACACACCCATTAACTCTTGATGGCACCCCAACTCACCCATTAACTCTTGATGGCACGCCAACGCACCCATTAACTCTTGATGGCACGCCAACGCACCCATTAACTCTTGTTGGCACGCCAACACACTCATTAACTCTTGATGGCACGCCAACGCACCCATTAACTCTTGATGGCACGCCAACGCACCCATTAACTCTTGATGGCACCCCAACTCACCCATGGACTCTTGATGGCGCGCCAAAGCACCCAATAACTCTTGATGGTGCGCCAACGCGCCCATTAACTCTTGATGGCGCGCCAATGCGCCCAATAACTCTTGATGGCGCGCCAACGCGCCCATTAACTCATTGGCACCCCAACTCACCCATTAACTCTTGATGGCACGCCAACACACCCATTAACTCTTGATGGCACGCCAACACACACAATAACTCTTGATGGCACGCCAAGCGCCCAATAACTCTTGATGGCGCGCCAACGCGCCCATTAACTCTTGATGGCACGCCAACGCGCCCATTAACTCTTGATGGCACGCCAACGCACCCATTAACTCTTGATGGCACGCCAACGCACCCATTAACTCTTGATGGCACGCCAACGCACCCATTAACTCTTGATGGCACCCCAACACACCCATTAACTCTTGATGGCACCCCAACACACCCATTAACTCATTGGCACCCCAACTCACCCATTAACTCTTGATGGCACGCCAACACACCCATTAACTCTTGATGGCACGCCAACGCACCCATTAACTCTTGATGGCACCCCAACTCACCCATTAACTCTTGATGGCACGCCAACACACCCATTAACTCTTGATGGCACGCCAACACACCCAATTTTTATTGGCACCCCAACACACCCATTAATTCTTAATATTACTGCAATGCTCCTTGCGTCAAAACACACAGTAACAAAGAACCATGGGATTTAAAAAAAAAAAAAAAAAAGGCACAGTTCTGTGTGGTTTGGATGCAGTAGGCAGTCCTTTCAAATGCGTCGTCAATGCACAGGTGAACCAAAACTGTAAACTGGAAGCTATGAAGCACCTTGAGGGCAGGTCAGCCAAATAGATGCCACTTATGTTTGAAATATGACATTCAGGGACTGGCTCTTTAAAGCCGCCAAACTTGTGTATGTATAAAGATGTTTGCTCTGCAGTGTTCGGCATTGAAGTGCTGTATATACAATAAACATAAAGTCCTTCACCTTATTGTTTAATTCATGAGGGATGAATACAATATGTGGAACATCACAATGATTCACAAAGAGCTCTGCTACAGATAACCTACTTTTTATTCGCAGAGAAGAGGTAGAGGCACATTATCTGCACGCCGCATCTCTAAGCGGGCCGCATTCTTCTGGGTTTAGCACGTTACCGGCTTTTCAGCTCGGAAAATATATTTAAAGGGGTCGATTAAACCAGCTGAAAATTGTCAGCAGCCGAAGACACATACAAACCGCGGGAAAACGCGGCTGTGACCTAGGAAGACGCGGCTGTGACCTAGGAAGACGCGGCTGTGACCTAGGAAGACGCGGCTGTGACCTAGGAAGACGCTAGCAGGAAATTAAACATATAAAAGGCACCATGGCTGAATGGGTAGAATTTGGCCCTTACAGTTTTGGTTTCGATTCACAGCAATTAAAGAACAATCCAACTCACCATTTATATCATCTAAGTATCGGTGGCGTCCTGAGGCAGGTGCGCGCCGCACCGGGTGACACCTCCTGCACGGGGTGACATCGGACCCGCTCCACGAAAAGGCAAGTTGTAAAGCAAGCCGACGATCCCCGCAGGATGGATCCTATGCATGAAGGTAAAATAACCTGTGTGCAGCAGTTCCCCCAGCCCCCCTAAAGGCCAGTTCACACCACGCCAGCATCTGAACTGGACAGGAACGTACTGTGTGGTCCTGTGTGATGCAAAACGCACTACATTTGCGATCTGCAGCAAATGTCAATAAAAAGTTAACACCCCCCAAAACGCAGGTTGTGTTTGCCCGCATCTGTCTGCACTGGATCACATGGTACTTTGGTACCATGCAATCTGGTTACAGTGCAAAAATGAATGGGCTGAAATTGCACTCGCATGTGAATCACACAGGAACAAATGCGGGCATGGTGTGAACTGGCCCTAATACTCACCTGAGCCCCATCGCAATCCAGCAATGTGCATGAGAGCCTTGGCTCTCCGGGAAATCTCCCTCCTTATTGGCTGAGACTGCAGCTGGAGCTATTGGCTCCCGCTGCTGTCAATCACAAGCCAGTGAGCCAATGAGGAGAGGTGGGCAGGGCCGAACCACAGCTGTGAGTGCGAATGGACACGCAGAGCCATGGCTTAGGTGCGAGCCTGCTTGGGTGCCCCGATAGCAAGCTGCTTGCTATGGGGGCACTAGGCAGCAGGGAGGGGCCATGAGTGCAGGTAAGGGACCTGAGAAGAGGAGGATCAGGGCTGCTTTGTGCAAAACCAGGTAAGTTTTTATTTTTTTTAATTGCCTTTAATATCACTTTAATCAATGTGAGTCGTAGTGACAAAAAAAAATAAAGTTCCTGCAGTACGTTTCTGTGACTTGAGTGCCATAGACTGCAATGGAAGGAAGGAAATTACAAGCAGGTCACATGACTGGGGTCGCAGCAGTGTAAACTGAGCCTAAGTGACTGATTTTACATCTTTACGACTAGGTTCACACCTATGCAGTTCGTATTTAATCCATTTCTGTACTGTTTTTTGCGTTTTTGCACATGCGTTATTGATGCAGGTTTTTTTCTCTCTTGTTGCTAGGCAGATTAAAACGCATCAAAAACACAGTACATGCTTTTCTCGAGTGTCTCCATTGAAGTCTATAGAACCAAAAAAATGCAACATTTTGCATTTAAGAAAAAAAGAAAAAAAAATCCCTGACCCTTTCCAAAAAACGCACCGGGTGAAAATGCAGAGATGTGAACGTGTCCCATAGGAAAGCATGTTAAGACCCCGGTTGCACCGTGTGTGACATGGCATGCGATTTGCATGCCATATGACTTGAAAAATCGCATGGCAAGTCGCACCCTATTGTCCCCAATTACAGCAGTCATATTGGTGGGGTTCCGACTTGGCTGGAGCCGCACGGATTACATGCACGACTTTTGGTGCGACTTTCATAGACAACTGTGTCAGATGTCTTGCAGATCACACCTCAAATCAGCATGTCACCCGACTTTGAAATTGTGCGACTTCGAAATTGTGCGACTTCACTGTAAGTTGCACGATTTCAAAATCAGGATCGGTATGACCGGGGTGTAAATGGACTGTAGTGCGTTTCTGGAAAATGCATAGGTGTGAACCTAGACCAGGGGCGGACTGACCGTTTGGAAACTCGGGCACTGCCCGAGGGCCCGGGGTCAGTAGGGGGCCCCATGAGATGCCCCTGGTACCTTTTTCATAGGATTTTTTGAGTTTGGGCAAGGACACAGGGGCCCCATGATCCCCTATTGCCTGGGGGCCCCATGAGTTGTCAGTCCGCCCCTGACCTAGACTCACAAAGTTAGAAATTTGGCTTTGTTACAATGTATCCTAATCTCAACAGCTTTATCATCTTACGGAATTATTTCAGACTTAATGACCCAGTTTAATGTTTTTGAAAAATGACCATTAGGACCAAAATAAACACTTCTTAGTAAATTTGGCCCCAAAATGACAGGTGAAGGTCATCGAAAAAACTCCCCCCCCCCGACAAATTTCAGATGGAATTTGATGCCGCCGGAGTAATTCTGCGTTAGCGGGAAGCTTCATTAACCGTTGCTGCTCTCCGCCGGCCACCTGCCGATTATCCCGGCATGTCAACGGCTGACCTGAATTCCCTTCCATTGAAGGGTAATAAATTTAGAATATAAAAAAAAGAAAAAAAAAAAAAAAAAAAAAGAAAAAGCCCCAATCTACGTCTAGAAGATCTTTGGCCCCTGGGGAATCTGGAGCATTTTTTTCGCCCCCCACTCCCAGCTTCATACAAAGTCAAACGGCGCGGAGGGCAGCTGACGGAGTGGGTTACTCTGATCGAGGCACCAGAGCGGAGAAATTGCCTGTTACCTTGGGTCGATTTTTCACACACTCCTAAATTGCTTTGTATTGACACACTGTCACAAGCCGATCTTCACATTAACCTGCTGAGCCCGGGACCGGCTCGCTACGGGGAGAAATCCTGCTAGACCCGCATGCCCTCCGCCCCCCCCCTGGCGCCGTGACCTCACATCTCCGAGGTGTTTCATTAGTGCGTCTCTCTTCTGTTCCAGAGTCAGGCAGTTTGGCCGCAGCGCCGGCTAGATTGCAGACGGGGACCAAAGGCACAGAGTGGGGGGTGAGGAGGGGGACCGGATGACGATGGAGATTACAGGTCATCTATTGACACGCCATCGCTTGTACATATCATCACACAGAAGGAGAGTGAGAGAATTTTAGAAGTCCAAAAAGTTTTGTGCTAGTAAAAAAAAAGGGACAACCCAGATCTCCTTCTTTATAACGTGATGCGGGAAAGTCACATTGTGCGCTATACGCGTTCCCTTCACCGCGTTCGAACGCACTGCCCTTGCGATCTGCCTGCAGCTGCTAATGTAATGTTAAACAGCACCCCAAAGGAAGATCACAAATGCAGCACACTTGCGATTCGGTGCAATGCGTTTTTAGGGACCCTTTCACACTAGAATGTGTTCGGTTTCCTGCACTGCATCCAAATCGCATCCCATAGCGAGCTGCAGTGGGTGTCTGTGCAAAGTTAACGACTTCCAGGGCTGGGACAAGGGGAGGGCAGGAGGCGCGGTTGCCCTCAGGCACTGTAGTATCAAGTGATTTGGGAGGGAGGGGGGCACAAGGTAAGAATGGTTCTAGGAGCTAAAATTTAGGGAGGTGTGCTAGGAGTGGTGATTTGGGGGATTTGTGTTGGAAGGGGGGAAGAGAATTTGTGCTGGGAGGGGGGGAGGAAGAGAATTTGTGCTGGGAGGGGGGAAGAGAATTTGTGCTGGGGGGGAAAGAGAATCTGTGCTGGGAGGGGGGAAAGAGAATTTGTGCTGGGAGGGGGGAAAGAGAATTTGTGCTGGGAGGGGGGAAAGAGAATTTGTGCTGGGAGGGGGGAAAGAGAATTTGTGCTGGGAGGGGGGAAAGAGAATTTGTGCTGGGAGGGGGGAAAGAGAATTTGTGCTGGGAGGGGGGAAAGAGAATTTGTGCTGGGAGGGGGGAAAGAGAATTTGTGCTGGGAGGGGGGGGGGAGAATTTGTGATGGGAGGGGGGGGGGGGAGAGAATTTGTGCTGGGAGGGGGGGGGGAGAGAATTTGTGCTGGGAGGGGGGGGGGAGAGAATTTGTGCTGGGAGGGGGGGGGGGGGAGAGAATTTGTGCTGGGAGGGGGGGGGAGAATTTGTGCTGGGAGGGGGGGGGGGAGAATTTGTGCTGGGAGGGGGGAAGAGAATTTGTGCTGGGAGGGGGGAAGAGAATTTGTGCTGGAAGGGGGGGGAAGAGAATTTGTGCTGGAAGGGGGGGGAAGAGAATTTGTGCTGGAAGGGGGGAAGAGAATTTGTGCTGGAAGGGGGGAAGATAATTTGTGCTGGGAGGGGGGGGGGGGGAAGAGAATTTGTGCTGGGAGGGGGAAAGAGAATTTGTGCTGGGAGGGGGAAAGAGAATTTGTGCTGGGAGGGGGGGGGGGTTGTACTAGAAAAGATGATATGGCAGAGGGGGAAGGGATTTGTGCTAGGAGGGAATTTTTTTTTTTTTGGGGGGGTGGGGGATTTGTGCTAGTAGGGATGATTGGGGGAGGAATTTGTTCTAGGAGGGGAACTTCGGGGAGGGATGGGAAGTGTGCCAGGATGGGGGATTGGGGAGGGGAAGTTGAGCTGAGAGAGGGGGGGGGGATATTTGTGCTCGGAGGAGATGTTTCAGGGGTAAAGGATTTGTGCTAAGAGCGGGAAATTTTCTTTGGGGGGGGGATTTGTAGATATGGGGAGAGAGAGGTGTGCCGGGAAGGGGGGAATTTCAGTGAGGGGGTGGACTTGTACTGGGAGGAGGGGAAATTTATTCTTAGGGGTAAGCATGCAGATTAGAGCTCAATTCTTTTTTTTTGGGGGGGGGGGGATTTTTGCTGACACATAATGCTGTATCCCAGATGTATTGCTTTGTGTCTGAGGCAAAGAATGTGAGGACGTTTCACATGTGACAGGCGCTACCAGTGCCAAATGAAACCCATTCAAGTGAATGGGGATGTACACGTAGAATTATAAAAAGAAAAAAAAAGGTACCAGGAGCATCTCATGGGGCCCCCTACTGACCCCGGGCCCTCGAGCAGTGCCCGAGTTTCCAAATGGTCAGTCCGCCCCTGGTGTAGAATTATAACTTTTTTTTATTTATTTTTTTTTTATGGTTGAACTGGATGATTTTTTGTTTTTTTTCAGCCAGACTAACTATGTAACTATGACACCTACACCAGATCACATGAACGCGATGCAATTGCAATGCGGTGCTGGAAACGCACACAGGATTTGCAGTGGTTCCCGCACCACATTGGTGTGAATCGGGTCTGCGTGTTAAAACAGGCAGTGCGGAGGCAACGAATCTCCTCCTCATCTCCTGTGAAAACGCCCTCTGAAAAGCGATCACCGCTCACAGATTGTTTTTAATAGAGCATCACAGTAATAACCGATCGATTGTATTTTTTTAAACAATATTTTTATTTGATCACAAAATCCAGAACAATACCATTTGTGTTGCAATAATGTTTTCACTGATGATTGATCACAAATTGAAACATATGCGGCCACCTTTAGATTAACCAAATCTGGAAGGTGAAATCCTACCTGAACAATCCAAAAAAAAAAAAAAAAAGTTGGCCTTGGCCCTGACTGACCACACTGATCCATTTTTGAGGTGGAAAAAAAACAAAACAAAAAAAAAAAAAAAAAAACACAATACATGAAAATTGGATCCCTTTAAATCCTATAGGAATGTGCAGGTGCGGTGTTATTTTACAAGTCCCGCAGGCTGCATCTTTGGCGCACCATAAACGCATCTCCCATTGAGTTTTATAGAAAATGCACCAGAAACGCATATGGATTTTTACCCCATTTTTTCAAAGGAGCCCAAAGGAGAATGTGAAAAATGTCAAATTCTACCATTAGCTGCCAGTGTGACCGATCCACAACAACTGACAACTTCCACAACTCAACAAAGACTTCAAACTACAACATGTAAATGCATTATATATTACTAAGCTCCCTGACAGCCTGTGATGGTGAATTCAGGAACCCCACAGAAAGCACGATGAGCTACAATTGTAGATGTCATCATCAGAGATGATCAGAGGACACTTACCTCCATGACACCAAGTCTTGGACTTCTCATAGCTCTACACCAGTGGTTTTCAAATTGCGGCCCGGGGGATGAATGTGGCCCTTTGCTTACCTTTATCTGGCCTTTGGAGCACAATTCCACCAACTGACACCAATGACGGGGCACCATTCCTCCTACTGACACCAATGACGGGGCACTATTCCTTCTACTGACACCAATGATGGGCATCATTTCTTCTGCTGACACCAATGACGGGGCACCATTTCTTCTGCCGACACCAATGACGGGGCACCATTCCTCCTGATGACACCAATGACGGGGCATCATTCCTCCTGATGACACCAATGACGGGGCACCATTCCTCCTGATGTCACCAATGACGGGGCACCATTCCTCCTGATGTCACCAATGACGGGGCACCATTCCTCCTGATGACACCAATAACGGGGCACCATTCCTCCTGATGACACCAATAACGGGGCACCATTCCTCCTGATGACACCAATGACGGGGCATCATTCCTCCAGATGACACCAATAACGGGGCACCATTCCTCCTGATGACACCAGTGACGGGGCACCATTCCTCCTGATGACACCAATGATGGGGCACCATTCCTCCTGATGACACCAATGACGGGGCACCATTCCTCCTGATGACACCAATGACGGGGCACCATTCCTCCTACTGATACCAATGACGGGGCACCATTCCTCCTACTGACACCAATGACGGGGCACCATTCCTCCTACTGATACCAATGACGGGCACCATTCCTTCTACTGACACCAATGACGGGGCACCATTCCTCCTACTGACACCAATGACGGGGCACCATTCCTCCTACTGACAACAATGACGGGGCACCATTCCTCCTGATGACACCAATGATGGGGCACCATTCCTCCTGATGACACCAATGACAGGGCACCATTCCTTCTGATGACACCAATGACAGGGCACCATTCCTCCTGCTGACACCAATGACAGGACACTGCTCCTTCTGCTGACACCAATGACGAGGCACAGTTCCTGCTGCTGACACCAATGACGGGGCACCATTCCTCCGACTGACATCAATGACGGGGCACCATTCCTCCTACTGACACCATCATTGGGGCACTATACATCTCATTGATAGCAACAATGGGATATTATTCCTCCCATTAAAACCAATGATGGGGCACTGTATCAGGGCATTATCTCCATCCACCTCCCAGTCTGGCCCTCCTAAAGCCTGAAGGTGAGTGAACTGGCTCCTTGCTTGGAAAATTTGGAGACCCCTGCTCTACACCAATCTCACCTGTGCTAAGTAGTCCCAGTGCTGCACAGCGCCCCCTGATGGCAGGAGTCTGTATCCAGCTGTGCAGCCCTGCTAATTACATTGTCCAAGCAGCTGATTATTGTAGAAGGCTTTGCCATGATGGAACTCAAATATGAGCTGTCCTGCACATGGGACGTTTTGATAACGCTGGTAACATTAGCTGTGTAAAGTCACGTTAAAAATGTGAGTTTTTCAGCTTTTTTAGGCGTTTTTGCATTAGCGTTTAGTGGCGTTTTCCACATTTGCGGTTTTTAGCATTTTTTAGCCTTTTTTTACCAAAAAAAAATTTTATTTCTCAAAAAAAGTCCAAGAACATTGGTTTGCGACGGTTTACCGCATTTTCCCGTGTTTTTCAGCTTTAGAGTGTTTTTCCAACTAAAAAACTCCTCTAGAAACCCACTAGTCCTCGTTTTTTTTTCCAACTAAAAAACGGCCCAGCCAAAAGAACATTGATTACAGTCTATGTGTGTATGGACACATAGGATAACATGCTGAGGGGTTTACTGGCTATAGAAAAAAATGCCAAAAGCAGCTGCTGTAAAAACATCCAGTGTGCATGAGGACTACAAAGTAGAGTTCTGTGTTGCGTACAAAAATCCACGTCCATGAACGTCATCTAAGTCACAACAATAGAAGAACACAGTCTGCTGAACATAATACTACACAAACATTAGATGTTGCCATGGTTTAATTGCACATAACATGTAAACATTCACAGTGCAGGGAGGAAAAAGTATGTGAGGCCCTAGCTTAATGACTTCTCCCAGAGCTAATTGGAGCCAGGAATGAGCCAACCTTGACTCCAATCAGTGTGATGATATTGGATGTGTTGCTGACAGCTGTCCTGCCCTTAAAAAACACACACCTGTTTTGGGTTTACTGGTTTCAAAAAGCACTGTCTGATGTGAACCATGCCTCGCAGAAAAGAGCTCTCAGAAGACCTACGATCAAGAATTGTTGACTTGCATGAAGCTGGAAAGGGTTACAAAAGTATCTCCAAAAGCCTTGATGTTCATGTGTCCACGGTAAGACAGACTGTCTACAAATGGAGAAAGTTTAGCACTGTTGCTACTCTCCCTAGGCGTGGTCATCCTGTAAAAATGACTGCAAGAGCACAGCGCAGAATGCTGCATGAGGTAAAGAAGAATCCCAGAGTGTCAGCTAAAGACCTACAGAAATCTCTGGCACATGCTAACATTTTTGTTGACACATCTACAATAAGGAAAACATTAAACAAGAATGGAGTACATGGGAGGACACCACGGAGGAAGCCATTGCTGGCCAAAAAGAATATTGAAGCACGTTTGAAGTTTGCAAAAGAGCACCTGGATGTTCCACAGCACTACTGGCAAAATATACTGTGGACAGATGAAACCAAGATTGAGTTGTTTGGGAAGAACACACAACACTATGTGTGGAGAAAAAAAGGCACAGCACACCAACATCAAAACCTCATCCCCACTGTGAAACATGGCGGAGGGAGCATCATGGTTTGGGGCTGCTTTTCTGCCTCAGGGCCTGGACGGATTGTTGTCATTGATGGGAAAATGAATTCCAGAGTTTATCAAGACATTTTGCAGGAAAACGTACGACCATCTGTCCGCCAACTGAAGCTCCGCAGAGAATGGGTGATGCAACAGGACAATGACCCAAAGCATACAAGTAATTCAACAAAACAATGGCTGCAACAGCACAGAATATGCCTTCTGGCGTGGCCCAGTCAGAGTCCTGAGCTCAACCCGATTGAAATGCTGTGGCATGACCTTAAGAGAGCGATTCACACCAGACATCCCAAGAATATTGCTACACTGAAACAGTTTTGTGAAGAGGAGTGGTCCAAAATGACTCCAGATCGTTGTGCAGGTCTGATCTGCAACTACAGGAAACGTTTGGTTGAGGTTATTGCTGCCAAAGGAGGATCAACCAGTTTTTAAGTCCAAAGGTTCACATACTTTTTCCTCCCTGCACTGTGAATGTTTGCATGTTATGTGCAATTAAACCATGGCAACATCTAATGTTTGTGTAGTATTATGTTTAGCAGACTGTGTTCTTCTATTGTTGTGACTTAGATGACGTTCAGAGCACATTTTATGCCCAATTCATGCAAAACTCCACGTAATCCCAAGAGGTTCACATACTTTTTCTTGCAACTGTAGCTATCTAAAAAAAAATGCTAAAAAATTCATATGGGTACAGTGTTGCATGACCGCGTTCAAAGTATGATAGCGCTGAAAGCTGGAGAGGAAAGGGGTGAAAGTGTCCGGACTTGAAGTGGTTAAAAAAAAATGAGTATTGGTTTTTGTGTGGATGGACCCTTTAACGCTGGCTGTCTGCGTCCCGTCACTAATATATACGGAAACTAACCTAGACCTTCCAGAACCATATAAATATGATACAGTTTAATTCTCCTTCACCTCCTTATTTATCGGTGTGATCGGCGCTCGCTGTGTTTTTGCTTGGTTGCATAAATTCCCGGCTTTGCATTCGCGGCTGATAATGTTCTGCTTTTGAAGCCCATGAAAAGGGTGAAGGTAATAACAGGGTGACCTCATTCTGTGCCCTTTAATGTTCTGAGCTCTCCGGAGAACCACGGCAATTCCATGGCCAAATCGAGAGAAATAACAGTACAGCGGCTCCGAATATTAGCATGAATTCCCGGGCCAACGCCGCAGCGGCCGAGGAAAGGGGCCCCATCGGCTGTCAGTCTTGAAGATTATTTTTGATTGTGTAATAAAGGAGACTCTTATATCTGTGTCCTGGTTTCCCCAACACCGTCCTTCATTATCTTTTTGCCTGTAATAATGTCCTCGGAAATTGTCAGCGGAGTGTGATGGGGCTGACCTTCCACGTCTAACTGCGCCTGGAAGGCTCTGGGGTGTCGGGGGACCGAACTGTAACTTAGGTAGATTATCGATCGTGTTCTATCAGGCCGCTCTTTCGTAGAATCTGGTGCGCCGGATGAGAAATGGGCAAGCTGCGCTGGTCAAGGGCACTGCTAAATTTGGCGGGCCCCGGTAATAAGGCTCCATGCACACGGGGCGTTCTAATGACGCTGGCGAAAAATGCATGCAAAGCGTTTTCCCGGTACTCAAATGGACCCGGTACACCATACTTTGAGGTTTCGCATGAAAGAAAATATGTTAGGCACTGCTGCAATAATTTCTGCACAGAAATGAGCTGCAACCAGGGGCGGACTGACAACTCATGGGGCCCCCGGGCAATAGGGGATCATGGGGCCCCTGTGTCCTTGCCCAAACTCAAAAAAGCCTATGAAAAAGCTACCAGGGGCATCTCATGGGGCCCCCTACTGACCCCGGGCCCTCGAGTTTACAAATGGTCAGTCCGTCCCTGGCTGGAACATATCCAACCACCACAAAAAAAAAAAGACAGCTAATCTCGCAATACTGCTCTCTCTGCTTCTGCTCTCTCTATTTTTCTCAAAATGTCTGAAATAGTTATTTTTTTTACTATTTTTCAGTGCATTCTGGAAGGTCTCCTGAGGTTATCTTAAAAAAAAACGCTTCTAAAACGCAAACACTCATAAACGCGGTATGCAAACGCGGCTAAACAGACGTTTTTGAACCTACGTCTTCCAGCAGTCAGTTTCCATAGTTCAGAAGTGTTTTCTGAATGTCCCGTGTACATGGAGCCTTATGCTGCACTTTACTGTTTCACATTTATTAAATGATTAACCACTTCCCGTCCAGCCCATGTACATAAAGGCCTGACAGTGGCAGTGCAGGGTCGGGTGGCCGTTTATAAACGGCCTCCCCGCCCCCTGCTTGTGCACGCTCCCTGGGAGAGCGCAGCACCGCGATCCGGTGCCCGCTGTGTCCTCCGGACACAGTGGAACACCGATCGTCATACGGGACCTCTGTACGAGGTCCCGATCATGTGATCACTGATTGGCCAAACAGTGATCACACGCAGAGTAGTAAGCAAGATGTCACTTGTGACATCATTGCTTACTATGTGTGAAATCTGTGAATGATCCCAGAGGTCACATGGTACAGGACTATTCACAACAGCCTTGTACCATGTGACAAGCTGTGACCAATCACAGCTCACACAATATTTCTCAATGGCTGCAAAAATTGAGCCAGAGAGAAGGAGAAATGATTGCTTTTAAAGCCTTTATGGGTGTAAAAGCAATCAGTGTAAAAAAAAATCTTCATCACCCCCCACAAGTAGTACAGTGTCACTGTACTGTACTGCTAGGGTGACAGTATGTTAAAAAAAATAAATAAATAATAATATAAAAGATTTAAAAAAAATGTAAAAAAAAAAGTTTAAAAATTATAATTTTGGTTTTAAACTAATTTGTGTATAAATGGGAATAAATTGGGAATACGTTTTGGGCAAGATTTATGATGAAATACTATTTATTTGCAAAATGTTATAAGAAAAACACTTTTTTTCAAAATTTTTGGACTTTTTAATGTACAAAGCAAAATAAATAAAAATCCCAGCGGTGAATAAATACCACCAAAATAAAGCTTTATCTGTCTCAAAAAAATGCTAAAAAATTCATATGGGTACAGTCTTGCATGACCGCGCAATTGTCATTCAAAGTGTGATAGCACTAAAAGCTGAAAATTGGCCTGGACAGGAAGGGGGTAAAAGTGTCCGGACTGGAAGTGGTTAAACATTTTTTATATTTGATTTTTATATGCTGCACTTGACTGTTCTGCTGATCAATTTTTTTTCTTTACTGCTATATGGCAGATTGACTTTGCACTTTATTTTCACTATAATATCATTCACTGATTTTAGTGCTGCACTTTCTATATATTTATCCAAATACAATACAGAGCATAGATCTATTATCTATCTATCGATCTATCTATCGATCATCTATCTATCTATCTATCTATCTATCTATCTATCTATCTATTTATTATCTATCTATCTATCTCCTATCTATCTCTCTCTCTCTATCTATCTATCTATTATCTATCTATCTATCTATCTATCTATCTATCTATCTATCTATCTATCGATCATCTATCTATCTATCTATCTATCTATCTATCTATCTATTATCTATCTATCTATCTATCTCCTATCTATCTCTCTCTCTCTATCTATCTATCTATCTATCTATCTATCTATCTATCTATCTATCTATCTCTCTCTCTCTCTCTATCTATCTATCTATCTATCTATCTATCTATCTATCTATCTATCTATCTATCTATCTATCTATCTATCTATCTCTCTCTCTATCTATCTATCTATCTATCTATCTATCTATCTATCTATCTATCTATCTATCTATCTATCTATCTATCTATCTATCTATCTATCTCTCTCTCTATCCATCCATACATCCATCTATCTCTTTTATTAATCTATCCAGCTGTCTATTTGTAGGCGCCCAGATGCCCTGGTCTGTGGGAAAGGGTTAATGTTTTTACGCCTTTCTTTGGTCTGTTCATGGGCTTTCACTGGGGTCCAGCCTCCCTCCCACATGCTATAAAAGGCTCCTCACGGAACTATGGACTTGCTGGGACCTCTGGCCCGCTTAGGAATGGCAACTCGCCAGAATAACCCTGGAACATGGACTTCTCTATTAGAGCCAAGCATAGGCTTTTCTCAAAGAGACTTCGCCTGTGCAGGAAACTTGGCGCAGACACAGTTGAGTTCAGTTAAGAAAAAGACATTCCTGCATGTTATGTCTGTCCTGACAAATTCCAAGTAAAGGTTTATTCTACCGCTTAGAGTCTGGATTGAAGTTATTCAAGGGGCGCAAGTGAGGTCCTGGTGTATTACTAAAGAACTTAAGTAATGCATGAGGTGCGTAACGTCACTTCGACAGAGAGTTGGGAGTAATTGCAAGAGAAAAATAGCAACTAGTAGTTGACTTAGTACCTGGTGATGGGTTCTCTGGTAGCACGCTCTCTACCACGCAGGTGGGAGGTTTGTGGTTGGTGCTTTGACTCCCTCCCCAGCTGACGCCCTCCCCATCACTACAACAGAGGGTTGGGAGTAATTGCAAGAGAAAAATAGCAACCAGTAGTTGACTTAGTACCTGGTGATGGGTTCTCCGGTAGCACGCGCGCTACCACGCAGGTGGGAGGTTTGTGGTTGGTGCTTTGACTCCCTCCCCAGCTGACTCCCTCCCCATCACTACGACAGAGGGTTGGGACTAATTGCAAGAGAAAAATAGCAACTAGTAGTTGACTTAGTACCTGGTCATGGGTTCTCTAGTAGCACGCACACTACCAACGCAGTTGGGAGGTTTGTGGCTGGTGTTTTGACTCCCTCCTCAGCTGACTCCCTCCCCATTACTACGACAGAGAGTTGGGAGTAATTGCAAGAGAAAAATAGCAACCAGTAGTTGGCTTAGTACCTGGTGATGGGTTCTCCAGTAGCACAAACCATGCAGGTGGGAGGTTTATGGTCGGTGCTTTGACTCCCTTCCCAGCTGTCCGTCTCTGCCGGCCATTGGGAGTAGACTAGCATTATGGAGACCTAAGGCCTGGTCATTCAGTAAGGGAAGAGTTGGGTGAGAGCATGTATGAGGTCTGCTCTAGGTGCTCAGCTGGGGCCCCATTCTGTTACTGGGAGTGAGGTATGCTCACTGGTGGAGTAGGCAGAGGCTCGGCATGTCCCTCTGAATGCAATGCATACATCAGTATGAGTGTGTAGGACGTGGGACGAAGCAGCTTAAGCAACTTCGTATTTTGGGTACTACCGGGGGCGGACTGACAACTCATGGGGCCCCCGGGCAATAGGGGATAATGGGGCCCCTGTGTCCTTGCCCAAACTCAAAAACGCCTATGAAAAAGGTACCAGGGGCATCTCATGGGGCCCCCTACTGACCTTGGGCCCTCGGGCAGTGCCCGAGTTTCCAAATGGTCAGTTCGCCCCTGGGTACTACACACATGTGGCTCATCTTTGAGTTGGGAAGTCTTTTGCCCCAAAATGTGGAGTTCAGGATAGCTGGAAGTTAAGCTGGCCATACTATAGACATTTTTATCGTTCAACCAACTGGTTGAATGAAAAAAAAAATTAGCTGATTACCTCATCCACACACTCGATGTGGATGGGGGAATCCTTCGCGTGGAGCTTTTGTATTTTGACAACGGGGAGCCTTCCCTGTCGTCAATGTTGCTGGCTATAGCTGGTGGCACTGATCGATCGGGAGAAACCCAGTTGTACAGAACTCTATCAAAACATCAACTTGTGTAAGACCAGCCTGTCTATACATGAATCAAAGCTTGGCCAGTCCATGCTGAACCGGCCATATTTTGATCCATCTATGGCCGTCTTTAGGCATTAAATATCTGTGTTGAACACCTCACGTTCTTAAAAAAAAAAAGAGTAAAGTGTAATTTATTGAAGATGTAAAGTAAAGATAACAATGTTTTCTTTTCATCTCGATGTTCTGACGGATGAGTAGATTAAAGTCGTCTTCTTCTTTTTCCGGTAACGGGTCCACCTGACGCATCTCTTGGTTGTTCCTGGATGGCGGGCCGAGTATTATTAATCATATACAAATCTGTGTCTGGGGAGCATTGTGGAGAGAGATGTGGTAAACACACAAAGTGAGCGTTTCCTGCCCATAAACCTGTCCGCCTTTATCGCCATCTCACAAATCATTTCCCAAACGCCGTGCCACTTACACAATGATAACTTTCCATTTAACGCCTATAAACCCACCAAATCCAAATATTATGGCCTTGTACTCAATAAATCTCCGGGGGCCATTCGGCTTTCAGGCGTGTGTTTTGACTTCTCTTAAAGTGTACCTGTTACCAATAGGGAAGGCGGCCATGTTGTGTAGGGTAGAACAATATTTAGCCTGTTGGCTTAACTAGTGACATCACTGCGGCACGAGGCTTTACATGATGTCATTGGCTTCTATTGAGTTATTGGGTTGAAAACGGGTGCCATCTTGCATATGAGGAAAGCCTGCACTGTAGCTGTCGTAGAAGCTTCCAGTATCCTGATAGGCTGCATGGAATGGCAGGCAGCACCAGAAGACCCTCATCATTCACCAAGAGCAGTTCTCCCTTTGGATAAAAGCTATTTTACATTTCTGCCATTTGCCTATTTTTTGAGCAATATTTTCATTACTTCATTACTGACCCTGGGTTCACATGTGTGCGGGTGGTGCTGCTGCGGATCCGTACGAAAAGCAATGCAGCTGCACCACCCACACAGAGAAATGCGAACACACGGGCAGGTGCCATTAGTTCTAATGGCACACCGCCTGCACTGGAAAACGCAACCGTACTGGCAGGGGTGGACTGACCATTCCCGGGGTCAGTAGAGGGCCCCATGAGATGCCCCTGGTATCTTTTTCATAGGCTTTTTTGAGTTTGGGCAAGTCAATAGAGGGCCCCATGAGTTGTCAGTCCACCCCTGCGTATTGGGAACCGAGGTTCCTGTGTGGGCTGCGTTTTCCAAAGAAGTGCAGGGACTTCTTCCCTGCGTGTCACGGGCACGGGAGTCCATTCAAATGAATGGGCTATCATGCCCATGCCAAACGTGGACCGCACGGCCGCATAGATGTGAACCGGGGGTTAAAGTGTAACTCCACTTTTTTGAGAAAAAAAAAATCCCCTCTGTGTGATCAATATACATTGCAGGGATTTTAGATACTTTGTTGCAGATTCCTACCTGTTTCTGTTCTGAAGGAATAGCTCTTTGATCGTGTCCTGTGCAAACTGATTCTGAATGGGAAGGTCTGGTTCGTTATAATCACCTGGTTCACTGTCAGTGTTCTGATGAGAACAGCTGCAGGGTCTGCATCACTTTAGAAATATATATATTTCTTTTTCCTATAGTGGTGGTCACATGACTTCTGCTCATATGCTCTCAGCTGCACAAAGAGCTTAGAGAGATGGGGGTGGAGACTACGGGGGGGGGTGTTAGCAAGAAG
This sequence comes from Staurois parvus, assembly GCF_062004578.1. NCBI lineage: Eukaryota > Metazoa > Chordata > Amphibia > Anura > Ranidae > Staurois > Staurois parvus. Next base: position 286,752 of record NW_028318573.1, on the reverse strand, counting down.
CAGAGGAACAGCAGTGCACTGCTTCCCGGTGAGAAGCAGTGTAGGAGGTGCGTCAGCACAAATCTTGGCCATTGAAGGACAGCCAGAAAACTGACCACGCATGGGATGGATGTGCTCATATGCCTAATGTGGTCAGTTTGAAATAGGAAAGCAATGGGACTGGAAGGATCACCAGGAATTTCACACAAAGGAAGCAATACAAAAGAGAACAGGAGACTTTTTAATACAAGAACATTTGTACAGCATTCACATATCAGGAGTACGAGATGTAGGGGTAACATACTCTTTAATTTCAGCATCTATAATCCATGTCTTTTTTGCCTTCCTCTGGATCAACTAGGTGCATATGGAGGCTTTATACTCATTTTTCTTTTCTGTTGGTTAAACTGAATGCACTTGTGCTGCTTTACCTTTTTCCAGTCTGATCTCTGCTGTACAGGGACATTAAGGGGGTGATGCCAAGCCATATAATTAAAAAAAAAAAAAATACATGTAAGGATGTATAATTAAGGGGGGGGGGTGTCAGCAAGAAGCAGAGGAAGAGCAGTACACTGATCTTCCCAGTGAGAAGCAGTGCAGGGGGTCTGCCAGCACAAATCTTGGCCATTGAAGGACAGACAGTTTGTGCTCCCAGCACAGCCAGAAAACTGACCATGCGTGGGATGGATGTGCTCACATGCCTAATGTGGTCAGTTTGAAATAGGAAAGCAATAGGACTGGAAGGATCACCAGGAATTTTACACAAAGGAAGCAATACAAAAGAGAACAGGAGACTTTTTCATACAAGAACATTTGTACAGCATTCACATATCAGGAGTACGAAATGTAGGGGTAACATTCTCTTTAATTTCAGCATCCATAATCCATGTCTTTTTTGCCTTTCTCTGGATCAACTTTGGGTATAGGATTGTGCATATGGAGGCTTTATATTCATTTTTCTTTTCTGTTGGTTAAACTGAATGGACTTGTGCTGCTTTCCCTTCTTCCAGTCTGATCTCTGCTGTACAGGGACATTAAGGGGCTGATACCAAGCCATATAATAAAAAAAAATACATGTAAGGATGTATAATTAAGGGGGGGTGTAAGGAAGAAGCAGAGGAAGAGCAGTACATTGATCTTCCCGGTGAGAAGCAGTGCAGGGGCTCTGTCAGCACAAATCTTGGCCATTGAAGAACAGACAGTTTGTGCTCCCAGCACAGCCAGAAAACTGACCACGCGTGGGATGGATGTGCTCACATGCCTAATGTGGTCAGTTTGAAATAGGAAAGCAATAGGACTGGACGGATCACCAGGAATTTCACCCAAAGGAAGCAATACAAAGAGAACAGGAGACTTTTTCATACAAGAACATTTGTACAGCAGGCACATATCAGGAATACGAAATGCATCCACCCATAGTCCATGTCTTTTTTTCCTTTCTCTGGATTAATTTTGGGTATAGGATTGTGCATATGGAGGCTTTATATTCATTTTTCTTTTCTGTTGGTTAAACTGAATGGAATTGTGCTGCTTTCCCTTCTTCCAGTCTGAGCTCTGCTGTACAGGGACTGATGCCAAGCCATATAATAAAAAAAATACATGTAAGGATGTATAATTCAGTACAGAACTGCCTTTCTATCTGCCTGGGGATGAGCTATAGGTTCACTGGCTGATTTTGCCCTACATCTGAGGGTGGCTTGTAGCAGGTAATTCTTCCATAATACAACATGTAATACAAAATGTAGCCATTTGCTTCCTGTGACATCTCGCCCCCTATCATCATTCTCCTTATTCCTGACCCACAGATAGTGCCTCTGTCCTCACATGTAACAATGTGACTTCTTTTCTTTTATCGCAAGCCAGGCACACTTCTCTAATTAAATTACAATAATCTCCTTTTAATAGGAGTAAGCCTATCAACGGAATACATTAGCCTGGTTGGAAGGAGCTTATGATCAGTGGCTGGGTGAAGACGCAGTACAAAGATAGGGCTCCCGCGTGCGCTGCGGCCGCAAGGGCGTCGTAATGATTTTATCTAAAGCTGATAAAATCCTGCAAGGAACCTCTTCCCTTCCTACGAAAACATTTGGGCACCTTGAAAGCTGCGCTTTGTAATGCATTCGTAATTAGTGCGCTTTAACCGCTTTAAGTCTGCCCTATAGCAAAAATACTGCTGCAGCGCAGACTCCCGACGCAAAATCACGTATATATATATATTTACATATACATATACACACATGATTTTGCATTTCCGAGTAGGCAGCCTCGGCTGTCAATCACCGGGTCCCGGCCGCGGTGATTCCCTGTTGGCACCCGGTGATCGCCGAATATCACTGACGTTGTAGAGACTTGTGTGTAAACAGTACAGATCTCTCCCCTGTCAGCTCCTGCACACTGCTTTGTATGACTCTGCATTGCAGAGCCATACAAAGCAGTGCGCTTACAGTGTAAAGCAAACAAACAGCACACAGTGTATCCTTTGATCGCCCCTCATTATTATTATAGAGTATTTATAAAGCGCCAATGGTTCGCTCAGCGCTGTACATTACAAAGGGGGACAGAACATGTGATAGAACAACAACAATACAATGCAAAACACGAGGGGATCGAGGGCCCTGCTCTTTCGAGCTTACAATCTAGGAGGGAGGGGATGGTGGCACAGGAGGAGATAGCTGTGGGGGATGGGGTGGTAGGAAGAGTGGAGGAGGTCGGCAAGTTAGCAGGGGATGAGGTAGGCTTCCCTGAAGAGGTGGGTTTTCAGGGTGCGCCTAAAGGAGAGGAGAGTAGGTGATAATCTGATGGGTTGGGGCAGGGAGTTCCAGAGGATGGGTGACACCCTGGAGAGGTCCTGGAGGTGGGCATGGGAGGAGGAGACCAGGGAACTAGAGAGAAGGAGGTCTTGTGAGGAGCGGAGTGTGCGTGTTGGGCGGTACTTGGATATTAGGTCAGTGATGTAGTTCGGGGCAGTATGGTGGACGGCTTTGTACGTCAGTGTTAGGATTTTGAATTTGATCCGTTGTGCAATCGGAAGCCAGTGGAGGGATTGGCAGAGGGGGGTGGCGGAAACAGAGCGGTTGGAAAGGTGAATGGGTCTGGCAGCCGTATTCAGGATGGACTGAAGCGGGGATAGCCAGCGGCGAGGCAGGCCAGTGAGGAGGGAGTTGCAGTAGTCGAGTGATGATATGATGAGGGAGTGGATGAGCTGTTTAGTGGTTTCTGGGGTTAGGAACGTGCGGATTTTGGCGATGTTGCGGAGGTGGAGTCTGCATGAGTTAGTTAAAGATTGGACTTGGACATTATATATATATATATACACACACACATACATATACATACATGATTTTGCATTTCCGAGTAGGCAGCCTCGGCTGTCAATCACTGGGTCCCGGCCGCGGTGATTCCCTGTTGGCACCCGGTGATCGCTGAATATCACTGACGTTGTAGAGACTTGTGTGTAAACAGTACAGATCTCTCCCCTGTCAGCTCCTGCACACTGCTTTGTATGACTCTGCATTGCAGAGCCATACAAAGCAGTGCACTTACAGTGTAAAGCAAACAAACAGCACACAGTGTACCCTTTGATCGCCCCTCATGTTAACCCCTTCCTGCCCAGTGCCATTAGTACAGTTAAAAAAGCATGAGCAAATGAATGCTGAAACTCCTGCGCTGGACGATGAGCTCCACAATGTCTGTAACCCCACATGGAGTACTTTTTTGGGAATACAAGCCTTGCTGCCCTCAACAGACCAGGGAAATCCAAAGGAGCTGTGTGCAAAGAAACAAACAGAGGGCTCAGGGGCTTAGTACATGATCAGGAGTCAGTACCGCCAGCTGCATTAGTGGGGACCAGGGGCGGACTGACAACTCATGGGGCCCCCGGGCAATAGGGGATCATGGGGCCCCTGTGTCCTTGCCCAAACTCAAAAAAGCCTATGAAAAAGGTACCAGGGGCATCTCATGGGGCCCCCTACTGACCTTGGGCCCTCGGGCAGTGTCCGAGTTTCCAAATGGTCAGTTCGCCCCTGGTGGGGACTAAATGTTGTCTTTTACAGCTTGGTTCACACTCAGCACAGAAACATGGGTTGCCCAGTGCCGCATATGAAGGGGTGTGGGCGTTAACCACAGGAGGAAAAGTCATCTCCCAGGATAAATTCTTCCTTTTATTGGATTAAAAGAATTACAGCTGTAAAAACACCCTACGCGTTTCGGCCATCAGGCCTTAGTCATGTTGAAGCGTTGGATGTTTTTAACATGAAAATGAGATTTATTGAATAAAAAGTGGTATACTCACAAAAGAATAAAATCAAAGGCACATCACAAAAAAAAGGCAGCATGGTCCAATCTCCCTAGATGGTGGCTATTGGGAGACTGTAGGCCTCCAAACTACTGATGCGTTTCAAGGCAGAACCTGTTCCTAAGAGAGTTCAGAAAGTAATGCACTAGGCTCGTGCTCCCTCTGTTTGTTTCTTTGCGCACTGCCATTAGTACAGGGTCAGTGCTTTTTATGAGCACTGATCGCTGCATTGGTGTCACTGGGGATGTCAGTGACACCAAGTCAATTCCCCTCCCCAGTGTCAGAATGTCCGCCACAGTCCAGCTATAAGTTGCTGATCGCCGCCATTACTAGTAAAAAAAAAATGTAAAACAAATTGCAGTATCTATATCGCCATTTGTAGACACTATAACTTTCACGCAAACCAATTAACTGGATTTTTTCTTTAGAAAAGACATGGAGCAGAATACATTTTGACCTACAGTTATGGAGCTCCTTCCTTTCCTTTCCTCCAGTCTGGAGGCAAAACCCCCTTTCTCCGGGGTCCCCTCCCAGGCTACACAGCAGCCCCTTCTGTAATCCATCTTCCACCCCACTCCAGACTCCTGCTGAGATGGCTCCTTATATCCAGGGCCAGTCTGCCACACTACCAGAACCTCCAGCCTGGGATTGGTCAGACTCCCATGCATAGGCATGTGACAGGAGTCACTTTGGGTGGGGGGCCCATGGAACCCAGCTTACTTTGGAGAGGTGGGGAGACCCCTGTCTCAGCTACCCATATCCCTCTTATGTGTAAGTCACCCTGTGCCTGTAGGGGTACAGGGTGATCTGTCCTAATATTGGGGTGGGGGGTTGTTGATTGCTTGATGTTATGTGATTGCGTCCCATTGTTCTATTGTGTATCTGGCTTGGGAGCAAACTATTATGGGATGTATGTGTTTATGTGTATTGGCTTGGTGGGGGAGTGTTTCCAGCAGCCCTCCCTCCTCATGGGACTGTCTGATGGTGTGTCTCTTGTTACTAAAGGTAGATTGCCCCATCCTGTGTCATTATGCAGGGAGGGGGGACTGTCCCCTGAGTGTATATATCTTGTATCTGTGTTAAAATAAAGTAGTCTATTTCCTGGTTTACTTCAAGACTGGTGTCGTCTAGTCTTGTATGGTCTGCTGTGGTGTCTGTGGTCGGAGTTTGGACGGGGAAGCGGTATTATAACGGAAGTACCGAAGTGCAGTCGGAGTCCGGTTCCATTACAAGGCAGATCCAGGTCTCCGCCCCTCCGTCCACTAGCCTTCCATGAACCTCCAGAACCAAGGGATGGCAATAGAGACCAACCTGCTGAGTCATTCAGCCTAACCTGGACTTGACCCTTGCTCAGACATGCTCACTCCAATTACTGAGTAAGTTATTATATTTCCTAACTCTCTAACAACACTAGGGGTGGGGGGTTGTGGATTTTTTAATGCCAGGGGTGGACTGACAACTCATGGGGCCCCTGGGCAATAGGGGATCATGGGGCCCCTGTGTCCTTGCCCAAACTCAAAAAAGCCTATGAAAAAGGTACCAGGGGCATCTCATGGGGCCCCTACTGACCCCAGGCCCTCGGGCAGTGCCCGAGTTTCCAAATGGTCAGTCCGCCCCTGGCCATGTGGTTGCATCCCATTGTTCTATTGTGTGTCTTGCTTGGGAGCAAACTATTATGGGATGTATGTGTTTATGTGTATTGGCTTGGTGGGGGGGGGTTGTTTCCAGCAGCCCTCCCACCTGATGGGACTGTCTGCTAGTGTATCTCTTGTTACTAAAGGTAGATTGCCCCACCCTTGTAATTCAGCCTAACCTGGACTTGACCCTTACTCAGACATGCTCACTCCAACTACTGAGTAATTCATTATATTTCCTAACTCTCTAACAACACTAGGGGTGGGGGGTTGTGGATTGTTTAATGCCATGTGGTTGCATCCCACTGTTCTATTGTGTGTCTTGCTTGGGAGCAAACTATTATGGGATGTATGTGTTTATGTGTATTGGCTGGGTGGGGGGGGGGGGGGGGGTTGTTTCCAGCCGCCCTCCCACCTGATGGGACTGTCTGCTGGTGTGTCTCTTGTTACTAAAGGTAGATTGCCCCACCCTTGTAATTCAGCCTAACCTGGACTTGACCATTACTCAGACATGCTCACTCCAACTACTGAGTAATTCATTATATTTCCTAAATCTCTAACAACACTAGAGGGTCCTACATCTGCATAGGCGTTCTTGAGCATTTTTTCACGCGTTTCAGGCTTGAGGAATATTCCTAATTTGTAGCCAATAGAAAGCAACTTACTAACAAAAATGTGCGTTATAGGTGTTCCCCGTCTATTTTTTAAACATTCAAATTGAAGTCTATTGTGGTCAAAGTGTGACTCTAACCCAGAGGAAGCCCATGTACTTTTTTAAGCTACCAGCTTCTAGCGACCACTACACTCACAGCATTGATTATAATGGAAATCCTGGTGTCAATCATTTCTGGTGAAGCCTCAACTCCCTTAGGTGTGAACAGGGCCATATTATCAGTAGGTAGCAAATTCCCTCTTGGCCAGTAGAGGGAGCCTTTACAACCTCTAAAGCAGTGGTTCTCAACCTTTCTAATGCCGCGACCCCTTAATACAGTTCCTCATGTTGTGGTGACCCCCAACCATAAAATTATTTTCGTTGCTACTTCATAACTGTAATTTTGCAGTGGGAGGACTAGCGCCCCATCACTGATGTCAGTGGGATGAATAGTGTCCCATCGTTGGTATCAGTGGGAGGAATAGTGCCCCATCATTGGTGTCAGTGGGAGGAATAGTGTCCCATCATTGGTGTCAGTGGGAGGAATAGTGCCCCATCATTGGTGTCAGTGGGAGGAATAGTGCCCCATCATTGGTGTCAGTGGGAGGAATAGTGCTCCATCATTGGTGTCAGTGGGAGGAATAGTGCCCAATCATTGGCGTCAGTGGGAGGAATAGTGCCCAATCATTGGTGTCAGTGGGAGGAATAGTGCCTCATCATTGGCGTCAGTGGGAGAAATAGTGCCCCATCATTGGCGTCAGTGGGAGGAATAGTGTCCCATCATTGGTGTCAGTGGGAGGAATAGTGTCCCATCATTGGTGTCAGTGGGATGAATAGTGTCCCATCGTTGGTATCAGTGGGAGGAATAGTGCCCCATCATTGGTGTCAGTGGGAGGAATAGTGTCCCATCATTGGTGTCAGTGGGAGGAATAGTGCCCCATCATTGGTGTCAGTGGGAGGAATAGTGCCCCATCATTGGTGTCAGTGGGAGGAATAGTGCTCCATCATTGGTGTCAGTGGGAGGAATAGTGCCCAATCATTGGCGTCAGTGGGATGAATAGTGCCCAATCATTGGCGTCAGTGGGAGGAATAGTGCCTCATCATTGGTGTCAGTGGGAGGAATAGTGTCCCATCATTGGTGTCAGTGGGAGGAATAGTGTCCCATCATTGGTGTCAGTGGGAGGAATAGTGTCCCATCATTGGTGTCAGTGGGGGGAATAGTGCCCCATCATTGGTATCAGTGGGGGGAATAGTGCCCCATCATTGGTATCAGTGGGAGGAATAGTGCCCCATCATTGGTATGAGTGGGAGGAATAGTACCCCATCATTGGTATCAGTGGGAGGAATAGTGCCCCATCATTGGTGTCAGTGGGAGGAATAGTGCCCCATCATTAGTATCAGTGGGAGGAATAGTGCCCCATCATTGGTGTCAGTGGAAGGAATAGTGTCCCATCATTGGTATGAGTGGGAGGAATAGTGCCCCATCATTGGTATCAGTGGGAGGAATAGTGCCCCATCATTGGTGTCAGTGGGAGGAATAGTGCCCCATCATTGGTGTCAGTGGGAGGAATAGTGCCCCATCATTGGTGTCAGTGGGAGGAATAGTGCCCCATCATTGGTATGAGTGGGAGGAATAGTGCCCCATCATTGGTGTCAGTGGGAGGAATAGTGCCCCATCATTGGTGTCAGTGGGAGGAATAGTGCCCCATCATTGGTGTCAGTGGGAGGAATAGTACCCCATCATTAGTATCAGTGGGAGGAATAGTGCCCCATCATTGGTGTCAGTGGAAGGAATAGTGCCCCATCATTGGTATGAGTGGGAGGAATAGTGCCCCATCATTGGTGTCAGTGGAAGGAATAGTGCCCCATCATTGGTATGAGTGGGAGGAATAGTGCCCCATCATTGGTATGAGTGGGAGGAATAGTGCCCCATCATTGGTATGAGTGGGAGGAATAGTGCCCCATCATTGGTGTCAGTGGGAGGAATAGTGCCCCATCATTGGTATCAGTGGGAGGAATAGTGCCCCATCATTGGCGTTAGTGGGAGGAATAGTGCCCCATCGTTGGTGTCAGTGGGGGGAGGAATAGTGCCCCATCGTTGGTGTCAGTGGGGGGAGGAATAGTGCCCCATCGTTGGTGTCAGTGGGGGGAGGAATAGTGCTCCATCATTGGTATCAGTGGGAGGAATAGTGCCCCATCATTGGTATCAGTGGGAGGAATAGTGCCCCATCATTGGCGTTAGTGGGAGGAATAGTGCCCCATCGTTGGTGTCAGTGGGGGGAGGAATAGTGCCCCATCGTTGGTGTCAGTGGGGGGAGGAATAGTGCCCCATCGTTGGTGTCAGTGGGGGGAGGAATAGTGCCCCATCGTTGGTGTCAGTGGGGGGAGGAATAGTGCCCCATCATTGGTATCAGTGGGAGGAATAGTGCCCCATCATTGGTATCAGTGGGAGGAATAGTGCCCCATCATTGGCGTTAGTGGGAGGAATAGTGCCCCATCGTTGGTGTCAGTGGGGGGAGGAATAGTGCCCCATCGTTGGTGTCAGTGGGGGGAGGAATAGTGCCCCATCGTTGGTGTCAGTGGGGGGAGGAATAGTGCTCCATCGTTGGTGTCAGTGGGGGGAGGAATAGTGCCCCATCGTTGGTGTCAGTGGGGGGAGGAATAGTGCCCCATCGTTGGTGTCAGTGGGGGGAGGAATAGTGCCCCATCGTTGGTGTCAGTGATGGGAGGAATAGTGCCCCATCGTTGGTGTCAGTGGGGGGAGGAATAGTGCCCCATCGCTGGTGTCAGTGGGGGGAGGAATAGTGCCCCATCGTTGGTGTCAGTGAGGGGAGGAATAGTGCCCCATCGTTGGTGTCAGTGGGGGGAGGAATAGTGCCCCATCGTTGGTGTCAGTGAGGGGAGGAATAGTGCCCCATCGTTGGTGTCAGTGGGGGGAGGAATAGTGCCCCATCGTTGGTGTCAGTGGGGGGAGGAATAGTGCCCCATCGTTGGTGTCAGTGGGGGGGAGGAATAGTGCCCCATCGTTGGTATTAGTGACACAAATGATGGGGCACTATCCCTCCCACTGACACCAATGATACTTACCTTGCTGACCCCTGCTCCAGCCTGGGCTCGTTCTCTCCCTCTCCCATCTACAGCCTGCATACCTGGCTGCAGCAGCAAAATTTGCACTTACCTGTCAGCTGACTTCCTTCTCTGGCCTCTCTCTTCACTCGTTCCTGCAGCTCCCTCGATCTTCTTCGATCTCCGCGCGCTGCCGTTCGGCTCCTCCTCTCCAAGCTCCACCTTCTCGCCGGTGATTGGCCGCCTGTGTACCTCTCCTGAGCTACAGTTCCGGTGGCCAATCAGCGGCGAGGAGGCGGTGACAGGGGCAGCATATCATCCCGCCCACACATCGCCGGAGACAGCAGCGGTGTCTCGGTTCCTAAGACCATCGGAAATATGTGTTTTCCGATGGTCTTAGGCGACCCCTGGGAAATGGTCGTTCGACCCCCAGGTTGAGAACCGCTGCTCTAAAGTGATTTACAGTATCTTAAATATGAATCAGCAAACAAATGTATAAACTGACAGCGAAAACGACTTTCATGTACATTTTATAATAATAATAATGTAAATGGCGCTATGTTTTTTTTTCTTTAGGACATGAGCAAAGGTTGATACTGTTAACTATGCTGATCACATTCACGTATGTAACTATGTAAAAAATAAACAAGCTGTAAAGGAATCTATCATTCTTTTTTATGCGCGCTCTCCGGGTATTTTTCAAACAACCATCTGCACTAAAAGAAGATCGATAAACAAGAAACCAAAGGTGTTTAAAATGAATAATTCAGGATTGAGTTTTGGTCCAACTTCTACCTTCCACTAGTGATATTGATGGTTTTCCCTGAATGACGAAGTATAGCCACTTCTGAAGAGCAGCTTAAAGTGGTTGTAAACCTCAGACATGAAATATGAACAAGGTATATCCCTCTGTAGTGTGTACTTGTCTCAGTATCATTTCTGTCTGCTGCTTCATTCCTCTGCTATCAGCATGAGTCACTTCTGACAAGTTTTCCTGACATCAAGAGAAAAATGGTGACAGGGGAGGGACCTCCAGCTGATTGACATTCTCAGCTCTGTTCCTGTGAGCTGTGTGGAGTGGGGGTGTGTCCCTTCCCTCCAATTAGCTCTCTGAGCTCTGCAGAATGTTATTTTGAGATTCCCGCCACCTGCTTTTTGGAGCTGAGAGATCCTTGGTAAATTCTGCACTTTCAAAGGATGTAGAGGATAGAAGGCTGCAGATAAACAGGTACAACACATATAGGAGGATTAGTTTCATCTCTGTGTATCACCTGAGGCCAGTCACTTCACTGGGTATATAGAAGGGTTTACAACCACTTTAAGTGTAAAATAATGACCGTATTTTCCATGCTCCATAAGATGCACTTCCCCCCCCCCAAAAAAAATGGGGGGAAATGTCTGTGCATCTTATGGAGTGAATATGGAGCTGCCGTCCCGGTATTCCCCCCCCATTTCCTCCGTGTTAGAATACCGGGCCATCCGCTCGGCTCTTCTGTACAGCAGAACCTGCTCCTTGGTCCTACCTATTCCTCGGTCCAGCAGTGTCCTCATCACCTCATCATCTTTAGTGTGGGCTCCCGGGTGTGACAACTTGCAGCTTCACAGCCGGGTGCCCACTGCGCATGCGCGAGAAGCGCTGTGCTTTGTAAATGGCCCCGTAGTCTTCTGGGACCTGTCACGTGTCCAAGAAGACTACGGGGAAAGAAGAGATCGCAGCAGAAGTGGGAGCGGGTACCTGTCAAATTCGGGTACCCGCTCCCCAAAGGTCTGCAGTCTCTGGTCATCTCCGGTACTATGTCCGCCGTCTCTGGTCATCTCCTGTACCGTGTCCGCAGTCTCTGGTCCATCTCCTGTACTGTGTCCGCAGTCTCTGGTCCATCTCCTGTACTGTGTCCGCAGTCTCTGGTCCATCTCCTGTACTGCACAATGAAATGAAAACGAGAAGCGCACCAACCTTGCGCATTACCTCAGTAACCAAAATGTATTAATTGTAAAAAAATATACTCACAAACAGCGAATAAAATCAGGCATGTAAGTCCTCACAGGGACTTGAAGATAACATGAGTCCCATCAGGGGAGTGGGTGTTCAGTACAGCTGACGCGTTTCGAAGGGGGTCCCTTCTTCCTCAGAGCTAACTGAACTGTGAGTGCTCTCTCCTATATATACTCCTGGACTGAACCTAGGCCCTCCCCACTGGGTTGGGCAGTCTCAGGTTAGTAGGAGGGGCCAAGATATCGTCAACAGACAATCACTATTTGTAATGCCATCAGAGAGAAATGATATAGACAAACGTAAAATATAAAATATATAAAACCACATTTTGCATACACCACTTAGTATGCATGTAATATATCAACTTAGCGATGACACCAATGGAAATGATGATGATAGATAATACATGATGAAACATAATATATAGTAAATGCTTAGTCTTATTCCATGATTCATTAGTGAGCGATGTATCAAGTGGACAATTCATCCAGAGGGCTTGTCATGATGCTGGATGAGTGTATAGCAAATAATGTAAAATAGACTTAAGTTGTTAGTCAATGGATGTCTTAATGGATAGGTGTCCATAGTGACACAAACACATGTATATATATATGTAGACATATAAACCCACACACAAACCTTCAACCAGAAGCTGTGTGATGTGTGCTACCAGACAGCTGCATGTGCTTCATGATCGGATGATGGAGAATCCATGTCTCTGATGGATAGGATTGTACTGTGTCCGCAGTCTCTGGTCATCTCCTGTACTGTGTCCGCAGTCTCTGGTCATCTCCTGTACTGTGTCCGCAGTCTCTGGTCATCTCCTGTACTGTCCGCAGTCTCTGGTCATCTCCTGTACCGTGTCCGCAGTCTCTGGTCATCTCCTGTACCGTGTCCGCAGTCTCTGGTCATCTCCTGTACCGTGTCCGCAGTCTCTGGTCATCTCCTGTACTGTGTCCGCAGTCTCTGGTCATCTCCTGTACTGTCCGCAGTCTCTGGTCATCTCCTGTACCGTGTCCGCAGTCTCTGGTCATCTCCTGTACCGTGTCCGCAGTCTCTGGTCATCTCCTGTACCGTGTCCGCAGTCTCTGGTCATCTCCTGTACCGTGTCCGCAGTCTCTGGTCATCTCCTGTACTGTCCGCAGTCTCTGGTCATCTCCTGTACCGTGTCCGCAGTCTCTGGTCATCTCCTGTACCGTGTCCGCAGTCTCTGGTCATCTCCTGTACCGTGTCCGCAGTCTCTGGTCATCTCCTGTACCGTGTCCGCAGTCTCTGGTCATCTCCTGTACTGTCCGCAGTCTCTGGTCATCTCCTGTACCGTGTCCGCAGTCTCTGGTCATCTCCTGTACCGTGTCCGCAGTCTCTGGTCATCTCCTGTACCGTGTCCGCAGTCTCTGGTCATCTCCTGTACCGTGTCCGCAGTCTCTGGTCATCTCCTGTACCGTGTCCGCAGTCTCTGGTCATCCCCTGTACCGTGTCCGCAGTCTCTGGTCATCTCCTGTACCGTGTCCGCAGTCTCTGGTCCATCTCCTGTACCGTGTCCGCAGTCTCTGGTCCATCTCCTGTACCGTGTCCGCAGTCTCCGATCATCCCCTGTACCGTGTCCGCAGTCTCCGGTCATCTCCTGTACCGTGTCCGCAGTCTCCGGCCATCCCCTGTACCGTGTCCGCAGTCTCCGGCCATCCCCTGTACCGTGTCCGCAGTCTCTGGCCATCCCCTGTACCGTGTCCGCAGTCTCTGGCCATCCCCTGTACCGTGTCCGCAGTCTCTGGCCATCCCCTGTACCGTGTCCGCAGTCTCTGGCCATCTCCTGTACCGTGTCCGCAGTCTCTGGTCATCTCCTGTACCGTGTCCGCAGTCTCTGGTCATCTCCTGTACCGTGTCTGCAGTCTCTGGTCATCTCCTGTACCGTGTCTGCAGTCTCTGGTCATCTCCTGTACTGTGTCTGCAGTCTCTGGCCATCTCCTGTACTGTGTCCGCAGTCTCTGGTCATCTCCTGTACTGTGTCTGCAGTCTCTGGTCATCTCCTGTACTATGTCCGCAGTCTCTGGTCATCTCCTGTACTGTGTCCGCAGTCTGTGGTCCATCTCATGTACTATGTCTGCAGTCTCTGGTCATCTCCTGTACTGTGTCCGCAGTCTCTGGTCATCTCCTGTACTGTGTCCGCAGTCTCTGGTCATCTCCTGTACTATGTCCGCAGTCTCTGGTCATTTCCTGTACTGTGTCCGCAGTCTCTGGTCATCCCCTGTACTGTGTCTGCAGTCTCTGGTCATCCCCTGTACTGTGTCTGCAGTCTCTGGTCATCCCCTGTACTGTGTCCGCAGTCTCTGGTCATCCCCTGTACTGTGTCTGCAGTCTCTGGTCATTCCCTGTACTGTGTCTGCAGTCTCTGGTCATCTCCTGTACTGTGTCCGCAGTCTCTGGTCATCTCCTGTACTGTGTCCGCAGTCTCTGGCCATCTCCTGTACTGTGTCCGCAGTCTCTGGTCATTCCCTGTACTGTGTCTGCAGTCTCTGGTCATCTCCTGTACTGTGTCCGCAGTCTCTGGTCATCTCCTGTACTATGTCTGCAGTCCATTGGTTCAGAATATTTTGTTTTGTTTTCCTCCTCTAAAATCTAGGTACATCTTATGGTCAGGTGCGTCTTATGGAGCGAAAAATACGCTAGATTAAAATCAGATTCATAATACTTTATTAATGCCAACAGGAATCATTTCGCGTCTGAGGTTTATAGCTATAAAAAACAAAAAACATTATAAATGACTTTTTCTCCTTTTCCGTATAAGTGATTAGACATGTGCACGCTGTTTCGGATGCATTCGTTCATTGAAGAATCTCGTTTTGTTATATTCATTATGTTGAACCGACTCTCTTTTTCAGATTTTGTTTTATATGTTTGGCATTCATTATGTAAATTCATTGGTCCGGGTAGATTCGCAAAAAGTTGCAGTTTTTCCGGGAGATTGCTGCATATACTATATATTTTTTAATCGGACAGATTTGAATCAGAAGGATTCATTATTTTCTGACACTAGTCCAACCCATGAAGAGAAATGGTATGAGCTGATTGGACAATGAAAGACTGGCGTCATGTACATCCGAACTTAACAAATGGAACATTCTTCGGATCCATTCTGAATCTGAATGATCAAATTCAATCAAAAATATAAGTAATTTCCCCATGGGCCTGAACACATCATGTGACCAGGGGCGGACTGACAACTCATGGGGCCCCCCGGCCAATAGGGGATCATGGGGCCCCTGTGTCCTTGCCCAAACTCAAAAAAGCCTATAAAAAAAGGTACCAGGGCATCTCATGGGGCCCGCTACTGACCCCGGGCCCTCGGGCAGTGCCTGAGTTTCCAAATAGTCGTCAGTCCGCCCGTGCATTTGACATCAACTGAATGGAACAAATACATTTGTTAATTTTGTTTTTATTTTTTTATTTGTTGACATTCATTACTATGTCCATTTGGAGATTCGTATATCTCTCAAAATCTCCCAAAATAAAATTTGCAGAAAAATGAATCATAGCGAAACAAAACGCACACAAGTGATCCCATACCCTCTGTTCTCATCTGCATAAGGAGCTGAGGGAGGAGAAACAGCAGCACACTGATCTTCCTAGTGAATGGCTGTGCAGTGGGTGGGGGTGTGCGTCAGCACAAGTCTGATGATTGGATTAGTTCCCAGCACGGCTAGAGAACTGACCACGCTGTGCTCGTATGCCTAGTGTGGTCAGTTTTTAATCGGAAAGCAGAGAGAATGGCAGGAACACCAGGGATTTCACACAAAGGAAGCAATACAAAGAGAACGGGATACTTTTTTACCCTACATTTCATATTCCTGATATGTCCCTGCTGCACCACGTACTTTTATGACAATGTATCCTGTTAGTTTTTTTTAATTTGTGTTCTTCGGACATTTCTGTGGGTGATGTCCAGGGGTGGATTGACAACTCATGGGGCCCCCGGGCAATAGGGGATCATGGGGCCCCTGTCTCATTGCCCTCACTCAAACCACACCCAAAAAAGCCTATAAAAAAGGTTCCAAGGGCATTTCATGGGGCCCCCTACTGACCCCGGGCCCTCGGGCACTGCTTGAGTGCTCGAATGGTCAGTCCGCCCCGGGTGATGTCTATTGGTGGGATCTGACATTTTCAAGCTAGTCTTGGACAATTTATTGAATTAAACTTGACAGCGCAGTCCGCGGTACAGGTTGTCTGTCTCTGGAATCTTCTTCCATTATGCGGCAGCTCTGCATGGCCTCATTAGGAACACTTTCAGCGGAATGAATTCACAGTGAAGATCTCACTCTAGGTATCTGTACAGGATCCATGTTGGAACTCGGTCTGCAGTGTATGGCTGCTTTCTGCCATATGGTCCATGTTCAGACATATGGTCCCCGGTGAGAGTCGGAGGCGCTCCTTAATGCCTTGTCACTTATGACATCTCTGTTCACAACCACTTGGATCTAAAGCTGAAGTTTAATCTGCTTATATTTTACTTTCTCTGATTCCCCCTCCAATCAACAATTTAATTAGTTTATTACTATTTATTTTTTATTTATTTATTTTATATTTCTTAATGGTATGCATTATTTTTTTTAATGAATCTATTTTTTTATTATTTTATTTAAATATATATTTTTATTTTATTAATTGATTAATATTTATGTATTTAATATTTCTTAATTGTTTTCACTATCTTTACTTTCATTTATTTTTTCATTTAATAAAAAAACATTCTATTAGTTTATTTATATATATTTATGATTTCTTAATTGTATTACATATTTTTAATTTAATTTATTTTTTGTTTAATTTTAATTTTCTTGTTGAATGTTATTTGTTTATTACTATTTATTGAATATTACTTAATTGTACTACCGTATTTTCTGGCGTATAAGATGACTTTTTACCCCTTGAAAATCTTCTCAAAAGTCAGGGGTCATCTTATACGCCGGTACACTTGGTGTCAGGGCGGCACTTTTTAGGGGGGGCGGCGCGGTGCCAACGGAAGGGACACTAAGTACAGGGGTGGGCAGGGGCTGCTGTTTCTTACCTGGCTCCAGTCCCGCGACGATCCGGTCCAGGAAGCGCGGCTGCTCCTTCATTCAGTTCGGCCACTGGATGTTCGCGCGGCTGCTCGGCTCCGCCTCCTCACCGGTGATTGGCCGCCAGAACTGTAGCTCACTTACTTACTTACTTTTAAATATGTATTTTTTAGATAAAAACTTTCCATTTTGATCAGACTCCTTATTTTAGAGCCAATGATCTGGTCTCTGTGCTTCTTTATAAAATAAAACCCTGTCTTTTTTTCATTACATTACATTAATTTAGACTTGATGAATCATCACCAGGTCTCTGTGCTTCCCTATGCAATGTAGGCAGATCATGACTGGTGTTAGGGGCTGATGATGATCATGGTTGTCCTCCAGCCAGTGAAAGAGGTGGGTTCTATCTGACTTGCTCCAGCTTCTGAATCCCATAGCTCGCCATGCACTATACAATCAGATTGTGCAATCTCTTTATATGAAGACAAAACTAAACAATCCTTTTAAATTAGTAATAAATCAGGCAGGTTGTTACACTACATAGGTGATGGTAGATGTAAAGTAGATTGTACAGGCAGATTGTATGGTGTATGGTCAGCCTTAGATTTCCCAAAACTATGTAATAGGAGGGCAAATCTAAACAATCCATTCAATTGTTACCAATCATGTGCTACATAGTTAAAGTGTTACTACACCCCGGACCCCGCATTCACTATATCTGGTCTCCCCGGACCCTGCATTCACTATATCCGGTCTCCCCGGACCCTGCATTCACTATATCTGGTCTCCCCGGACCCTGCATTCACTATATCTGGTCTCCCCGCACCCTGCATTCACTATATTTGATCTCCCCGGACCCTGCATTCACTATATCTGGTCTCCCCGGACCCTGCATTCACTATATCCGGTCTCCCCGGACCCTGCATTCACTATATCTGGTCTCCCCAGACCCTGCATTCACTATATCTGGTCTCCCCGGACCCTGCATTCACTATATCCGGTCTCCCCGGACCCTGCATTCACTATATCTGGTCTCCCCGGACCCTGCATTCACTATATCCGGTCTCCCCGGACCCTCCATTCACTATATCTAGTCTCATCGGACCCTGCATTCACTATATCTGGTCTCCCCGGACCCTGCATTCACTATATCCGGTCTCCTCAGGACCCTGCATTCACTATATCCGGTCTCCCCAGGACCCCGCATTCACTATATCTGGTCTCCCAGGACCCTGCATTCACTATATCCGGTCTCCTTGGACCTTGCATTCACTATATCTGGTCTCCCAGGACCCTGCATTCACTATATCCGGTCTCCCCGGACCCTGCATTCACTATATCCGGTCTCCACGGACCCTGCATTCACTATATCTGGTCTCCCCGGACCCTGCATTCACTATATCTGGTCTCCCCGGACCCTGCATTCACTATATCTGGTCTCCCCGGACCCTGCATTCACTATATCCGGTTTCCCCGGACCCTGCATTCACTATATCCGGTCTCCCCGGACCCCGCATTCACTATATTTGGTCTCCCCGGACCCCGCATTCACTATATCCGGTCTCCCCGGACCCCGCATTCACTATATTTGGTCTCCCCGGACCCCGCATTTACTATATCCTGTCTCCCCGGACCCTGCATTCACTATATCCGGTCTCCCTGGACCCTGCATTCACTACATCTGGTCTCCCCGGACCCGCATTCATTATATCCGCACTCCCGCAGTACACAGAACATGAAAATGCAATTAGTAAATATAAACTGCTAAATCCCTTTTCTCATCAGCTGTATATATCAGTCTTGTGACTTCAATCAGTGTCCAGCAGAGCTGGTTAAACCTTGTAGGAGGAGTTTTCATTCTCCTCTGATTGTCCTATGAGGCTGAAGGACCCCTGACCTCTGTCTGGACAGTGCTGATTGGCCTTGTGCTGATCACATGCACCCTCCCAAGAAAAAAAAAAAAAAAAAACTGGATTGGGGACAGTAGACGAAGGGAAGGATCTGAGAAGTCAGGATCACAAGCAGGAATGATGGTGGAGCACCCCTACTGGACACTGATAAGAACAGGTACTACACTTGATCTTAGCCAAAAGTATTCTAATTGGTTTACGTGAAAGTTACAGCGTCTACAAATGGCGGTATATGTACTGGGATTTTAATTTATTTTTTTATACTAGTAATGGTGGCGATCAGCGACTTATAGCGGGACTGCGGTGGGCATTCTGACACTGGGGGGAACTGACTAACCGTCACTGACATCCCCAGTGACACCAATACAGTGATCAGTGCTGGCCTGGATCCGGTGATTGACATCCTCAGCAGCCAATAACAGCGCAGGTTGGGTGGTGCACGCCCACTAATTGGGAATGCAAAATCACATATATTTACATGATTTTGCATAGTACAGTGCAGGGGTGGACTGACAACTCATGGGGCCCCCGGGCAATAGGGGATCATGGGGCCCCTGTCCCCTAGCCCAAACTCAAAAAATCCTATGAAAAAGGTACCAGGGGCATCTCATGGGGCCCCCTACTGACCCCGGGCCCTCTGGCAGTGCCCAAGTTTCCAAATGGTCAGTCCGCCCCTGGTACAGCGGCTCTGTAGAAGTACATCTGCTATGGGGCGGTGGGAAAGCGGTTAAATGGAATTTGTCACAAAGCAAGCACCATAGATGGCGGTCCCCATTCTCTACAGCTAGGTTCACGTCTATGCAGGGTGCACGTGCGTTTTACAGTGCATTTTGCGTTTTTGAATGCACGTTTTTGCCATGTTTTTGCATTATTTTGGTTATTAGGAAAGTATGATAATTCTGTTCATGTAGTGTGACATTGATGTGACGTTGATGCTACTTCAGTGCCAGAGAGTGTAAAGTTGCATCAGTCGCACTCAGGGGCGGACTGACAACTCATGGGGCCCCCGGGCAATAGGGGATCATGGGGCCCCTGTGTCCTTGCCCCAACTCAAAAAAGCCTATGAAAAAGGTACCAGGGGCATCTCATGGGGCCCCCTACTGACCCCGGGCCCTCGGGCACTGCTCGAGTTTCTAAATGGTCAGTCCGCCCCTGGTCGCACTACATGAACAGAACTGTCACTTTCCTATTGGCAATTAAAAAAAAAAAAAAAAAAAGCAAAACGCTTTAAAAATGCAACACTTGCGTTTTTGGTGCGGGTCCACTGAAGTCTATTACATGCAAAATGCTGCAGGAAAAAAAGTCCCTGATCCTTTCCAAAAAAATACACCAGCTCAAAATGCATGAATGTGAACTAGATCCATAGGAGACCATGTTAAATGGACTGTAATGCGTTTCTGCAAACTGGAAAACGCATTGAAATCCACATAAGTGTGAAGCTAGGGTCACCCCTGGGTAGGATTGGGTTAATCCAGCCTGCTTCTTTTCTGGTGACCGGTTGGGCGAATTTGCCGGCGATTGGACAGATTTTTGTTTCCCGAAACCAGGATCTTCCCACTTGCCGCCGCGAACGAGTTAATCCTGAAGCGTCTCCTCTCCCCGCACCTGCTCATCGCCGTGATAAAAAGCTCTTTTTCGCTCGCAGCATTTAGTGCAATTAAATCATCTCTCCCAAGATAAGGATCCTTCAGGTTCTTATCTGATTTACAAGAAGGTTCAGTCAAGGTGCAAATGACAGACATTAAAAAGGCATTCACAACAGCCGCACACTGCGAGCCAAGAAGAAGGAGATTTAAAGAGCTCAATTTCCTCTATAACGTTACATAACATTCTGCCGATACTTCACCGGGCGCACAGCTATGGGGGGGGGGGTTACATCATTCCACCGCAACACCAGAGGTCATGGATAACCCCCACCGGAGTCTGTCTGGCAGCCTTTTGTCTGCATGACCACCCTTAGGGCCCCTTGTGTTGATGTATTGTAAAACGTGTGTACTGCGCCGCAGTGCGTGGCGTTGCCATTCATTTCAATTAGAACTCCAACGCACTAACATTATACCCAGGGGTGGACTGACCATTTGGAAACTTGAGCACTGCCCGAGGGCCCGGGGTCAGTAGGGGGCCCCATGAGATGCCCCTGGTACCTTTTTCATAGGCTTTTTTCTGTTTGGGCAAGGACACAGGGGCCCCATGATCCCCTATTGCCCGGGGGCCCCATGAGTTGTCAGTCCGCCCCTGATTACACCTGTGTGTTTTAACAGCCAGGCTGGACGTTCTTCTTCTGAGTTTTGTTCTTCCTCCATTTTGATTGGCTGAGTCAGAGTTGGCGACCTATGAAATGCACGCTTTACCAGGTGTCACCACAAGCACACGGTGAGTGTAGTGTAACGCAATGTGTGATGTTGCCATTCATTTTAACTACAATTGCAACGCACTACCACTAAGTTCATTATAATGGCCGGTCTTCTTCTGGGTTCCATTCTTTATCCAATTTGATTGGCCAAGCCAGGGGAAGTGTGCGATTTAGCAGGTTTCACCACAAGCACACAGTGAGTGTAGTGCAATGCAATGTGTGACAATGCTATTCATTTTAATTACGACTGCAACGCACTACCACTAAGTTTATTATAATGGCCGGTCTTCTTCTGGGTTCCATTCTTCATCCATGTTGATTGGCTGAACTATGGTTGGCGCATTATGAAGTGCGCACTTTACCAGGTGTCATCACAAGCACACGGTGACGAGTGTAATGCAACGCAATGTGTGATGTTGCCATTCATTTTAATTCCGACTGCAACACACTACCACTAAGTTCATTATAATGGTAGGTCTTCTGGGTTCCATTCTTCATCCATTTTGATTGGCCAAGCCAGGATTGGCACACTATGAAGTGTGTGATTTACCAGGTGTCACCACAAGCACATGGTGATGAGTGTAGTGCAACGCAATGTGTGACGTTCCCATTCATTTTAATTAGGACTTCAATGCACTACCACTAAGTTCATTATAATGGCTGGTCTACTTCTGGGTTCCATTCTTCGTCCAATTTGATTGGCCAAGCCAGGGTTGGCGCACTATGAAGTGTGCAATTTAGCAGGTGTCACCACAAGCACACGGTGAGTGTAGTGCAATGCAATGTGTGGCTTTGCCATTCATTTTATTTAGGATTCCAATGCACTAACATTACACATGTGTGTTGTAACAGCTGGTCTTCTTCCAGGTTGGCCGGTCTTCTACTGGATTCCATTCTTTATCCATGTTGATTGGCCGAGCCAGGGTTAATGCACTGTAAAATGCATGCTTTACTCTGCGTTACCACAAGCACACAAGACCTGGACTCCAGTGCAGTGCATTGTCATTCATTTTAATTAGCACTCCAATGCACTACCACTAAGTAAGTTCATTATAATGGCCGGTCTTCTTCTGGGTTAAATTCTTCGTCCATGTTGATTGGCTGAGCCAGGCTTGGCGCATTATGAAGTGCGCGCTTTACCAGGTGTCACCATAAGCACACGGTGAGTGTAGTGCAACACAATGTGTGACATTGCCATTCATTTTAATTAGGACTCCAATGCACTAACATTACAAGTGTTGTAACAGCCGGTCTTCTGGGTTGGCCTGTCTTCTTCTGGATTCCATTCTTCATCCATTTTGATTGGCCAAGCCAGGATTAATGCACTATAAACTACGCGCTTTACTCCGCGTTACCACAAGCACACAACAACACTAAGTTCATTATAATGGCCGGTCTTCTTCGGAGTTGGCCGGTCTTCTTCTGGATTCCATTCTTCATCCATTTTGATTGGCCGAGCCAGGATTAATGCACTATAAACTACGCGCTTTATTCTGCGTTACCACAAGCACACAACAACACTAAGTGCATTATAATGGCCGGTCTTCTTCTAAGTTGGCTGGTCTTCTTCTGGGTTCCATTCTTCATCCATTTTGATTGGCGGAGCCAGGGTTGATGCATTTGGAAATGCATGTTTTACCATGTGTTACCGCAAGCACACAGCAATGAGTGTAGTGCAATGTAGCATGTGATGTTGCCATTCATTGTAATTAGGACTCCAATGCGCTAACATTACAGAAGTGTGTTGTAATATCCGGTCTTCGTCTGGGTTTGCCGGTCTTCTTCTGGGTTTGTGATCTTTGGCCATTTTGATTGGCCGAGCCACGGTTAATGCACTATAAAATGCATGCTTTACTCTGCGTTACCTCAACCACACAGCAAGAATGGAACTCCAGGTAAACAGGTACAACTTACACAGAGATGAAACCAATCCTCCTACGTATCAGCTGAGGCCGGTCACTTCACTAGGTATATGGAAGGGTTTACAGCCACTTTAAATCAGAGCTCCACTCACGCTGTCACAAAACAAAATTCAGCAGCTACAAAAACTGTAGCTGCTGACTTTTAAAAAACAGCCACTTACCTGTCCCTCGGTCCCGTGGTGTGTCCCCCGCAGCCCGTTTCACCGGCCATCCTATTTTCCAGGAGGCCGGCATCTTCAGTGTGGGCACCCGGCTGTGGTAGCTTGCGGCTTCACAGCCGGGTACCCACTGTACATGTGCGAGTAGCACTGCGCTTTATGAATGGTCCTGTAGTCTTCTGGGACCTGTCACGTGTCTCAAAAGACTACAGGGTGTGAAGGGAGGGGTGACACCTTCTGCTTCTGATCGCCTAGGTGATCGGACCGGAAGTGGGAGCGGGTACCTGTCAAATTCGGTACCCGCTCCCCCCCGCCCCCCAAAGGTGCCAATCCTTAATGGGGAGCAGTCCTTAACCACCTCCCGTCCGACCATATATAAATGGCCGGACGGTGGCAGTGCAGAGTTGGGTGGCCGTTTATAAACGGCCTCCCTGCACCCTGCTTGTGTACGATCCCTGGGAGCGCGTAGCACCGTGATCCGGTGCCCGCTGTGTCCTCCGGACACAGTGGAACACCAATTGTCAGATGGGACCTCTGTGTGAGGTCCCGAACATGTGATCACTGATTAGCCAATCAGTGATCACATGCAGAGTAGTAAGCAAGATGTCACTTCTCACATCATTGCTTACTACGTGTGAAATCTGTGAATGATCACATGGTACAAGGCTATTCATAACAGCCTTGTACCATGTGACAAGCTGTGACCAATCACAGCTCACAAAGTATTTCTCAATGGCTGCAAGAATGCAGTCAGAGAGAAGGAGAAATGATTGCTTTTACAGCCTTTATGGGTGACACTGTACTGCTAAGGTGCAAGTATGTAAAAAAACCCCCATAAATAATAACATAAAAAATAAAAAAAAATGTAAAAAAAAGTTTAAAAATTATAATTTTTGGTTATAAACTAATTTGGGTTATTTTTTTTTTGCTAAAAAGATAACTGAATGAATTTTGGCCAAGATTTATGAGGAAATAGTATTTGCAAAATTGTATAAGAAACACTTTTTTTTCCAAATTTTGGGTCATTTTAATTTAGATAGCAAAAAAAAATAAAAATCCCACCAAAAGAAAGCTTTATCTGTCCCAAACAAAATTGGGTACAGTGTTGCATGACCGCACAATTGTCATTCAAAGTGTGATAGCGCTGAAAGCTGAAAATTGGCCTGGACAGGAAGGGGGTGAAAGCGTCCGGACTGGAAGGAGGGTGAAAGTGTCCGGACTGGAAGGAGGGTGAAAGTGTCCGGACTGGAAGGAGGGTGAAAGCGTCCGGACTGGAAGGAAGGGGGAAAGCGTCCGGACTGGAAGGAGGGTGAAAGCGTCCGGACTGGAAGGAGGGTGAAAGCGTCCGGACTGGAAGGAGGGTGAAAGCGTCCGGACTGGAAGGAGGGTGAAAGCGTCCGGACTGGAAGGAGGGTGAAAGCGTCCGGACTGGAAGGAGGGTGAAAGCGTCCGGACTGGAAGGAGGGTGAAAGCGTCCGGACGGGAAGGGGGTGAAAGCGTCCGGACTGGAAGGAGGGTGAAAGCGTCCGGACTGGAAGGAGGGTGAAAGCGTCCGGACTGGAAGGAGGGTGAAAGCGTCCGGACTGGAAGGAGGGTGAAAGCGTCCGGACTGGAAGGAGGGTGAAAGCGTCCGGACTGGAAGGAGGGTGAAAGCGTCCGGACTGGAAGGGGGTGAAAGTGTCCGGACTGGAAGGGGGTGAAAGTATCCGGACTGGAAGGAGGGTGAAAGTGTCCGGACTGGAAGGGGGTGAAAGTGTCCGGACTGGAAGTGGTTAAAGCGAAACTTCCCCTTTTGGGTGGAGCTCCGCTTTAACTTTGACCTTTTCATCTGCCCAGTCGTAGTGTAGTGAAGTACCGAAGCCATAAACGGCCAGGAAAGTAGCATTTTCACGTCCTCAATGGCGGCCGCTGTATTCCTATCACTACGAGTCTCCTTTTGATGTCGCATACTCCGTGTCCGTAGCCTTGGCGGTTTAGCATGCGCAGCACCTGTTGGAGCCATGAGCCGAGGATTTGCGGTGACTCCGCCCGTCCTTGAAATGTAATAGACGGAGCCGTACTTTGTGCTGATGAGGGCATGCTTTGGTTATTACACGCTTGCCAAGAAGAAATCAGTCCGAGGCGTTCCAGGATGACTGGGGGATATTACACAATTCAGCTTCATAAACCGCCTTAGAAAATCAATTCCCATAAAAGCGCGATGAATGACGGCTCACCCGGATGGCGCGGTCCGGTGTGAGGGGGAGCTGCTGATTGGCAGTTGGAGGTTTTCTGCCTGTTAGGAGCATACAGATCTCATGATCCGCCATTAAACGAAGAATAGAGAACAGAACGTGTACAAAAAAAAAAAAAGAAGAAAAAAGGTTTTCTACACCATTCTGACCTCCAGCCTCCCCTTCAGTCTTGCTCAGTTGTAGAGACTCCTCTCCCGGACTGAAATGGCTTCTTCTGATTTCACTGCACACTGTGAGCTTCTCATAATGTGCATTAGAAGCTGTAGAAAATCATAGAGCCTGCCTCATTTCCTGGCTGGAGGACATCCAGCATCGTCTAGCTCTTTCCTCCCCAGCCTGACTGTTCCTGGCCTGCCCCTTTCATTCATTGGATTTAATTTTTTTCAATCATGTGGGCGTCACCTAAGCTGGCCTGCAAATACAGCCTGCCCAGGGACACCCACATCAAAATACCTGATACCCACCCATCAAAGCATTTTAATATTTGCATTACTCCTCACAAGATCCAGCCCACTGCTTGCATTGCATAGAGAAGCAGAGAGACCCAGTGATGACATCACTGAGTTTAAAATAAGGTAGGAGCATGTTGGCATGGGGGAACTGCATACCACTGATGTTTTTACTTTCACTCATGTGGATTCTGCATCCCCTCATGGCCACGTCACCAGGGCCCACCTACATGAGGATAGTATACTTTCATCTGCCAGTGACACCTATTATTATTATACAGGATTTATATGGCGCCAATAGTTTGCTCAGCGCTTCACAATATAATTGGAGACAATACAGCAACAATACAGTTCAATACAAGAGGGATAGGAGGGCCCTGATCCTGGGAGCTTACAATCTAGGAGGGAGGGGCTAGTGGTACAAAAGGTAGTAACTGTGGGGGATGGACTGGTAGGAGGAATAGAAGATTCCATTATTAGCTGAGGGCAGGATAGGCTTCCCTGAAGAGATAGATTTTCAGAGATCGCCTAAAAGTGAGCAGAGTAGGCGATAGTCTGATACATTGGGGTAGAGAGTTTCAGAGGATGGGGAAAGCTCTGGAGAAGTCCTGGAGATGAGCATGGGAGGAGGAGACAAGGGAGATAGAGAGCAGGAGGTCTTGTGAGGAGCGGAGAGTACGGTTTGGGTGATATTTAGAGACAAGATCGGAGATGTAATTGGGGGCAGAGTTATAAATGGCTTTATACGTTATTGTTAATGTTTTGAATTTTATCCGTTGGGCAATGGGAAGCCAGTGGAGGGATTGGCAGAGAGGGATGGAGGACACTGAGTGGAGGCCAGTGGAGGGATTGGCAGAGAGGGGTGGAGGACACTGAGTGGAGGCCAGTGGAGGGATTGGCAGAGGGGGACGGAGGACACTGAATGGAGGCCAGTGGAGGGATTGGCAGAGGGGGACGGAGGACACTGAGTGGAGGCCAGTGGAGGGATTGGCAGAGAGGGATGGAGGACACTGAGTGGAGGCCAGTGGAGGGATTGGCAGAGAGGGGTGGAGGACACTGAATGGAGGTCAGTGTAGGGATTGGCAGAGAGGGGTGGAGGCCAGTGGAGGGATTGGCAGAGAGGGGTGGAGGCCAGTGGAGGGATTGGCAGAGAGGGGTGGAGGCCAGTGGAGGGATTGGCAGAGAGGGATGGCAGATACAGAACGGTTAGTAATGTGGATGAGTCTGGCACCAGCATTCATGATAGACTAAAGAGGGGATAGCCTGCGATGAGATCGGCCAATGAGGAGGGAGTTACAATAGGCAAGATATAACCAGGGAGGGAAGAAGTTGCTTAGTGGTTTCCGAGGTTAGGAACGGCCTAACAGCATGTCTACAGCTGTCCTATGTTCTCCCCGGCCATAGCTAACCACCATCCACAGCTCACCTCTGCACCCCTCACCCATAGCTAACCCCCATCCACAGCTCACCTCTGCACCACACAGCCTTAGCTATCCCCCTTTCACAGCTCACCTCTGCACCCCTCAGCCATAGCTAACCCCCATCCACAGCTCACCTCTGCACCCCTCACCCATAGCTAATCCCCATCCACAGCTCACCTCTGCACCTCTCACCCATAGCTAACCCCCATCCACAGCTCACCTCTGCACCTCTCACCCATAGCTAACCCCCATCCACAGCTCACCTCTGCTCCCCCAGGCAATAGCTAACCCCTGTCCACAGCTCACCTCTGCACCCCCAGTATATAGCTAACCCCCTCTCCACAGCTCACCTCTGCTCTCCTCAGCCATAGCTAACCCCCATCCACAGCTCACCTCTGCTCCCCCAGGCAATAGCTAACCCCTGTCCACAGCTCACCTCTGCACCCCCAGTAAATAGCTAACCCCCTCTCCACAGCTCACCTCTGCTCTCCTCAGCCATAGCTAACCCCCATCCACTGCTCACTTCTGCTCCCCCCGGGCAAAAGCTAACCCCCACCCACAAAAACGCAGTCCAACAGTCTGTTTTTACTGCCCTCCCAAGAGTAACCTAGGCCTAACTCCAGATCTCTAAGGTCCAGAGATGTCATTCTCGCATGTCCTTCATTTCCTCTCTCACAGGCATTGTGTGCACTACCACCATAAGACCAATCTGAAATTTCAGCTAGCAGTAACAATTTGATATAAAGAGGATTACAAACAATTCAGTAGAATAAGGTTTTTAGTAAATCCTCCAAACTTTTTTAACACGTAGAGAAATTTTACTTTTTTTTTTTTTAACATCTGTTGGAATTCTTTCAGCCCAAGTAAATCCAAACTTCAGGTTTTAATTTGCAGTCTTTCCGAGCGATATTAATGACGGCAGAAACCTTGATAACTAATGATCTGCCTGTGTAACAAAATATTATCTGCTGCGACAGATGTGGTCACCATTAATGAGCGGGCAAAAATAACGGCATTCTCCCCCCCCTCCCTTCCGCGTATGCCGTGGATCTAACACATCGCGTGCACAATCTGGATGCACGTTTTAACAGCTTTAATGGCGAGGTCGCCTTTCCCTTGGCGCGCCAGTTAAATCCGTGCTGCTACGTGGATAGGCCCCCCCATACTTTTGAGCAATTAGCAGAGAAATTGCATAGACGTCTATGTAGGATTTAAAGCACGCGCAAAGGGAAAAAAGTGCACGTGGGCGGTTCTATTTTTTTTTTCCATCTACGCTTATTGTGTCTTCTTCCAACATGTGACACAATTAACAGAAGAGGAAGACCGGCATACTATAATGAGGCTCGGCGAAGGCGCTTGGCTGGGGTATTGCAGGTTAATTGCAGGGCTCTGCATTTGCTTCTGATTTGCGCGTTGATAACGGGCTTTGACGCGCAAACTTTGACCCCTGACCGCCATACTCAATACCCCCCCGACTGCTTTTTTTGCATGTTCTCCATATTGTGCTTTTTAAGTAGAACGCAGATCCTTGGAGCATTGGGGAAAATAACTGGCTTCCATTTCATCATCCATTTGTTGCTTGTTATGGCGATTCTGCGTTTTTTTGCCCTTTTCAATCATTGCTGGCAAAGCTGAGGATTAAAAACATTTATAGGAAATAAGTCACATGACACCAGGTATTATACAGGTAACATGAGAGGCCGTTGTATGAAGGATCTGAAAGAGTCATGTAACCCCTCCCCCCCACAACTTTTTAGAAGCTGGAACTTTGTCAAGCTGACCACATGTGATACCATTTCATTTTTTAAAAGATATTTTTGATACAACGTTACTACCCAGAGCATTGTAGAAAAGTTGTACAGTGAGTACCCTGCAAGCCTAAAGTAGTTGTAAACCCACACATATACCCAGTGAGCAGGGGCGGACTGACCATTTGGAAACTCGGGCACTGCCCGAGGGCCCGGGGTCAGTAGGGGGCCCCATGAGATGCCCCTGGTACCTTTTTCATAGGTTTTTTTGAGTTTGGGCAAGGACACAGGGGCCCCATGATCCTCTATTGCCTGGGGGCCCCATGAGTTGTCAGTCCGCCCCTGTTTGTCGCCCATGTTTGTCGATGCGTGGGGTGTCAATAACAATTGCTAAAGGATAGCGTGTTTCTTTGCACGTCGGGAAAGCATTACATTTTGACACATTCCTTACACGCTATAATGTCAACCTAGGCTTAGGCTTGGTTCACATGTATGAGTGCACGTTTCCACGCTCACATCACCTGTAAGGCAGCCCATTATTTTAACCGCATGCCGCCCAGCCACTGTACATATACGGCGGCAGGGTGGCACTCGCAGGCAAAACCACGTTTTAAAACGTGTGTTTTGTAAACAAATAGTGCGAGGCGCGCCGCTGCCCTATCTGTCCCGCCGATCACCGCCACAGATGTCGCCGGGTCACAGCTGGTCCTTAGCGGCTATGTCCCGGCGATCGGCGGCAAACAGTGACAGACATCACAGCTGCAGTAGCTATGCTGTCTGTCACTTCCCTGTCAGCTCGAGGATGAGCTGATCGAGAAAGAAGAGTTTCTCTTTCTCGATCAGCCTTGTCCCGTGCAGCACACACCCCCGCCCCCTAGTAAAACACTCCCCTCACTCCTATAACCCTTCACTGCAAAATAAAGTTAACCCCTTCCTCCCCAGTGCCATTAGTACAGTGTCAGTGTTTTTTTTTTTTTTGCACTGATCACTGTATTAGTGTTTTTGGGGATGTCAGTGACCCCAAGTCAGTACCCCCCAATGTCAGAATGTCCGCCGCAGTCCCGCCATAAGTCGCTGGTTGCTGCCATAAGTCCCTGATCGCCGTCATAATTCGCCGATCGCCGCCATTATTAGTATAAAAAAAAAACTAAAAATCCCAGTATCTTTCCCGCCATTTGTAAATGCTATAACTTTCACGTAAACCAATTAATTTACACGTATTGTTTTTTTTTTTTTAGCAAAGACATGTCGCAGAATGCATTTTGGCAGAAATTTATGACTAAATTTGATTTTTGCATTTTTTTTTACTGGACATGTTTTATAACAAAAAGTCCAAAATATTGTTTTTTTTCCTCAAAATTGTCAGCCTTTTTTTTTATAGAGCAAAAAATAAAACCGCACAGGCGATCAAATACCACCGAAAGAAAGCTCAATTTGTGGGGAAAAAAAGGATGTAAATTTCATTTATGTACCGCATTGCATGACCGCGCAATTGTACGTTAAACTAGCACAGCGCTGTATAGCACAAAAATGGCGTAAATTGCAGTATCTATACCATAGTTTGTAGACGCTATAACTTCCACACAAAGCAATCAATATACACTCATTGAGATTTTTTTTACCAAAAACATGGAGCAGAATACATTTTGGCCTAAATTTATAACCAACATTGAGTTTACTATATATTTTTTTATAGCTGAATCTAAAAAATAATGTTTTTCTTCAAAATTTTTGGCCTTTTTTTGTTCATAGCGTGAAAAATAAAAAGCGCACAGGTGATCAAATTACACCAAAAGAAAGCTCTATTTGTGTGAAAAAAAAGACGTAAATTTCGTATGGGTGCAGCATTGCATGACCGCGCAATAATCACTTGAATTAGTGCAGCGCCGAGTTGCAAAAAGAGGCCTGGTCATTAAGGGGGGTAAATCCTCAGGAGGGCAAGTGGTTAATGGGCTGCCTTACCTGTGAGAAACGTGAGGAAAGAAGTCCCCTTTTTTAAAAACGCATTGAAACAAACTGCATGTGGCACCATGTCTGATGATGCATAGGGGAGCCATTAAGAGTTAGTGTTACTAAACCCACAACAGTACAATCAGTCTGTAGATGCAGTAAAGCGTGCTTGTTATACTCACTGTGGAACCTAAGGGGTTAATCCTCGGCATTGTGTAAAAAACGCTGTTTGATCCTGGCTTCTCTGCTCCTCCCCTTCTTTCAGTGTCCTCCTCTTATCTCCTGGTAACACATATAGTGGGAAAACACTCTGCACATTCTCAGTTTGGTGTGTATTGCTAGAAAGGTTTTTTTCTTTCTTGGGAGAGTTCATGTGATCAGCACAGGGCCAATCAGCACTGGGCAGACAGAGGTCAGGGGTTCTGCATCCTCCTAGTGCAGAAAGAAAACTCCTCCTACAAGATTAACCAGTGATCTGCTGGACACTGATAGGAATCACAAGACTGCTCTATCTGCTGATGAGAAAAGGTATTTTGCAGTTTATATTTACTAGAATAATTGCATTTCTATGTTGTGTGTACTGTGGGAGACCGGATATAGTCAATGCAGGGTCCAGGGAGACCAGATATAGTGAATGCAGGGTCCTGGGAGACCAGATAAAGTGAATGCAGGGTCCGGGGAGACCAGATATAGTGAATGCAGGGTCCGGGGAGACCAGATATAGTGAATGCAGGGTCCGGGGAGACCAGATATACTGTAGTGAATGCAGGGTCCGGGGAGACCGGATATAGTGAATGCAGGGTCCAGGGAGACCAGATATAGTGAATGCAGGGTCCGGGGAGACCGGATATAGTGAATGCAGGGTCCGGGGAGACCAGATATAGTGAATGCAGGGTCCGGGGAGACCGGATATAGTGAATGCAGGGTCCGGGGAGACCAGATATAATTAATGCAGGGTCCGGGGAGACCACATATAGTGAATGCAGGGTCCGGGGAGACCAGATATAGTGAATGCAGGGTCCGGGGAGACCAGATATAATTAATGCAGGGTCCGGGGAGACCAGATATAGTGAATGCAGGGTCCGGGGAGACCACATATAGTGAATGCAGGGTCCGGGGAGACCACATATAGTGAATGCAGGGTCCGGGGAGACCGGATATAGTGAATGCAGGGTCCGGGGAGACCACATATAGTGAATGCAGGGTCTGCAGAGACCAGATATAGTGAATGCAGGGTCCGGGGACACAAGATATAGTGAATGCAGGGTCTGGGGAGAGCGGATATAGTGAATGCAGGGTCTGGGGAGAGCGGATATAGTGAATGGAGGGTCCGGGGAGACCAGATATAGTGAATGCAGGATCCAGGGTTTAGTAACACTTGAATGGCACCCCTGTATATCTGCTAAAGAGTAGCATGTTTCTGTGCGGGTTGGGAACGCGTGCGATTATGCGTGCATTCCAGGCTTGCACTAGTGTGAAACTAGTCTTAACCACTGAGAACTGGTTGTTTTATTAAGCAGTGTATCTTTGGAAATAGTAACCTGCCAAGTAAACACTCCTGCATGGTCCATGTGCAAAAAAAACCCCACCAGATTTGGTGGTGCCGGTACAAAGGTGCAAGCTTTTACGAACCAACAGTGGAAAAGAAAAAAAAACACAAAAGACTCAAAATCGAGAATTCTTATTCTGGTGTGAACCTGCGGTATAATTGTCTTTAGGAGCCGCCGGCCGTACCTAGCGCAGGAAATACGGAAGGAAGGGGGTTAAACGCTGCCAAGCGCATCCATTTATCATCTTGGTGGGAGCCGATGCCAGAGAAGAGCGGCTGCCATATTGCTGGAAGCAAGGAGGATGGAGAGAGCGAGAATACACCGCGCTGGAATAGACCGACATCTGCTATCAGACACGACAAGCTGTTCTTATATTACTTCCAAACAGGGGTTTACGGGAGAAAGCCAAAGGCCACGGATAAAGCTTACAGCCGGCGAGGTGAGACGAGCCTTCTATATTTATACAATCAGGCTGCTTACTAAACTAGTCTTCCCAGATTCCAAAAAAAGTGCCGGATCCGTTGTGTCAGGATTCGCGGTGATCGCCTTAACCCTCTCGCTGCCAGAGCCGTTTTCTACACTTTTTTTTTTGCACGTGTTTAAAAAAAAAAAACATTTTAGGCCTGAAGATTAGTTAAAACCCCCAAATGTTATTTATTTTCTGAAATGGTGGTAGTTCCTGATTTTTATATCCCGCATTATTAGTGCAACAGTGTATCAAGTGTAATCTTCTGTAGGAAATACACTTAAATTGAAGCTCCACTCAAAAGGGGAAGTTCCGCTTTAAGGACTGCTCCCTTGCTCCCCATTAGGGATTGGCACCTTGGGGGGGGGGGGGGAGTGGGCACCCGAATTTGACAGGTACTCGGAGACGGAAGGTGTCCTCCCTCCCTGTAGTCTATTGGGACACGTGACAGGTCCCAAAAGACTACAGGACCATTCATGAAGCGCAGCGTTGCTCGCGCATGTGCAGCGGGTACCCGGCTGTGAAGCCGCAAGCTATCACAGCCGGATGCCCATACTGAAGATGCCGGCTTCCTGGAATACAGGACAGCCTGTGAAACGGGCTGCGGGGGGCACACCACGGGACCGAGGGACAGGTAAGTGGCTGTTTTCTAAAAGTCAGCAGCTACATTTTTTGTAGTTGCTGACTTTTATTTTTTTGACAGGGTGAGCGGAACTCCACTTTAAGTTTAATTTAGGGCACACAGATGCCAAATATTACCCACTTTTTTTTTTGGTAAGATATAAAAGTTGAGGTTGCAGCGAGTAAAGAGATACCGAACATGTCAAGCCTTAAAGTTGCACACTCCCCAATCCCCGCTCTCCGCAACTTCCCGCGTTTTTTTTTTTTTCTCTTTCCCTACTGGTCCTAGACTGTTCTTCTACTTTCCCCTATTTTTCTCTTCCAATCCTCTCCTCCTACTATTTTCCCATCTTCCCTTCCAAAGTTCTTGTATGATCTCTAAAATAAACAAAAAATGTACTACTAAATAGGAAAGACAGTTGTTGGCAGGGGTGGACTGA
The DNA here is from genome assembly GCF_062004578.1 of Staurois parvus. Classification (NCBI taxonomy): domain Eukaryota; kingdom Metazoa; phylum Chordata; class Amphibia; order Anura; family Ranidae; genus Staurois; species Staurois parvus. The sequence continues at coordinate 252,858 of NW_028318573.1, read as the reverse complement.
CAACTCATGGGGCAAGTAGGGATCATGGGGCCCCTGTTTCCTTGCCCATGCTCAAAACACACCCAAAAAAGCCTATAAAAGGTACCAGGGGCATTTTATGGGGCCCCTATTGACCCAGGGCCCTCGGGCAGTGCTCGAATGGTCAGTCCGCCCCTGGTTGTGGGTGGGGCTTACCGTTCACGTGGGGTACCTTTGCTTGTGGGCGCGCTCATCAATGCTAGGCTGAGACTGCAGTCATGTGAAAAGTCTAATATTAAGGCAGTTCCCCGACTTACAGTATAGATGAGCTTGCTAGTGGAAACCAACCACTGGGGAGAACAGAACAGCGACCCCCTCGCTACCGGAGGACCTGCCACCTTACCAGGTACCATACCTAATGACTGGTTGATTCATGTCTTGTTCTCATGCTTGGTTACTCTTAACAAGTGCATTACTCTTCCTCATGTAGCTGAGGCTTGAGGGTGGTGCTTTTTTTAATGGCTGGGTGTGACCAAAAGTCTCCTATGAGATTTAATTTTGTTATGACAGGTTTTCTTTAAGGAACTAATATACCCTGATGTCTCACTTGCCCTCTATGATGTCTCGCCTGCCCTCTATGATGTCTCAGCTGCCCTCCATGATGTCTCACCTTCCCCTCATGATGTCTCAACTGCCCCCCATGATGTCTCAGCTGCCCCCTATGATGTCTCAACTGCCCCCCATGATGTCTCAGCTGCCCTCCATGATGTCTCACCTGCCCCCCATGATGTCTCAGCTGCCCTCCATGATGTCTCACCTTCCCCTCATGATGTCTCAACTGCCCCCCATGATGTCTCAGCTGCCCCCTATGATGTCTCAGCTGCCCTCCATGATGTCTCACCTTCCCCCCATGATGTCTCACCTGCCCCCCATGATGTCTCACCTGCCCCCCATGATGTCTCACCTGCCCTCCATGATGTCTCACCTGCCCTCCATGAAGTCTGTCCTGCCCTCCATGATGTCTCTTCTGCCCCCCATGATGTCTCTCCTGCCCCCCATGATGTCTCACCTGCCCCCCATGATGTCTCACCTGCCCTCCATAATGTTTCTCCTGCCCCCCATGATGTCTCACCTGCCCTCCATGATGTCTCTCCTGCCCCCCCATGATGTCTCACCTGCCCTCCATGATGTCTCACCTGCCCTCCATGAAGTCTGTCCTGCCCCCTATGATGTCTCACCTGCCCCCCCATGATGTCTCACCTGCCCTCCATGATGTCTCACCTGCCCTCCATGATGTCTCTCCTGCCCCCCCATGATGTCTCACCTGCCCTCCATGATGTCTCACCTGCCCTCCATGATGTCTCTCCTGCCCCCCCATGATGTCTCACCTGCCCTCCATGATGTCTCACCTGCCCTCCATGAAGTCTGTCCTGCCCTCCATGATGTCTGTCCTGCCCTCCATGATGTCTCTCCTGCCCCCCATGATGACTCAACTGCCCTCCATGATGTCTCACCTGCCCTCCATGATGTCTCTCCTGCCCCCTATGATGTCTCACCTGCCCCCCCATGATGTCTCACCTGCCCTCCATGATGTCTCACCTGCCCTCCATGATGTCTCACCTGCCCTCCATGATGTCTCACCTGCCCCCCATGATGTCTCTCCTGCCCTCCATGATGTCTCTCCTGCCCTCCATGATGTCTCTTCTGCCCTCCATGATGTCTCTCCTGCCCTCCATGATGTCTCCCTTGTAGTCTTCATGGCTTGGATGTCCTCCAGAACCCTGGTGCCTTTAGCAGACTGCAAGGAGCAGCAATCTCGACCCACAAGTTGAGCCAAGAGCAGGATCTTGCCAGACCTCAGCCTTCAGCCTTTTTATATCACAAGTGGGCTGGCTGGGACCAGAAAGCCTGGAAACTGAGCTCACAGAATTTAACCCTTTCCCCCCAGCCTGAGCCAACTGTTAACTTACTAACCCACCATTAACACAACCTGCCTACACGGTTGTAATTGTGAAGATAAGCCAGAAGCAAAAAAAAAAATAGGTGAAGGGCAAGGGGAACAGGGGATACAAGGCAAGATAGGGTTAAAGTTGGTCAGAAAAGGTGGTCACTTACCGGAATGGGTGTTGCAGAGGGTAGGTGGAGCTGCTAAGGGGGGGGAAGGTTACAAGGAGGAGACCAAGAGCAGCAAATCCTTGGGAGCAGCGGATGAGTAGGAATCTTCCCGCCCTGTTGTTGTTGTTCGGACCCTGGGTCCTTTGGCGGTTGGGGACTTTGGAGGCATTAACATTTCAAGCAGTTCATAGCAGCGACTCATCTAAGGTATGGCTTCCTCTGTTGGATCCCAGTTAATGGGGAGTTATCTGGGTAGTGGTAACAAGTTGGTATCTGCAAAATAGTGGGTTTGACCCCAAGCTGGTGTTTTGCAGCTGGGGATCGTGAAGTAGTAACGCAGATACACAACCTGATGTTGGTTCTCAAGTGCCTCAAAGACCGGCAACCTGTATGTTATGGCAATTGATTCATGTACTGTATATGTTTCCTGTTTTAAAGTTGGCCAATTTTTTCCAAATTGGGTTTTTGGTCATTTCTTACTTAGAACAAGTTGGGAAGGTTAGCTATAGCTTGGAATGTTGTAGGAAACCAGAGTACCCAGAGGAAACACGAGTATCCAGAGGAAACCCACACAGGTAAAGGGAGAACATGAAAACTCCAGGCAGGTGATGTGGAATTGAACCAACGACCCTAGTACCGCCAAGCAGAAGTGCTAACCACTTAGCCACTGTGCTGCTCACAAACATCCACTCAACGGTTCCCCCTACCTAAATGACATGTGTAAGCTCAGCTCAGAAGTGACATGACTAGGGTAACCCATATGTCTCCACGTCTTTCTACAATGAATGAAAAACAGATGTAAACCAATGTAAATGGATGCAAAATGGATAAAAACGGATGTAAACCAATGTAAACGGCTGAAAAACGGCTGAAAAAACAGATGAAAAAAAGGATGTAAACAGATTAAAAAAAACGGATGTAAATGGACCAAAAATGGATGTAAATAAATGAATTAAGACAGATATAAATGGATGAAAACCGGATGTAAACAGATCTAAATGAATGAAAAACAGATGTAAACCAATGTAAATGGATGAAAAACGGATGAAAAAATGCATGAAAAAACGGATGTAAACGGATGAAAAACAGATGAAAAAAAACGGATGTAAATGGACCAAAAATTGATGTAAATGGATGAAAACGGACATAAATGGATGAAAAACGGATGTAAACAGATGTATACGGATCTAAATGAATGAAAAACAGATGTAAACCAATGTAAATGGGTGAAAAACGGATGAAAAAACAGATTTAAACCAATGTAAACGGAAGAAAAACGGATGAAAAAACAGATGGAAACAGATGGAAAAAAAGGATGTAAACTCATCCGTTTTTTCTTTGAAAAACATGACTGAACTGAAGACAAAAAACGGAACGCCGTGTGAAAGGACCCAAATTAATTTTCTAGCAAAAAAAAAAGAAGAACTGATTTTAACATGTATGTGGGAAATGTCAAAAATTTTCCCGGACGGCAAGTGGTTAACGCAGCACTTTCTTTCCTTCCGCAGAATCCAAACTTCCCTTTTAACAAAAAGTTACTTCTTGGAGAACCTATCACTTATTCCTCAGTTATTAAATCTTGGATGTTCTGTAAATTTTACTCGTCGTATTAAAGAACTGTAATTTAGCGCCGCACCACTCAGCTCTGTCACAACAAAGCGCTCTTTTCCTCCATTAATGAACGTCTGCTAAGGAGCTGCAGGAGCTGAAGCCTTCGCAGAACTGTCACCGGCATTGTTTGATGTCTGAGGAGCTGAGAAATCAGGCTGGAGCCTCGCAGGGCCTCGGCGGAGGCGGTTGGAGCTGGCAAGGAGATTCGCGGCCTAGGATTGGCGGGGAAAGGACAAGGCTTCTGGGCCCCCAGAAACTAATCCAGACAAGGGATAACAGGGGCCTAATTAATTTTCATGCCGAGGAATCTGATAATGGCGGTACACAGGCTGCCTTTGAGGTCTTTAATGAGTTTAATCGACTTTGCATGATCGTTACATACAAAATCGCACCTGCACCTGCAAGACGCAACACGGCGGGTGGAGTCCTGAGGTAGAGGGGACGGTCGGAAATCGTGCAAAAGTGGAGCGGTGAGAAAAAGTTGGGATTGTCTGGAGTTCCCCACCAATGTCTCCAGCGATGTTATTTGATCTTCTTGATCTGGGATCTCCAAACTTTTAGCCCGAGAGCAGGGGCAGACTGACAACTCATGGGGCCCCCGGGCAATAGGGGATCATGGGGCCCCTGTGTCCATGTCCACACTCAAAAAAGCCTATGAAAAAGGTACCAGGGGCATCTCATGGGGCCCCCGGGCAATAGGGGATCATGGTGCCCCTGTGTCCATGTCCACATGGACACAGGGGCCCTGTGACCCTACTGACCCCGGGCCCTCGGGCAGTGCCCGAGTTTCCAAATGGTCAGTCCACCCCTGCCCGAGAGCCACATCTTATATTGTAGAAATCAGGGGTGGACTGACAACTCATGGGGCCCCCGGGCAATAGGGGATCATGGGGCCCCTATGTCCTTGCCCAAAGTCAAAAAAGCCTATAAAAAAGGTGCCCCCATCTTCATCAGGATCCCCATCAGAGTGCCCATCAGAGCCCCCTTTGTATCATAAATCTCATCAGAGTCCTCACTGGAGTCCCCCTTATATCAAGATGCTCATCAGAGACCCCCTTTTTATCAGGTTCTCCATCAGAGTCCTCCCCTTCCATCAGGATCCCCATCAGGGTGCCCATCAGAGTCCCCTTTATATCATAAATCCCTTTGGAATCCTCATCAGTGTCCCTCTTTTCATCATGCTCTTCATCAGAGTCCTCCCCTTCCATCAATTTCCCCATCAGGGTCCCCTCTTACATTAGGATGCCATCAGAGTCGCCCCCATAGTCAGGGTCCCCATCAGAGTCCCCCTTTAAATAAGGGTTCCCTTCACAGCAGAGTTCCTATTAAAGCCTCCTCTTACACCTGGGTCCCCATCATTGTCCCCCTTACATCAGGGTCCCCATCAGAGCCCCCCCTTACATTAGGATGCTCATCAGAGTCTCACCTATCATCAGGGTCCCATCATTGTCCCCCTTACATCAGTGTTCCCATCCGGGTCCCCCTTACCATTGTAAGGCTTACAACGTGGTTCTAGCTGCAGAACATTCGCTGATCTCTATATGCTGACCCCCCCTACCTAATAAGACCTCAGAATGACTGACCATTTGGAAACTCGGGCACTGCCCGAGGGCCCGGGGTCAGTAGGGGGCCCCATGAGATGCCCCTGGTACCTTTTTTCATAGGCTTTTTTGAGTTTGGGCAAGGACACAGGGGCCCCATGATCCCCTATTGCCCCGGGGCCCCATGAGTTGTCAGTCCCCCCCTGCCCAGAAATGATAAGGATTGCATCATTTCCAGTTTCTGCTGTTAACTGGCCAGCAAAAAGGTTCAAGTGGTTCTAAAGGTCCCTTTTTTTAAAATAACAAACATGTTATACGTAGCAGCTCTGTAAGGTTGTTTTGCACAGAGCAGCTTCGATCCTCTTCTTCTGGGGTCCCCTGACTCCTCCTTTCTGGGTGCCCTTGCTATGCGAGCACTACTGCTGGCTCAATCCCAGGCAGAAAGAACAGTAAAAATGCAGGCAGGGCGCAGGACAAAGCACTCGGGACAAAATGTATGTGAAATGGTGTGATACAGGAATGTTATACTATGTGATTTTTGTTGGTTATGTGTTAGAGAAGACACTGGTAGCTTGTGATGAGGCAGAACACTGTTTTACTTGTGTGGCTTATGTTGCAAACATACAGAACACATTTCAGCAGACATCTTGGTTTTGAAGAGAGGAAGAGAGGAATAGGAAGAGAGAACCAACAAGTTTTACACATATGCACAACTAGTAACCTTAGTGTACAGTGCCATCTACTGGTCAAGTGATATTAACACACAATACTATATAGTACATGCTGTTGTATCTCCAACAATTTTAGTGTATTGAGTGAATGTCACTTTTTCACATTTTTGATTTTCCCGCCAGTTCCGTCCCCCGTACGTCCCGATGCTCGCAGGGAACGGAACCCGGAAGACAGATGCCGGCATCAGCCGGAGGACATTGCCGGGGACACTGCAGGGGGGACATCACGGGAGCGGAGGACAAGGTAAGTGAAGAAGAGATCCCTGAGCAACGCTGCAGTGTATTCCTGAGTGTAGCTCAGGGTTACCGCTTGTGGTGCTGAAACTTTACCCCGAGCTACACTCGGGAATACCGCCAGGGGGGTTAAAACTGTCCTTGCCCCTCTCCTTACACCTATACTTGTAGGTAGGTGCAGTTAGCTACCTTGCCACTAGGTGGCTCAGTACCAGAGTAGTGTCTGGTTACAGCAGATAGTGTCATCAGGTCCTAGGCCCCTTTCAGGTAGGGCCTTCCTGCAGTGGTGTCAGGGTTGGGTTAGCACCCACATTTAAGTCGGGTAGGGAGGGGCAAAGACCCACACCCCACATCTATTTGGATGTAATCAGCTCAGGTAGGCCCTGGACAGTGCAGGAGACCAGGAAGAGTTGACCTGCACTCAGGAAGAGCTGCCTGTAGTCTCCCTGACCCTTATGAAGGTGGGGGCTAAGATTGCAAAAAGGCCTTTTAGGCCAGGCCAAGAGTTCCCTATGGGGGGGCTTCTTCCCTGGAGGGTCCTGGAAGAGATGTACCTAGCAAAGGAGGTGACTACTAAGAGCTCATTCCTGTGAATTCTGATCACCCCGGTTAGAGGGAAGACTGTAAGGAGATAGCTGCTAAGATGCTGCATATGCTTTCACATGCGACTGCTGCAGGATATCCACTAAATATGATTGACTGTGTCAAGTGACTCTGGAATGTACTGTATGTTCTTGTGATGTGACTGTTATGCCATTTACTGAATTTCACCAGTTAAGTGCAGGAAAACTACTTTTATGTATGGACATTCCTTCCTTTAGGGATATGAAGGTCAACGGCCGGGAATGTCATGTGGAGGCCATTGCAAAGGAGTACGGCAAGATGGCAGAGACTTCAACCTCAGCAGGAGGGACAGTGTTCCAGCAGGATAGGAGGGGGGGTAGAGACTTGTTCTCTTGGCACCAAATACCGTCAACCATGAAGCCCCTCGTACATGCTTGTAGGTAGGTGCAGCTAGCTACCTTGCCACTAGGTGGTTCAGTACCAGAGTAGTGTCTGGTTACAGCAGATAGTGTCATCAGGTGCTAGGCACCTTTCAGGTCGGGCCTTCCTGCAGTGGTGTGTAAGAAAGATGCATATATTCTACCTATTTTCAACCTGCTCTGGTCTGGCCACGTGATCTAGTTCCCCTGTGCTAGCCAGCGCTGCCACGGGGGGAGATGAGGGGACGTCAACAAAAGATGGCTCATTGAAGCCTATGGGTGACGTCACCACGCTAGACTTTACTAGCCGTTGTCGGAGCGCTGTCTCCTCTCCTCTGCAGCCACCGCTGACAGACACAGGAGATCATGTGACCAGAGTGGAGCTGCCTATCGGTATATACATCTTTTTTACACAGCTTAGTAAGAATAGATGTTAGGAGGGGGAGGGGACAGTTTTAAGAGTAATTAAGGTTGGAATTCAGCTTTAAGGTGGTCTCTGAGAGGTCCTGTTGGGACCGTACCAGGCAACACAAAGGTGTGGCTAAACATATGCTGGTTGGATGTACTTTTCAAACTCTCCAGAACCCGCTTGGCCTTATGGCAGGGCTTACAATTTCGAGTCTAGACCTACTAGCCAGGCACAAACCTTACTTTCCACCAGTTGCCCCACCCAACCTTGCCCAGGTCCGCCCCCAACCCACCCCTGCCACGCCCCCAACCACGCCCCCTTAAAGCTTATGAAATTACATTTTTCTTTAGAATAAAGAGTCCAAAATATAAAACTGTACACAGTAATGTATATCCCCCCTCCCCTGTACTCCATTATAGTGATATGACGTGTATACAGTAATGTATATCCCCCCTCCCCTGTACTCCATTATAGTGATATGACATGTATACAGTAATGTATACCCCCCCTCCCCTGTACTCCATTATAGTGATATGACGTGTATACAGTAATATATATCCCCCCCTCCCCTGTACCCCATTATAGTGATATGACATGTAATGTATACAGTAATGTATATCCCCCTCCCCTGTACTCCATTATAGTGATATGACGTGTATACAGTAATATATATCCCCCCTCCCCTGTACCCCATTATAGTGATATGACATGTAATGTATACAGTAATGTATATCCCCCTCCCCTGTACTCCATTATAGTGATATGACGTGTATACAGTAATGTATATCCCCCTCCCCTGTACTCCATTATAGTGATATGACGTGTACACAGTAATGTATATCCCCCTCCCCTGTACCCCATTATAGTGATATGACGTGTATACAGTAATGTATATCCCCCCTCCCCTGTACTCCATTATAGTGATATGACGTGTATACAGTATGTATATCCCCCTCCCCTGTACTCCATTATAGTGATATGACATGTATACAGTAATGTATATCCCCCTCCCCTGTACTCCATTATAGTGATATGACATGTATACAGTAATGTATATCCCCCCTCCCCTGTACTCCATTATAGTGATATGACGTGTATACAGTAATGTATATCCCAGATCCCCTGTACTCCATTATAGTGATATGACATGTATACAGTAATGTATATCCCCCTCCCCTGTACTCCATTATAGTGATATGACGTGTATACAGTAATGTATATCCCCCCTCCCCTGTACTCCATTATAGTGATATGACGTGTATACAGTAATGTATATCCCGCTCCCCTGTACTCCATTATAGTGATATGACGTGTACACAGTAATGTATATCCCCCCTCCCCTGTACCCCATTATAGTGATATGACGTGTATACAGTAATGTATATCCCCCCTCCCCTGTACTCCATTATAGTGATATGACGTGTATACAGTAATGTATATCCCCCTCCCCTGTACTCCATTATAGTGATATGACGTGTATACAGTAATGTATATCCCAGCTCCCCTGTACTCCATTATAGTGATATGACGTGTATACAGTAATGTATATCCCCCTCCCCTGTACTCCATTATAGTGATATGACGTCTATACAGTAATGTATATCCCAGATCCCCTGTACTCCATTATAGTGATATGACGTATATACAGTAATGTATATCCCCCCTCCCCTGTACTCCATTATAGTGATATGACGTGTATACAGTAATGTATATCCCCCTCCCCTGTACTCCATTATAGTGATATGACGTGTATACAGTAATGTATATCCCCCTCCCCTGTACTCCATTATAGTGATATGACGTGTATACAGTATGTATATCCCCCTCCCCTGTACTTCATTATAGTGATATGACGTGTATACAGTAATGTATATCCCAGATCCCCTGTACTCCATTATAGTGATATGACGTGTATACAGTAATGTATATCCCCCTCCCCTGTACTCCATTATAGTGATATGACGTGTATACAGTATGTATATCCCCCTCCCCTGTACTCCATTATAGTGATATGACGTGTATACAGTAATGTATATCCCCCCCTCCCCTGTACTCCATTATAGTGATATGACGTGTATACAGTAATGTATATCCCAGATCCCCTGTACTCCATTATAGTGATATGACGTGTATACAGTAATGTATATCCCCCTCCCCTGTACTCCATTATAGTGATATGACGTGTATACAGTAATGTATATCCCCCCCTCCCCTGTACTCCATTATAGTGATATGACGTGTATACAGTAATGTATATCCCCCTCCCCTGTACTACATTATAGTGATATGACGTGTATACAGTATGTATATCCCCCCTCCCCTGTACTCCATTATAGTGATATGACGTGTATACAGTAATGTATATCCCCCTCCCCTGTACTCCATTATAGTGATATGACGTGTATACAGTAATGTATATCCCCCTCCCCTGTACTCCATTATAGTGATATGACGTGTATACAGTAATGTATATCCCCCCCTCCCCTGTACTCCATTATAGTGATATGACATGTATACAGTAATGTATATCCCCCTCCCCTGTACTCCATTATAGTGATATGACGTGTATACAGTACTTACTCCTCGAGTCCCCCGCGGCGGTGGAGAGGGTGTCTCCTCTCAGCGGAGGAGAGCGGACCTCTCCTGCACCTGTCCCCTCAGCGGCGGTGCCGAAGAAGCCGGAAACCGGAAGTTGGAATCCGGAACTCGGCTTCACAATGAGGCTTGGAGCGCAGCCGCTCCATCATCTGTGCGCCACTCGCCGCTAAAGAATTTCTCCTCGCATTTGGCGAGCAGGCGAGCGGCTTTTTCAAGCCCTGCCTTATGGCATAGTTCAATGTATGGGCCGCCACTGATGCAGTTTGCTCTGTAGGCCGCTGAGCATTTTCCTAATCTTACGAATATATTTTTTATTTTCAAAGAAACATAAAAGAAAGAAATGAGAAAGTAGCTCCTCACAGAGGCGGCAATTTTTATTCCAGAATAAGAAGCTAGTGGATATTTATAGCACAAAGTAATCCTACCATCTTAATGTGATCCATGACTTCGTTTATTGAAAATGAGGTTTGCTCTTGTTAAATTTGCCTTAATGAATGCTCTTCAGCAAAAGGATACATTTATAACAGAATTCACAGGCTTATTACAATTAATACAATTACCCGAACCGCATCTCACATCATTTAGATAAAGTTCAGTTGGAAAATCATTAAAAAATTGAACAGACGTAAAGCAAAAACATCCTCTAACGAGCCTTGTCCGGAACAATGGGAACATTCGTAGTGTCAAAATGATCTTCGCATTGCCTTCAAAGTTTTCCTTCTTTCTAGATAACAGTTTATTACCATAATGGAGCTCCGGAGGCCTGGTCAGTCGTACAGGACAGGGAGCTGGTGACCCTATTAAAGGGAAATACATCGGACATACATTATTCTTCACTAAATGAGAAGGGAAACTGGTGGATAGGCTTTACCGTGTCCAGGAAGCATTCGATCTCTACATATTTACAAAGGTAGACTCTTCAGGAGATTAAGTGGTATCAGTGGCTTCTAGTGAATGGATAGGCTACGTTCTTGATGATGTCATCAACCTGTAGAGATTGGATAGGCTACATTCTTGATGATGTCATCAACCTCTAGAGATTGGATAGGCTACATTCTTAGTAATGTCACCGGTCTCTAGAGGATTGATAGGCTGCATTATCAGTGATGTCACTGGTTTCCAGTAAATGGATAGGCTACATTCTCAGTGATGTCACTGGTTTCCAGTATATGGATAGGTTGCCTTTTTAGGGATGTCACTGGTTTCCAGTGAATGGATAGGCAGCATTCTCAGTGATGTCACTGGTTTCCAGTTAATGGATAGGCTACATCTAAGTGATGTCACTGGTTTCCAGTAAATTGATAGGCTACGTTCTCAGTAATGTCACCAGTTTTAAATGAATAGGCTGCATTCACAGAGTTGTCATTGGTCTCTTGTGAATGGGTAGGCTACATTCTCAGTGATGTCACCAGTCTCTTGTGAATGAATAGTCTGCATTCTCAGTGATGTCATTGGTCTCTAGTGAATGGATAGGCTGCATTCTCAGTGATGTCATTGGTCTCTAGTGAATGGATAGGCTGCACTGTCAGTGATGTCACCAGTCTCTAGTCAATGGATAGGCTGTATTGTCAGTGATGTCACTGGTCTGTAGTCAATGTATAGGCTGCATTCTCAGTGATGTCATCAATCTGTAGTGAATGGATAGCCTGCATTGTTAGTGATGTCACCAGTCTCTTGTGAATGGATAGGCTGCATTCTCAGTGATGTCATTGGTCTCTAGTGAATGGATAGGCTGCATTGTCAGTGATGTCACCGGTCTCTAGTGAATGGATAGGCTGTATTCCCAGTGATGTCACCGGTCTCAAGTGAATGGATAGGCTGCATTCTCAGTGATATCACCGGTCTCTAGTGAATGGATTGGCTGCATTCTCAGTGACGTCACCAGTCTGAATTAAATACCAATGCTGCAGGTCTGTATTTTCTTCATCTACATCATGTGCACACTAGAAGAATATTCATTTTGTCCTATCTCGTCTCCTTTTCTCTTATACCCATACAAAATCAAATCCTTAGTTCCCACGGGCATTGTATCATTAAAACAGGAGAAACGATAAAGAACACAAAATTGAAGTTGTTATTGAACACCATCCTTTACAACGTCTGTGCATTTTGTTTTTTTTTTCTTCTTTAGAGAATTTCAGATAAAATGGGATTGGTTGCTACTGGCAATAACTTCCCATTTGTACTCATTTACTTTTCTCCAGTTTTAATGAACCCGTCCCGCACAGTGATATCAGCCTGGGGCCCGAGAGCCAACTTTTACATTAAATTTAGATTTTCTAGGTAATTAGATGTTTGCATCTTTTATATATTATCTGCAAGAAACTCGCCATATTTTGATTTAAATAAACAGTATAACAGCCTCACTAAATATTTCAGCTCGGTTGTTGTCATACACGGAAATTAGCATATGTACACTGCTATTCCTCTCCTAACCATCTGTTTATCTGCGCATATTGTTTGTTTGTTTTTCAATTCACTATGTTACTTTCACTTGTCTGAGAAACAAGGCAGATAATTTATACTTAATCCATGAGGCGAGCCGCTGATTACAATATTCTAAGGTGCTGTAAATTCGAGGGTATAAATCCATCTCAGGATTGCTGTTAGCGGCGTAAAAAAAAAAAAAAAATCTGGGGGGTTATTTACCGCCTCCAAGCCGGTGAAATCTCCCCATTTTTATTTAACGTATTTTACTTTTTTTTTACTAACTGGTTTACATGTTTGTCCCATCCACGGTGCAATGTTTACAGCCTTTTTTAATAGGCTATTAAACATAAAAATAAGACAAGAAATTGGAAAGTATATTATCGATGAATGGAGCAACGCCAAGGCGGTTGGGAAATCGTGTCTGCGTGAGACACAGTTAAAGGGAAATTTTTAAAGTTGTAACAACCACTTGAATACTTGTAAAAATTGTTTTGTTTTTTTTTTGTTTTTTTTTTAAGGGGTAAGATTCAAAAAAGATATAGACCCCCAAATTATATATTTGAAAATTGGACATCGAAAAATGTCAAGGATGCATAATGCTAATATACTGAGCCTAGACATCTTTCATGATTAACCTCCCCAGCGGTCTGATTATGTCAGTATTTCTGTGCTCAAAGCGGTACATTTTTTTGCATGCAAATATGTATTTTTTTTATTGCAGGCCTGTAATTCTTAGGAATAACTCACTGAAATCTGTCCGACTAAGAGTCTAGTAAACATCCCGGGTATGATAAAATTTGAAACACGAAATCATAAATTATAATTTAATAAATAATCATAAAAAAAATAATATAATAATAATACATTTAATTCAATAATGTAATCAAACCAAAAAAACTGAAATTTGAAACAGAGCGCCAAGTTCGCACATCACTGAGCTTAGCCGCAAAATCGTTTTCAGTGTCTGATGACGAATTTCCCCCACGAATCATTATCACTCAATTCTGCAAGTGGTTCTGATTTACTATCGCTGTTCTCTAGCCGGTCTAAAATTGCTTTTGACCTAAAGGGATGCTTTTTGGACGCCATGGACGTTTCTCAGTTTCCAGGCAGAAAAAAAAGTAAAAATGCAGGCAGGGCGCCGGACAAAGTACTCGGGACAAAATGTATGTAAAATGGTTTGGTACAGGAATGTTATACTATGTGATTTTAGTGATTTTAGTGAATTTCACATTTTAAAATTTTTGAATTTCCCGCCGGTTCCATCCCCTGTGTGTTCCGTACGTCCCGACACTCGCAGGGAACGGAACCCTGAAGACGGATGCCGGCATTGGCCGGATTACATTGCCGGGGACGCTGCAGGAGGGACATCGCGGGAGCGCAGATTTTCAGATTCAGATTTTCAATTTTTCTTTTCACAATATAACAAAAGTAACACAATATAAAGGATCACGATACATAGGAACCAGGCAGAAGACAAAAACAACAAATGAATGGCAGATCAACCGAATAACTAAATGGAATGTTCTCTGCAAGACAACTATGCAGAGAGGAGCTTGTCATTCACAAGTGAGACACATCATATTATTATTATTATACAGTATTTATAAAGCGCCAATAGTTCGCTCAGCGCTGTACATTACAAAGGGGGACAGAACATGTGACAGAACAATAACAATACAATGCGATACACGAGGGGTTCGAGGGCCCTGCTCCTTGGAGCTTACAATCTAGGAGGGAGGGGATAGTGGTACAGGAGGAAGTGGCTGTGGGGGATGGAGTGGTAGGAAGAGTGGAGGAGGTCGGGAATTAGCAGGGGGTGGGGTAGGCTTCCCTGAAGAGATGGGTTTTCAGGGTGCGCCTAAAGGAGAGGAGAGTAGGTGATAGTCTGATGGATTGGGGTAGGGAGTTCCAGAGTATGGGTGACGCCTTGGAGAAGTCCTGGAGGCGGGCATGGGAGGAGTAGACTAGGGAACTAGAGAGAAGGAGGTCTTGTGAGGAGCGGAGAGTGTTGGGTGGTACTTGGATATTAGGTCGGTGATGTAATTTGGGGCAGTATGGTGGACAGCTTTGTACGTCAGTGTTAGGATTTTCAATTTGATCCGTTGGGCAATAGGAAGCAGTGGAGGGATTGGCAGAGGGGGGTGGCGGAGACGGAGCGGTTAGAAAGGTGGATGAGTCTGGCTGCCGTATTCAGGATCGACTGAAGCGGGGATAGCCTATAGCGAGGCAGGCCAGTGAGGAGGGAGTTACAGTGCATATACATATATATACAGTTGTAAGAAAAAGTATGTGAACCCCTCGGGATTACGTGGAGTTTTGCATGAATTGGGCATAAAATGTGCTCTGAACGTCATCTAAGTCACAACAATAGAAGAACACAGTCTGCTGAACATAATACTACACAAACATTAGATGTTGCCATGGTTTAATTGCACATAACATGTAAACATTCAACTGGACTGCACCTATTTGAGAAAAAAACCTCTGGCCTTTAAGAAATGGAATGTAAATAAAAAAAATATTATTGGTTTGGATAGAGGGGTTAGGACTCAAAAACAGAATAGTCACCAAAATAATGTTTTGCAGAACGGACAGTGAATAGCATCTAGGATCAATTTACTATACTGATCCTGGACACTTTTGATAATTTTTTGACTGTTCCTTTCTTGGGACCTCTTAACTACATACAATATTTGAGCCCTGAAGTAGGGGAAGAGTGAGTCCTCAAAATGTCTTCGATGGTCCTCCTTCCACTGCCTTAGGGAATCTGTTTTTGGGAGTACCCCCCCCCCCAACACACACCTATTACTTTTTGGTTGGCTTTGGCTTTGAGAGCGGGGTCCACCGGGTTTTTGGGCTAGATGGATCTAAGTGTGTCTTGCCCCCTTCAGAAGTGTTAGGCCTCGTTGAGTCAGGAAAGGGTCTTTTCTCTTTGGGAGGGGACCATATGACAATCCCTAGTGTACTCAGTGTTTTGTTTATGCTCGAAAGAGAAAAAAAAAATCACTTTTAATCTTGGCCACCCCAATGGGGTCAAAGTGGTATCAAAGACGGCAATAAAAAAATGTGACAAGGGTTCCATCATTCTTCATGTCAGCTATGACTTGAAAAAAAAAATGATGTCTTTACATATACTTTAACTCTCCGGCAAGAAAAAAATTAAATACCAGCTTTGGGTGGCGTGACCTGTTAATTTATTTGAAATTTCATTTTCAAACTTTGACTAATAAAAAAAATTCTTGTAGATCTGGGATTCAGCACGGTCAGACGCGCACTAGGATATTTCAGTAACAAATTGATTGAGGCTTAATGAAGTCATCTGTCATTCGGGCGCCCTTGTTCCTGGCATTTAAATGGGTGTCAGATGGCGCGGCTATTCTTTGTGTGTAGTCGTTTGCGTGCGCCAAATTCTGCACAAACCTCATTTTTGTCTGTTAGCGTAGCGGCACGGTTACATTCTAATCTATCATCATACAAATGATACATTTCATACTTTCCCAATTTACCGCCGTCTTGTAATGCACTCGCCGCTCTCTTATGATTAAGTCTCACTTTGCTGAGAGATCTGTATCTGCGCCCAAGTAATCCCTAATATCTCACGGTCTACCTTTTGCCAATTATTGAGCCAAGTTATGTTAATCGTTGGCCAGAAACCATGTCATAACTTTTTTTTTCTATGGAATTAAAAGGATTTCAGAAAAAAATGGAATATTATAGAAACTGTAGCTGATGCAAGAAAAGTGATGAAACCATTCCGTACGGATACGAGCTTCCATTGACCTGCATTTCTAGTACATAGTACAGTAAAGCCTTCTTAGAACAGAAGGTATTCGAATGTCTCATTCCATCACATATCCAAAAAAAGTAAGAGAAGTGGTCCTAATTTCAGGACAGTGGGCAGGGCCATGCAAATGATCCTTTGCACCCCATAGGCCAGATCTACATCCAGAGCTGCTGATACGTATATAGTACAAAACAGCCTAATATTAGAGACCCATCCTTGTGTCTCAGCACTGTCACAGGCAGGGTCAGACCAGGGGCAGACTGACAACATATGGGGCCCCCCGGGCAATAGGGGATCATGGGGCCCTGTGTCCCAAAAAGCCTATAAAAAAGGTACCAAGGGCATCTCATGGGGCCCCCTAATGACCCCGGGCCCTCGGGCAGTGCCCGAGTTTCCAAATAGTTAGTCCGCCCCTGGGTCGGACTGACCATCCGAGCACTCGGGCACTGCCCGACGGCCCGGGGTCAGTAGGGGGCCCCATGAGATGCCCCTGGTACCTTTCATTGGCTTTTTCCTAGGCTTTTTTGGGTGTGGGCGATGACACAGGGGCCCCATGATCCCCTATTGCCCAGGGGCCCCATGAGTTGTCAGTCTGCCCCTGGTCACAGGTCACAATCTTTGCAACAACCATTAATTCCAAACTGCTTAAAGCATTTTTGGCCACCATCAGTGCATTGAATGGAAACCATGGTATCTTTGGAGTAGGGCTTGGGACCCAACGATTCAGTATCACCATAAAGAAGGGACTAATGGAATCAAAAAGCTCTCCAACCGAATCAGTGTGTAGCACCCCCCCTAGTTTGGTGCTAGGTTAGGTACATTTAGTTCTGGCTCACTGTAATCAGCGTAGCTGCATGTGATTAGTTAGATCTGTTTGGTGTTTCACTGGCTGCATGGTTGACTTTTTTTTCCCCCCGTCTGGCCTCAGATGTTCTGGAAGATAGAGGGCTGAAAAAGTCAAATTAGCAGCTGAATATTTATGGAGCCCTGGCCAATTCCTGGGGACAGTTGCCCAGATGATGGCTGAGAGTGTGTATAAATACTTTGAGACAGAGGTGCATTGTCCCTCAGGAGAAGATCACAGCCCGGGTAAGCGTGCCATGTGCCTGTGGTTCATTGAGGTCCTGAATGGACTACCTGGGGGGGGGGGGCATATTCTGCTGAAGGATGGTAGAGCTGACTGAGGGTGGCTTTTCATCTGAGGATCAAGTCTGGTATCACTGAGAGAAAGTATCTGGAAGATATTGAAAGGAGGCCACCAGTTATCCAAGGAAATTAGTGAGTACGGACTGGTGTGAGAGATCCTATAGACCAGTGATGGCGAACCCGTGGCACGCGTGCCACAGCCGGCACGCCGAGCCTTATCTGTGGGCACGCCAGGAGAATACCGTATTTTTTGCTCCATAAGACGCACTTTTTTTCCCCCAAAAAAGGGGGGAAAATGTCAGTGCGTCTTATTGAGCGAATATAGAGTGGCCGGTCCGGTATTTCCACCGCCGCCGTGTCAGAATACCGGGCCGGCCGCTCAGCTCTGCAGTGGGTCCTTACCTGTCCCTCTATCCAGCGGCGCGCTGTCTTCCCGGCTTCTGTAGTGTGCGTGACAGCCGGGTCCCAAGTGCGCATGCGCAAGAAGCAGTGCTCTTTGTGAATGGTAAGGCGGTACCTGGGACACATGACAGATCCCAGAAGCCGCCGGACCAATCACAAAGCGCAGCGCTTCTCGCGCATGCGCACTGGGCATCCGGCTGTCTGACGAGCGCCCACACTACAGAAGCCGGGAAGACAGCGCGCGGCTGGATAGAGGAACAGGTAAGATCAAAGAACAACTCCGCGGAAGTAAGAGCGGGTACCTGTCAAATTCAGGTACCCGCTCCCCCTCCCCAAAGGTCAGCAGTCATCTGTACTGTCCGCAGTCTCTGGTCATCTCCTGTACTGTCCGCAGTCTCTGGTCATCCCTGTACTGTCCGCAGTCTCTGGTCATCCCTGTACTGTCCGCAGTCTCTGGTCATCCCTGTACCGTGTCCGTAGTCTCTGGTCATCTCCTGTACCGTGTCCGCAGTCTCTGGTCATCTCCTGTACCGTGTCCGCAGTCTCTGGTCATCCCTGTACTGTGTCCGCAGTCTCTGGTCATCCCTGTACTGTGTCCGCAGTCTCTGGTCATCCCTGTACTGTGTCCGCAGTCTCTGGTCATCCCTGTACCGTGTCCGCAGTCTCTGGTCATCCCTGTACCGTGTCCGCAGTCTCTGGTCATCTCCTGTACTGTGTCCGCAGTCTCTGGTCATCCCTGTACTGTGTCCGCAGTCTCTGGTCATCCCTGTACTGTGTCCGCAGTCTCTGGTCATCCCTGTACTGTGTCCGCAGTCTCTGGTCATCCCTGTACTGTGTCCGCAGTCTCTGGTCATCCCTGTACTGTGTCTGCAGTCTCTGGTCATCTCCTGTACTGTGTCTGCAGTCTCTGGTCATCCCCTGTACTGTGTCTGCAGTCTCTGGTCATCCCCTGTACTGTGTCCGCAGTCTCTGGTCATCCCTGTACTGTCCGCAGTCTCTGATCATCCCTGTACTGTGTCTGCAGTCTCTGGTCATCCCTGTACTGTGTCTGCAGTCTCTGGTCATCCCTGTACTGTGTCCGCAGTCCCTGGTCATCCCTGTACTGTCCGCAGTCTCTGGTCATCCCTGTACTGTGTCTGCAGTCCCTGGTCATCCCTGTACTGTCCGCAGTCTCTGGTCATCCCTGTACTGTGTCTGCAGTCTCTGGTCATCCCTGTACTGTGTCTGCAGTCTCTGGTCATCCCTGTACTGTGTCCGCAGTCCCTGGTCATCCCTGTACTGTCCGCAGTCTCTGGTCATCCCTGTACTGTGTCTGCAGTCCCTGGTCATCCCTGTACTGTCCGCAGTCCCTGGTCATCCCTGTACTGTCCGCAGTCTCTGGTCATCCCTGTACTGTGTCTGCAGTCTCTGGTCATCTCCTGTACTGTGTCTGCAGTCTCTGGTCATCTCCTGTACTGTGTCTGCAGTCTCTGGTCATCCCTGTACTGTGTCTGCAGTCTCTGGTCATCCCTGTACTGTGTCTGCAGTCTCTGGTCATCCCTGTACTGTCCGCAGTCTCTGGTCATCCCTGTACTGTTAATTAGTTTGCACTACTGTACGGGTTGTTTTTTCTAAACCAAAAGCTCGATATTCAGGTTTCATTGCAGTGTTGGCACTTTGAAAGAAATAAGTTGGTTTTGGGTTGCAGTTTGGGCACTCGGGCTCAAAAAGGTTCGCCATCACTGCTATAGACTGTATGCTGTTGCCACTCCTCTGGTGCTATAGAGTCAGCTGTGTGTGTAAAGGGGACATTGTGTCTGGTGTTTGGAAGAGCTCAATCCATTCGTTCCTGGTGAGAGAACTCTGCTCAGATCTGTAGGAGGATGATTAATATCCTCAAGTTGCTAATACAAAGTTCAGTCCACCATTTACTTGTGCAAGGACTTGGCTTATTGTTTTAAAAAAGAAAGTTTAGTGTCCTCCCATTGCTACTTCTGTATCCCTGTTACCCTTCTCCTATCCAAGTTGAAAGTTCTACAATAAAGCATCAGAAAAGCATACCCTTAGCCTCCCTGGCGGTATTCCCGAGTGTTGCTCGGGGTAAAGTTTCAGCACCACAAGCGGTAATCCCGAGCTACACTCGGGAATACACTGCAGCGTTGCTCCGGGATCTCTTCTTCCCTTACCTTGTCCTGCGCTCCCGCGATGTTTGACCATCTTCATTGCAGTATATGGAAGTCACTGTTTCAATGGTGCAGGATTTGGGACCCAACAAGACAGTATAACCCTACAGCTAATGCTGAGAAAGGACTAAAGATATCAAAAAGCCCTCCAACCGGCCTCTATGGAGGAAGGCTTGAGACCCAAGAAGACAATATAACCATAGAGGTTTTGGTGAGAAGGGACTACGTAGAGAAATCAAGGAGCTCTCCAACTAAACCAGTGCACAGCGCAGTACATTACTAGAAAATGCGGCATTTCAGTGTAGCACTACCATCTTAGGAGTCACTAGAGATTTGGGTCTCCCTATAGTCCCGCACAGCCAGGCAACACACATTCCACACAGACTTACATCCAGGAGACAGTAACCAGTCCTTGAGATTGATTGATTGATTTTTTTTTTTCAAATGTACATGTCTTTACATAGTAAAATTCTCTCTTTGGAGAGCTCTCCTTGTGTACCACCCCAGACCCCAGATAATCCACCTCTATCTGAAGGAATCCTTGGACAGGGGATCCAGTGCCTGCCACTTTAGGGTGAACAGTCTCAGGTAAGAAGCTAATCCAGTTTCCCACCAGAGTGCTTCTTTCTCCATAACTGGTCCAGGGGGTGTAGGTTTATTCAGTCCTGTTCCTATGAGCTGGTGGGTTGGTAGCTGCTTTCAGGCCTTCTGCTGGGCTGACTCCTTCCCTGCTGCACAGGTTGTCATCACTCTGGGGACCGATGAGGTCTGAGCTTTCCTTCTTTCCAGCCACACTGCCTGGAGGTAAGCCCCTTCCCAACTGGGCCCCCTCACAGGCTTCTAAACCTCAGCCTTCTCATTCCATCTTCCATCTTCTCCAAGATTGGTATCACGGAGCTGACCTGCAGAGCCTCTTAGCCCTGACCCGAATTTAACCCTGCTATTACACCCAGGCTGTTACTCAGCCCTCCTAACTAAAAGTTGAACACTAGCTCCCCCTGGCTATCTAGCGGGGAGCTGCATCAGTATCAGGAAAGTGCACCTGCTGTGGGACATAAGATAAGGAGATAAACTGGCCTGGCAGTGGGGCATATTGAGGTTGATTTGGATACCAATTGTGAGCTAGGTCCTCTCAACCAACATCAGTACCCAATCACAAAATGGATACAAATTCCCAGAGACACACTTCAAAATCTTGTTGAAAGCCTTCACAGGAGAGTGCAGGCTGCTATAGCTGAAAATAGGGGTGCATGCTATATTAATACCCATAGTTATAGTATGGTATGTCCAGCAAGCTTATATTGGTGCAATGGTCAGGTGCCTCGGGCCAGCCTTTGTTAACCTTTTTATTTCAACCCTTGAAATAACATTCCAGTGCCAGGGAACCCCGGCTAAAAATGACTATATCTACAACTCATGATACATTAGTGTGACGGTCAGTGGGAAGAATGCTCCCTACGCTTGTGGTCATTGGGAAGAATTACCCCTTACAGATATTGTAGCTAAAAAGATCAATGGTGTTAGTGAGAACTTATCTGAGAGGCAGAAATTGCTCATTGTTCAAGGAACCCCTGGCAACCTCTGGAGGAACCCCTGTTGAGAAATCCTGCCTTAATAGTGTACAGTTGCAAGAAAACGTATGTGAACCCCTTGGGATTACTAGGAGTTTTGCATGAATTGGGCATAAAATGTGCTCTGAACGTCATCTAAATCACAACAATAGAAGAACACAGTCTGCTGAACATAATACTACACAAACATTAGATGTTGCCATGGTTTAATTGCACATAACATGTAAACATTCACAGTGCAGGGAGGAAAAAGTATGTGAACCTTTGGATTTAATAACTGGTTGACCCTCCTTTGGCAGCAATAACCTCAACCAAACGTTTCCTGTAGTTGCAGATCAGACCTGCACAACGATCTGGAGTCATTTTGGACCACTCCTCTTCACAAAACTGTTTCAGTGTAGCAATATTCTTGGGATGTCTGGTGTGAATCGCTCTCTTAAGGTCATGCCACAGCATTTCAATGGGGTTGAGGTCAGGACTCTGACTGGGCCACTCCAGAAGGCGTATTCTGTGCTGTTGCAGCCATTGTTTTGTTGAATAACTTGTATGCTTTGGGTCATTGTCCTGTTGCATCACCCATCCTCTGCGGAGCTTCAGTTGGCGGACAGATGGTCGTACGTTTTCCTGCAAAATGTCTTGATAAACTCTGGAATTCATTTTACCATCAATGAAAACAATCCGGCCAGCCCTGAGGCAGCAAAGCAGCCCCAAACCATGATGCTCCCTCCGCCATGTTTCACAGTGGGGATGAGGTTTTGATGTTGGTGTGCTGTGCCTTTTTTTCTCCACACATAGTGTTGTGTGTTCTTCCCAAACAACTCAATCTTGGTTTCGTCTGTCCACAGTATATTTTGCCAGTAGTGCTGTGGAACATCCAGGTGCTCTTTTGCAAACTTCAAACGTGCTGCAATATTCTTTTTGGACAGCAATGGCTTCCTCCGTGGTGTCCTCCCATGTACTCCATTCTTGTTTAATGTTTTCCTTATTGTAGATGTGTCAACAAAAATGTTAGCATGTGCCAGAGATTTCTGTAGGTCTTTAGCTGACACTCTGGGATTCATCTTTACCTCATGCAGCATTCTGCGCTGTGCTCTTGCAGTCATTTTTACAGGATGACCACGCCTAGGGAGAGTAGCAACAGTGCTAAACTTTCTCCATTTGTAGACAGTCTGTCTTACCGTGGACACATGACCATCAAGGCTTTTGGAGATACTTTTGTAACCCTTTCCAGCTTCATGCAAGTCAACAATTCTTGATCGTAGGTCTTCTGAGAGCTCTTTTCTGCGAGGCATGGTTCACATCAGACAGTGCATCTTGAAACCAGTAAACCCAAAACAGGTGTGTGTTTTTTAAGGGCAGGACAGCTGTCAGCAACACATCCAATATCATCACACTGATTGGAGTCAAGGTTGGCTCACTCCTGGCTCCAATTAGCTCTGGGAGAAGTCATTAAGCTAGGGCCTCACATACTTTTTCCTCCCTGCACTGTGAATGTTTACATGTTATGTGCAATTAAACCATGGCAACATCTAATGTTTGTGAAGTATTATGTTCAGCAGACTGTGTTCTTCTATTGTTGTGACTTAGATGACGTTCAGAGCACATTTTATGCCCAATTCATGCAAAACTCCACGTGATCCCAAAGGGTTCACTTACTTTTTCTTGCAACTGTAAGTGTAAGTTAAAACAACAGAAATTAAACATATCTAATCAAAATTTTAGTGTCCCCTAACATTAGTGGACAATACAAAAGTAACTCCTTGCGTGGGTGGTCAGTAGAAATCCACCCCCTTGCACAGGTGGTCAGTGAAGGTAAGAGATCAATCCACCATTGCTTCCTGCTCAAGCAACCCCTAGGGACATCAGGAGAAATCTCGGTTGAGAAAGACTGCTAATGTTTGTGTAGTATTATGTTCAGCAGACTGTGTTCTTCTATTGTTGTGACTTAGATGACGTTCAGAGCACATTTTATGCCCAATTCATGCAAAACTCCACGTAATCCCAAGGGGTTCACATACTTTTTCTTGCAACTGCATGTAGTCATGTGGATCTCTTGCAGAAAGATAATGCTGTTGAACCATCATGGCTCCCATTTTTTAATCCTTTCCCACAATTCCCTTTTTTGGTGTTGACACCAGTACACTCAATTCTGAATGGTCCCTCAAGTAAAGCATAGCTAGCTCTAGACAGGCACCTATGCCAAGTGTAGGCAGTTTAGGTAGACCCATATCACAGTGATGTCACTGGTTCCTAGTGAGATGAGAAACTGAATATTGCCTTCACCTCCAAAAAATGGCTCTATGGTTGCAACCATCTTGATTAAGCTCATAGAATGATTCCTCAAGCCCACAAAACGCTGCCTATCGCTCCTTTCGTTGTCCAAGACCACCCTTAAATAATGTGCTTTTTATATGGGGTGACAGGTGCACTTAAAAAATAGAGATACGGGTCATCAAATGGCCTTTTTTCCTCAAGTCCAGCCATAATTCAGGTCAGAATAACTCTCAGACATTTACTTTTTCTACTCTAAGCTATAAACTGCTACGACTACGATTCCGTGACCTTCAATTATATTTGGCATTTTGTAATACATTTTCTTGCCTACATCCAGAAACCTTCAATGGTAGAAGAAAGCCGGGCATTTTTACCACTTTTCATTTAAATAGCAGCATTTAAAATAAGGATGTCATAAAGTTAAAACATATCTGTCACTACACTAAAATACAAAAAATTAACATTTGAAAACAATAGATGATCCCCTGAGGAGTGTACGACTTAACATTAAACATCAAAAAGCCTTCCCCAGGAACCCTCAAATCTCTATGAAAATTTCGCTCAAGGCTAGCTCTATGTACAGAGCATCACACGTGTCCATTTAGCGCCTCTTACTGGCAGTCCATGTTATGGGGGCGACTGACACTGGAAATAAAAATGAACTTGAATTTTTTTAAAGGCATTGTACACTTTCAAACAGGGGTGGGCTGACAACTCATGGGGCCCCCCCGGGCAATAGGGGATCATGGGGCCCCTGTGTCCTTGTCCAAACTCAAAAAAGCCTATGAAAAAGGTCCCAGGGGCATCTCATGGGGCCCCCTACTGACCCCGGGCCCTCGGGCAGTGCCCGAGTTTCCAAATGGTCAGACCGCCCCTGCTTTCAAATGTTTTCGTAGGTAGCCGACAAGGATGTAGCAACAGCCCCCCTGTACCGGGCCTGCTGCTGGGCAAACGTTTTTCATTGATTTAAAATGAAAATGTCACAACTGGCCACTAGATGGCGATTAGTATCACAGGAACGCCTCAAGATACGTAGTGCCATCTAGTGGCCAAATGTGAAATTTATCAGTTTAAATGAATTAAGTTCATTCAACCAGCAAAGGAAATAGCCTGAGAAAATTCGTTTTTTTTGCCTCATTTGTACAGAGCAAATGTACACACATTTTGTCATGAATTTTTTTAATGGAAATACACCCGTTGTCATGTATGCACTCTACATGCCAATTTTCCACATAAACGTAAACTGAGCCCTAACATTACATGCACAGAGCATCACACGTGTCCATTTAGCGCCTCTTACTGGCAGCCTATGTTATGGGGGCGACTGACACTGAAAATTAAAATGAACTTGGAATTTTTTAAGGCATTGTACACTTTCAAATGTTTTCGTAGGTAGCCGACAAGGATGTAGCAACAGCCCCCATGTACCGGGCCCGCTGCTGGGCAAACATTGTTCATTGATTTAAAATCAATTTATTACACATAAATAATAAATAAAAAAAATAATAATAAAAACAATTATATAAAAAAAAATAACCAACATAAAGTATTACACATAAATAATAAATAAAAAAATAATAAAAACAATTATATAAAAAAAAAACAACACATAGTATTACACATAAATAATAAATAAAAACAATTCTAAAAAAAACAACCAACATAAAGTATTACACATAAATAATAAATAAAAAAATAAAATAAAAACAATTATAAAAAACAACAACACATAGTATTACACATAAATAATAAATAAAAATAAAATAAAAACAATTCTAAAAAAAAACAACCAACATAAAGTATTACACATAAATAATAAATAAAAAAAAAAATAAAAACAATTCTAAAAAAAAAACAACATATAGTATTACACATAAATAATAAATAAAAAAAATAATAAAAACAATTATAAAAAAAACAACCAACATAAAGTATTACACATAAATAATAAATAAAAAAAGAATAAAAACAATTCTAAAAAAACAACAACATATAGTATTACACATAAATAATAAATAAAAAAAATAATAAAAACAATTATATAAAAAAAATAACCAACATATAGTATTACACATAAATAATAAATAAAAAAAGAATAAAAACAATTATAAAAAAAAAATAACCAACATATAGTATTACATATTTAAAATGAAAATGTCACCACTGGCCACTAGATGGTGATTAGTATCACAGGAACACCTCAAGATACGTAGTGCCATCTAGTGGCCAAATGTGAAATTTATCGGTTTAAATGAATTAAAAACATTCGACCAGCAAAGGAAATAGCCTGAGAAAAATAGTTTTTTTTGCCTCATTTGTACAGAACAAATGTACACACATTTTGTCATGAAATTTTTTAATGGAAATACACCCTTTGTCATGTATGCACTCTACGTGCCAAATTTCCACATAAACGTAAACTGAGCCTTAAAAAACATTACATGTACAGAGCATCACACGTGTCCATTTAGCGCCTCTTACTGGCAGTCCATGCTATGGGGGCGACTGACACTGGAAATAAAATTGAACTTGGAATTTTTTAAAGGCATTGTACACTTTCAAATGTTTTTGTAGGTAGCCGACAAGGATGTAGCAACAGCCCCCCATGTACCGGGCCCGCTGGTGGTCAAATGTTTTTCATTGAGTTAAAATGAAAATGTCACAACTGGCCACTAGATGGCGATTAGTATCTCAGGAACGCCTCAAGATACGTAGTGCCATCTAGTGGCCAAATGTGAAATTGATCGGTTTAAATGAATTAAAAACATTCGACCAGCAAAGGAAATAGCCTGAGAAAATGTGTTTTTTTGCAACCTAGTTGAAACATAAAGTATTACACATAAATAATAAATAAAGAAAATAATAAAAACAATTCTATAAAAAAAAACAACATATAGTATTACACATAAATAATAAATAAAAAAAATAATAAAAACAATTATAAACAAAAACAACCAACATATAGTATTACACATAAATAATAAATAAAAAAAGAATAAAAACAATTATAAAAAAAAAACAACACATAGTATTACACATAAATAATAAATAAAAAAAATAATAAAAACAATTCTAAAAAAAACAAGCAACATAAAGTATTACACATAAATAATTAATAAAAAAAATAATAAAAACAATTCTAAAAAAAATAACAACACATAGTATTACACATAAATAATAAATAAAAAAAAATAAAAACAATTCTAAAAAAAAAAACAACACATAGTATTACACATAAATAATAAATAAAAAAAAAATAAAAACAATTCTAAAAAAAACAACCAACATAAAGTATTACACATAAATAATAAATAAAAAAATTATAAAAACAATTCTAAAAAAAACAACAACACATAGTATTACACATAAATAATAAATAAAAAAAATAATAAAAACAATTATAAAAAAAAAAACAACCAACATAAAGTATTACACATAAATAATAAATAAAAAAAATTATAAAAACAATTATATAAAAAAAATAACCAACATATAGTATTACACATAAATAATAAATTAAAAAATGATAAAAACAATTCTGAAAAAAAAATAACCAACATATAGTATTACACATTTAAAATGAAAATGTCACAACTGGCCAATATATGGCCATCAGTATCACAGGAACACCTCAAGATACTTAGTGCCATCTAGTGGCCAAATGTGAAATTGATCGGTTTAAATGAATTAAAAACATTCGACCAGCAAAGGAAATAGCCTGAGAAAATTAGTTTTTTTTTGCCTCATTTGTACAGAGCAAATGTACACACATTTTGTCATGAAATTTTTTTATGTAAATACACACTTTTGGCACGTATGCACTCTACATGCCAATTTTTCACATAAGCGTAAACTGAGCCCTAACATTACATGCACAGAGCATCACACGTGTCCATTTAGCACCTCTTACTGGCAGTCCATGTTATGGGGGCGACTGACACTGGAAATAAAACTGAACTTGGAATTTTTTAAAGGCATTGTATACTTTTAAATGTTTTTGTAGGTAGCCAACAAGGATGTAGCAACAGCCCCCCTGTACCGGGCCCGCTGCTGGGCAAACGTTTTTCATTGATTTAAAATGAAAATGTCACAACTGGCCACTAGATGGCGATTAGTATCACAGGAATGCCTCAAGATACGTAGTGCCATCTAGTGGCCAAATGTGAAATTGATCGGTTTAAATGAATTAAAAACATTCGACCAGCAAAGGAAATAGCCTGAGAAAATGTGTTTTTTTTGCAATCTAATTGAAACATAAAGTATTACACATAAATAATAAATAAAGAAAATAATAAAAACAATTCTAAAAAAAAACAACAACATATAGTATTACACATAAATAATAAATAAAAAAAAATAATAAAAACAATTATATATATAAAAAAAATAACCAACATATAGTATTACACATAAATAATAAATAAAAAAATAATAAAAACAATTCTAAAAAAAACAACCAACATAAAGTATTACACATAAATATTAAATAAAAAAATAAATAAAAACAATTATATAAAAAAAAATAACCAACATATAGTATTACACATAAATAATAAATAAAAAAAGAATAAAAACAATTATAAAAAAAACAACCAACATAAAGTATTACACATAAATAATAAATAAAAAAATAATAAAAACAATTCTAAAAAAAAACCAACACATAGTATTACACATAAATAATAAATAAAAAAATAATAAAAACAATTATAAACAAAAACAACCAACATAAAGTATTACACGAAAATAATAAATAAAAAAATATTAAAAACAATTATATAAAAAAAAATAACCAACATATAGTATTACACATAAATAATAAATAAAAAAAGAATAAAAACAATTATAAAAAAAACAGCCAACATATAGTATTACACATAAATAATAAATAAAAAAATAAATAAAAACAAATATATAAAAAAAAATAACCAACATTACACATAAATAATAAAGTAAAAAATGATAAAAACAATTCAGAAAAAAAAATAACCATCATATAGTATTACACATTTAAAATGAAAATGTCACAACTGGCCACTAGATGGCGATCAGTATCACAGGAACACCTCAAGATACGTAGTGCCATCTAGTGGCCAAATGTGAAATTGATCGGTTTAAATGAATTAAAAACATTCGACCAGCAAAGGAAATAGCCTGAGAAAATTAGTTTTTTTTGCCTCATTTTTACAGAGCAAATGTACACACATTTTGTCATGAATTTTTTTTTACGTAAATACACCCTTTGTCATGTATGCACTCTATGCGCCAATTTTTCACATAAACGTAAACTGAGCCCTAACATTGCATGAACCCCTATACTACATACAAGTCTCCGCTCCGATAGCATGCAGGATCTCTGCACTAGAATAAACTGGCTTGCTTCGAGGGGCACGGAAATCCTGCAACCTAGTTGAAATCCTGTGTTTGAATGGTCCAGCAAAACCTCTAAAATAATGTGTGTTGCCAATCAGAAAAAAGAATCAGCCAAAAATGATCAAATAGATTAATCAGATGTCTAGGCCTCCAATCTAATCTGATGTGTGTGTATCTGTGGCCAGTATTACATGTGCAATGATAGTCGCATGCTGTGCAGCATAATGTGCCAGTGACTCTCCTATGAAGTGTCATCGCCGGCGAGCAAACCCACGACTAGAACAACATGTGACAAATGGAAAACACTTTCAAATGTTTTCGTAGGTAGCAGACAAGGATGTAGCAACAGCCCCCATGTACCGGGCCCGCTGCTGGGCAAACGTTTTTCATTGATTTAAAATGAAAATGTCACAACTGGCCACTAGATGGCGATTAGTATCACAGGAACCCCTCAAGATACTTAGTGCCATCTAGTGGCCAAATGTGATATTTATCGGTTTAAATGAATTTTTAATTCATTTATAATTTTTAATGCATTCGACCAGCAAAGGAAATAGCCTGAGAAAATGTGGGTTTTTTTTTTTTGCAACCTAGTTGAAACATAAAGTATTACACATAAATAATAAATAAAAAAAATAATAAAAACAATTATATAAAAAAAATAACCAACATATAGTATTACACATAAATAATAAAAAAAGAATAAAAACAATTATAAACAAAACAACCAACATAAAGTATTACACATAAATAATAAATAAAAAAATAATAAAAACAATTCTAAAAAAAACAACAACATATAGTATTACACATAAATAATAAATAAAAAAATAATAAAAACAATTGTAAAAAAAACAACCAACATAATGTATTACACATAAATAATAAATAAAAAAAATAATAAAAACAATTATATAAAAAAAAATAACCAACATATAGTATTACACATAAATAATAAATAAAAAAAGAATAAAAACAATTATAAAAAAACAACCAACACATAGTATGACACATAAATAATAAATAAAAAAAATAATAAAAACAATTATATAAAAAAAAATAACCAACATATAGAATTATACATAAATAATAAATAAAAAAATAATAAAAACAATTCTACATAACAAAACATAACAACATGTGACAAATGGAACAAACACGATTAGTAAACATAAGTTGTATATAAATTACATTTAAATTGCAGTATGGCGAATATTAAAAAAAAACACGTCACGGGTCATTTCATAAGTTTCCAGCTGAACACTGCTTCTGACTATCAGTGGAGGAATACCAAAGCTGCCATTTTATCAGTTTACATTTTGCCTTTGCTAGCTCCTCCTTCCTTTATCATTTTCATTACATACCTTATTTGCTTCTCAGTAATGTCATCACTGGCTCCCTGTGCTTCTCTATGCAATGCAGACAGATTCTGGCTTCCTGAAAACATCACAGTATCCTGTCTCAGTACTCCTCTCAAGAGCCCTAATGCAAGCGGCTGGCTGGCTCTTGGGAGGAGTTATGCAAATATCAAAGTTTCCTTATGGGTGATATTGTGGACGTTCATTTGCATGCAGACTGCCATAGGTAACACCCACATCCAAATATTTTAATGGATGGATGTCAGTCTGGAGAAGTGGGCATTTCTTGTCAGGCACTAGCAATAAAGTTAATTGAAAAAAAAAACCTCTAAGAATAACATAAAGTATTACACATAAATAATAAATAAAAAAAATAATAAATACAATTATATAAAAAACATTAGCAACATAAAGTATTACACATAAAAAAAATAATAAAAACAATTATATAAAAATAATAAGCAACATATAATATTACACATAAATAAAAAAAGAATAAAAACAATTATTAAAAAAACAACCAACAAAAAGTATTACACATAAATAATAAATAAAAAAATAATAAAAACAATGATATAAAAAAAAATAACCAGCATAAAGTATTACACATAAAAAAAAATAAAAAAATAATAAAAACAATTATATATGAAAAATAAGCAACATATAGTATTACACATAAATAATAAAATAAAAAAATAATAAAAACAATTATATATAAAAAATAAGCAACATATAGTATTACACATAAATAATAAATACAAAAATAATAAAAACAATTATATAAAAAAACAACCAACATAAAGTATTACACATAAATAATAAATAAAAAAATAATAAAAACAATTATATAAAAAAATAACCAGCATAAAGTATTACACATAAATAATAAATAAAAAAATAATAAAAACAATTCTAAAAAAAAATAAACAACATAAAGTATTACACATAAATAATAAATAAAAAAATAATAAAAACAAATCTAAAAAAAAATTAACAACATAAAGTATTACACATAAATAATAAATAAAATAATAAAAAGAATTATATAAAAAAACAACCAACATAAATAATAAATAAAAAAAAAATAAAAACAATTATATAAAAAAAATAACCAACATAAAGTATTACACATAAATAATAAATAAAAAAATAATAAAAACAATTATATAAAAAAAAATAACCAACATAAAGTATTACACATAAATAATAAATAAAAAAATAATAAAAATAATTATATAAAAAAAAATTTCAACATATAGTATTACACATAATAAATAAAATAATAAAAACAATTATAAAAAAAAACCAACATAAAGTGTTACACATAAATAATAAATTAAAAAAATAATAAAAATAATTATATTAAAAAAATAACCAACATAAAGTATTACACATAAATAAAAAAACAATTATAAAAAAAAAACAACATATAGTATTACACATAAATAATAAATAGAAAAATAATAAAAACAATTATACAGAAAAAAAATGACCGCTTCCCTACATATATGCACACGCATACATAAATACATGCGTCGGGTGAAGCTACACACAAAAATGACAATTGCGCTACACATGTTACATATGGAGTAAGGGTCATTATTCAAACTTAAAATGCTACTAAGCCCACAACAGTAAATCAGTCTGTATATGCAGTAAAGCATGCTGGGTATACTCACTGTGGGAATTAAGTGGTTAATCCTCTGCATTGTGGAAAAATGCTGTTCGATCCTGTCTTCTCTGATCCTCACCTTCTTCCAGTTTCCCGCTCTTATCTCCTGATAAGACTTTTCATGTGGGGACACTCTGCACATGCTCAGTTTTGTGTGTATTGCTAGAAAGGTTTTTTTTTTTTCTTGGTTAGAGTGCAAGTGATCAGCACACGGCTAATCAGCAGTGTCTAGACAGAGGTCAGGGGTCCTGCATCCTCCTAGAACAATTTGAAAACTCCTCCTATAAGCTTTAACTAGTGGACACTGATAGAAGTCACAAGATTGCTATATTCTTCTGATGAGAAAAGGTATTTAGCCGTTTATATTTACTAAAATAATTGCATTTCCATTTTGTCGGTACTGTGGGAGACCAGATATAGGGAATGCAGGGTCCGGGGTTTATATAGTGAATGCAGGGTCCGGGGTTTATATAGTGAATGCAGGGTCCGGGGTTTATATAGTGAATGCAGGGTCCGGGGTTTATATAGCGAATGCAGGGTCCGGGGTTTATATAGCGAATGCAGGGTCCGGGGTTTTATATAGCGAATGCAGGGTCCGGGGTTTATGTAGTGAAGGCAGTGTGGTGGGTTTATATAGCGAATGCAGGGTCCTTGGTTTATATAGTGAATGCAGGGTCCTTGGTTTATATAGTAAATGCAGGGTCCTGGGTTTATATAGTGAATGCCGGGTCCTGGGTTTATATAGTGAATGCAGGGTCCTGGGTTTATATAGGGATGCAGGGTCCTGGGTTTATATAGGGATGCAGGGTCCTGGGTTTATATAGTGAATGCAGGGTCCGGGGTATATATATGGGGAATGCAGGGTCCTGGGTTTATATAGCGAATGCAGGGTCCGGGGTTTTATATAGTGAATGCAGGGTCCGGGGTTTATATAGGGAATGCAGTATCCGGGGTTTATATAGCGAATGCAGGGTCCTGGGTTTATATAGTGAATGCAGGGTCCTGGGTTTATATAGTGAATGCAGGGTCCGGGGTTTTATATAGTGAATGCAGGGTCCTGGGTTTATATAGTGAATGCAGGGTCCAGGGTTTATTTAGTGAATGCAGGGTCCTGGGTTTATATAGCGAATGCCGGGTCCTTGGTTTATATAGTGAATGCAGGGTCCTGGGTTTATATATGGGGAATGCAGGGTCCTTGGTTTATATAGTGAATGCAGGGTCCGGGTTTATATAGTGAATGCAGGGTCCAGGGTATATATAGTGAATGCAGGTTCCTGGGTTATTATAGGGAATGCAGGGTCCGGGGTTTCATATAGTGAATGCAGGGTCCTGGGTTTATATAGCGAATGCATGGTCCAGGGTTTATATAGTGAATGCGGGGTCCAGGGTTTATATAGTGAATGCGGGGTCCTGGGTTTATATAGTGAATGCGGGGTCCTGGGTTTATATAGTGAATGCGGGGTCCTGGGTTTATATAGTGAATGCGGGGTCCGGGGTTTATATAGCGAATGCAGGGTCCGGGGTTTATATAGTGAATGCAGGGTCCTGGGTTATTATAGGGAATGCAGGGTCCGGGGTTTATATAGTGAATGCAGGGTCCTGGGATTATATAGCGAATGCAGGGTCCGGGGTTTATATAGCGAATGCAGGGTCCGGGGTTTATATAGTGAATGCAGGGTCCGGGGTTATATAGTGAATGCAGGGTCCTTGGTTTATATAGTGAATGCAGGGTCCTGAGTTTATATAGCGAATGCATGGTCCAGGGTTTATATAGTGAATGCAGGGTCCTGGGTTTATATAGTGAATGCAGGGTCCTGGGTTTATATAGCGAATGCAGGGTCCTGGGTTTATATAGCGAATGCATGGTCCAGGGTTTATATAGTGAATGCAGGGTCCTGGGTTTATATAGTGAATGCAGGGTCCTGGGTTTATATAGCGAATGCAGGGTCCGGGGTTTATATAGCGAATGCAGGGTCCGGGGTTTATATAGTGAATGCAGGGTCCTGGGTTTATATAGCGAATGCAGGGTCCGGGGTTTATATAGCGAATGCAGGGTCCGGGGTTTATATAGCGAATGCAGGGTCCGGGGTTTATATAGCAAATGCAGGGTCCGGGGTTTATATAGCGAATGCAGGGTCCGGGGTTTTATATAGTGAATGCAGGGTCCTGGGTTTATATAGTGAATGCAGGGTCCTGGGTTTATATAGTGAATGCAGGGTCCTGGGTTTATATAGCAAATGCATGGTCCAGGGTTTATATAGCGAATGCAGGGTCCTGGGTTTATATAGTGAATGCAGGGTCCGGGGTTTATATAGTGAATGCAGGGTCCTGGGTTTATATAGTGAATGCAGGGTCCGGGGTTTATATAGCGAATGCATGGTCCAGGGTTTATATAGCGAATGCAGGGTCCGGGGTTTATATAGCGAATGCAGGGTCCGGGGTTTATATAGCGAATGCAGGGTCCGGGGTTTATATAGCGAATGCAGGGTCTGGGGTTTATATAGTGAATGCATGGTCCGGGGTTTATATAGCGAATGCAGGGTCCGGGGTTTATATAGCGAATGCAGGGTCCGGGGTTTATATAGTGAATGCAGGGTCCGGGGTTTATATAGTGAATGCAGGGTCTGGGGTTTATATAGTGAATGCAGTGTATATTTCATTCTCCAGGGTCTCTGCTCTCACAAGATAGACAATGATTGGGGATTCTAACGAAGCTCCAGGCCTAAAGAGAGCATTTTAATTCAGCAAAAATGGCTCTGGCAGTAAAAAGGGTTAAAAACCATGCAGATGATATTGCAGATAGCAGCTTGTGGGGGGCATGATGGGATATGTAGTTCTTCAGAGGCCGGGGCTCCGCAGGCCACCCAACCCTGCTCCCAATTTCGGCGGCACATGAGCTATGAATTGTATTATAAGGTCTCTGATTCTTCAATTATAGCGACAATAAATTGTTTTTTTTCCCCCTCACCTCGCACTGTATTATCCTGTAGGAAGACACATCGGAAGATGAAATTTGGTGCTGAGAGCTATTTTCCAATTCATTGCAACTGTGCAAATCTCGTTTTTCAGCTTTAGGAGAAGATGTTGCCTGTAATTTGTTTAAAGAGCTCTCGTCGCGGCCATAAAATATGTTGTTTATTCGGGTAATGCACATATGATATGATGAATGGAGGGATGGAGGAACCCACAGTGCTTCTAGGAGACACACAGGCTGGTAACGCATGATAAAGGTCAGCCGCGCCGCGCAGGGACCCGTGGAAGGGCGCCAGTGAGCAGTTTGTACCCAGCCTGTCCCCTCCCAGCATGCTGCAAGGAAGGATCCTTGTGTGGAAGCAGTGGTCTCCCCGCAGAGATCCAACACACCTTCCTGCTTGATTGAGACCTTTAGCTCTGGAATCATCAAAGATCCCAGCTAATTGGAAGGTACCAGCTCTGACTAAGCAGGGGTTGGATCAGACCACTGTAGAGAGACCACTGTTTCCAAATAGAGAGCAAGGGTCTTTCTGAGCAGCATACTGGCAAGGGACAGGCTTTTCCACTGAGGCTGTGCTTGCTTTCTAAAGAAATTAAACTGTAAGACATTACACACCTTTTGTTTTGATGTACAGTTGTGTTCAAAATAATAGCAGTCAGACATCACTAACCGGATCAATCACTGTTTTTGGTAGAAATGATATTTCTAGATGGAAAATAATTTCCTAGCAGGTGTAGTAGAGTAATGGAAATCCAACAGACCCAACAGTCATGACATGCATGCCGCTGATTCTGTGTAATTGAATCACTCATTGAAAGGGGCGTGTTCAAAATAATAGCAGTGTGGAGTTCTATTAGTGCGGTCATTCATTCTTTGAAAAACAGGTTCAATTATTGCCCTTATTTAACCATTTGCCGCCCGCCCTATGGCCGAATGGCGGGCGGAAAATGTCATCAGCGTTCCGGGTGGACGCCATATGGCGTCCTCCCGCACATGCGCAGATTGCGCTCCTGCAGAGCGGCGCAGTGGCGCGATCTGTCACCTGAATTTACCTGAATGAATCAATGTAATTCTTTGCTATAAGCAAATTGTGTAAAAAAAAAAAAAATACTGATCACTTCCCCAAAGTAGTACAATGTTACTATGGTAACATTGTACTACTTTAGTCATAGTGAAATATGAAAAACAAATCTTGAAAAAAAATTTAATAAAAAAATATATATATATTTTTTTTTTCATACTGTCACCAGTCAGTGTTCCTGATCACCGCCATGCCAGTTATATGATGACGCTGTACTGCACTGGTGACAATATGTAAAAAAAAAATAGTGAAACTAATTTTTTTAATTTTTTCATTTTCCGAAAAATTATGACAAAAAAATACAACTTCAAAAAACTCACCATGCCTCTTATGAAGTACGTCGGACTGTCTACTTTGCAAAAAGGGGTCATTTGGGGTATATCTGTACTGTTCTGACATTTGGGGGATATCTGTCCTGTTCTGACATTTGGGGGATATCTGTACTGTTCTGACATTTGGGGGATATCTGTACTGTCCTGACATTTGGGGGATATCTGTACTGTTCTGACATGTGGGGGATATCTGTACTCTCCTGACATTTGGGGGATATCTGTCCTGTTCTGACATTTGGGGGATATCTGTACTGTCCTGACATTTGGGGGATATCTGTACTCTCCTGACATTTGGGGGATATCTGTACTGTTCTGACATTTGGGGGATATCTGTACTGTTCTGACATTTGGGGGATATCTGTACTGTCCTGACATTTGGGGGATATCTGCACTGTCCTGACATTTGGGGGATATCTGTACTGTCCTGACATTTGGGGGATATATGTACTGTCCTGACATTTGGGGGATATCTGTACTGTTCTGACATTTGGGGGATATATGTACTGTCCTGACATTTGGGGGATATCTGTACTGTTCTGACATTTGGGGGATATCTGTACTGTTCTGACATTTGGGGGATATCTGTCCTGTCCTGACATTTGGGGGATATCTGTACTGTTCTGACATTTGGGGGATATCTGTACTGTCCTTATATTTGGGGGATATCTGTACTGTTCTGACATTTGGGGGATATCTGTACTGTTCTGACATTTGGGGGATATCTGTACTGTTCTGACATTTGGGGGATATCTGTACTGTTCTGACATTTGGGGGATATCTGTCCTGTTCTGACATTTGGGGGATATCTGTACTGTTCTGACATTTGGGGGATATCTGTACTGTTCTGACATTTGGGGGAGATCTGTACTGTCCTGACATTTGGGGGATATCTGTACTGTCCTGACATTTGGGGGATATCTGTACTGTTCTGACATTTGGGGGATATCTGTACTGTTCTGACATTCTTGGACCTCAAGAAATTAGATTGGCTGTCAGTACTTCAGGACTGATCAATTTTCAGATCTATACCATAGTTTGTGAACTCTATAACTTTCCTACAAACTAAATAATACATCCTAATTTGGGTTATTTTCACCAAAGACATGTAGCAGAATACATCTCGGCCTAAATTTCGTGGCTGTGCCCGAGTTTACAAATGGTCAGTCTGGCTCTGGGTAAGAACTCTTGAGAGCACGGAGCACCGGAGACACCTGACAGGAACAGGAAGCGCGCCAAATCTGCACAGCACCGGCTTTCTACTTCTTTAGCTAACTGCAGTGAACTTGCATGGTGATTTTCCTAAACCCTTCTCATCAGAAGACACTCCTGTCGAGGTGGTAACTTCCGTGGACAGCCTGGACGCCTCTGTGAGATGGTTGCAGTTCCATCTTTGTAAACTTTTTGTATCACTTTTGCTACAGTATTCTGACTGATAAGTAAAGCTTTGCTGATCGTCTTGTAGCCTTCACCTTTCTTGTGTAAAGAAATTATTTTCTTTCTCTTGTAATATTTCTCTTCCATGTGGTGCCATTGCTGGAAAGCTTGAAATGGGAGGGGTTTTCTTGTTAAGTAACGCAATTTTTTAATCAACTGTCTGCTGGACACCTGCTTAATGAATAATTGGACTAATCTGTAGTTGAATTATTGTTAATTAGAACCTGTTGTCTAAAATGTAAGTTTGCTCAGCAGACCTTCATTGGAGTGCTTTTTTTTTTGCAACATGGTCTTGAATGAATTTGTTAGGAAAAATACTTGTGTGCACATTAAGAAATATTGTTTACAATCAATGGCCCGCATTAGTGGGAGTGTTTTGTAGCATAGTGTGCCATAGAAAATGTGGATTCTGAAGGAAAGTAAAAGTTTTCTGACAAATCTGTTGGGGTGTACTCATTTATGCTGAGTACTGCATCTCTCTCTCTCTGTGTGTATACATATATATATACACTGCTCAAAAAAATGAAAGGAACACTTTGAAAACCCATCAGATCTCAATGGGGAAAAATCTCCTACTGGATCTCTATACTGATATGGACGGGGTAATGTGTTAGGAATGTAAGGATGCCCCATTGTTTGATAGAAATGAAAATGATCGACCTACAGATGACTGAATTCAAAGACACTCCGAAAATCAAAGTGAAAAAATGATGCAGCAGGCGAGTCCATTTTGCTGAAAGTTCATTGCAGCAACTCAGAATGGTCCTCAGTAGTTTGGCCCCCACGTGTTTGTATACATGCCTGACAATGTCGGGGGAGGCTCCTAATGAGACGACGGATGGTGTCCTGGGGTATTTCTTCCCAGATCTGGACCAGGGAATCACTGAGCTCCTGGACAGTCTGAAGTGCAACCTGGTGGTGTCGGATGGACCGAAACATGACATCCCAGAGGTGGTGTTCTATTAGATTTTGGTCAGGTGAGCGTGGGGGACATTCATGGTATCAATTCCTTCATCCTCCAGGAACTGCCTGCAAACTCTCACCACTTGAGGCCGGGCATTGTCGTGCACCAGGAGGAACCCAGGATTCACCGCACCAGGAGGAACCCAGGACCCACTGCACCAGGAGGAACCCAGGACCCACCGCACCAGGAGGAACCCAGGACCCACCGCACCAGGAGGAACCCAGGACCCACTGCACCAGCGTAGGGTCTGACAATGGGTCCAAGGATTTCATCCCGATATCTAATGCCAGTCAGCGTGCCATTGTCTAGCCTCTAGAGGTCTGTGCGTCCCTCCATGGATATGCCTCCTCAGACCATCACTGACCCACCACCAAAACAGTCATGCTGATGCATTAATGTGTCATCCTGGAGGAGTTGGACTGCCTGTGCATCCTCTGTAGGGTCCAGGTATCTCCTCATGCTACCAGTAGCGACACTGACACTAGCCAAATGCCTAACTAGTGAAAAACAGCCAGAAAAGATGATCAGGGAAAAAAATTTCAGTGGTTTCCACCTGTAAAACCATTCCTGTTTAGGGGGTTGTCTCATTGTTGCCCATCTAGTGCACCTGTTGTTAATTTCATTAACACCAAAGTAGCTGAAACTGATGAACAACCCCCTCTGCTACTTACCTGACCAGATCAATATCCCAGGAGTTTCATTGACTTGATGCTATACTCAGACAACGTATACCTTTAATTTTTTGAGCAGTGTATATATATATATATATATATATATATATACACACACAGTATATATACAGAATATATGTTGTTGCTATAGTTCAGCTATTTTAAATCCATTTAAAGTTAGGCATGATTTTATACATTATGATTGAACTAATTTACATATCACTATGATATCATGCTGTTTGAAATATGTAAGACCTTATGCCCCATTGGTAACTAATTTATGTGATTCTTATCCTGAAATATATAGATAGAAACATGTTTATTAAATCGACCAATAGAGTTTCTTTTATTTAATGGATCAATTTATACTTCATTTTTAATTAAAGTGTATCTTATTATTTCCCACTATGTCTTTGTATGTCTTTGTGTTTTTTTTAATTTGAGTAATTTATAATTTTATATAAATATATATATCTATATCTATCTATATATATCTATCTCTCTCTCTCTATATATATATATATATTTTTTTTCCTTATTTGTGAATATTTTTATTTTATTTTTTAACATAGTGACTATATCTCTGGTTTTCTATGTCAACATCCCTGAAGAAGGGGGACTTTTACAGCCCCAAAACGTGTTGGGTTTTCTTTGGTAATCTTCAGTAAAATACCATTTTTGACATTTATAGGCGTAGTGGCGCTTCTAACCCGTATCTCATATTTATTAACACACCGATAGGGACACAGATGGCAATAAAAACGTGGCAGATGTTCTAACCCTTCCCGCTCTATCCTCTATCCAAAACCAAATAAAAAGCGCTTACAGCTCCCAGATGACTCTTAATTTGGAGGGAATGTCCGCCCTTAGAAAACAAATCCATCTGGTTCTCCTTCAAAGAAACAGAAAAATGACGGCAGAAAAAAAGACAACGTGGTTCATCAAGTCTGCCTGTTTTTGTTTTTTTTTTGTATTTTTTTTGTTTTGTTTTTTTCCAGTAACGTTTTGAGTATAGATCTTTGTTTGTCCCAAGCATGTATGAGGCCAGTAAGGCTCCATGGCTCCATTTTTTCTGCTCCTAGAAGCTGTTTTTAGCATTTTTTCTGCTCCTAGAAGCTGTTTTTAGCATTTGTTCTGCTCCTAGAAGCTAAATAGTGTTAGTTCCCGGTCACACCGGGGCGACTTCAGGTACAATCTGCAAATTAAAATTGCACCTGATATCCCATTGAATGGGAATGTCTTAATGTGCGATTTGCCGCAGCGTGATTTCTAAAGTAGTTCTTGCATGACTTTATGTTGGAGTTTGACTTCAAAGTAAAAGTCTTCCTGTTCCGGTGACAACCACACCTCTCCATCTCCAGTACAGGTGTCACAGGGACAGGAAATGAGGGAAAATCTCTCTCCAGCGCAATTCCAAATCCCCAAGTGTGAACATGGCCTAACAGAAACACAGACAAGAAACAAAATTACAATTACCATAGAGTGGAGAATATCTAAGAATATTTTTATTGTTTTCTAGGCCTTCCTGTCCTGGTGACAACGACACCCATCCATCTCCTTTACAGGTGTCACAGGGACAGGAAATAAGGGACAATTTCTCACAAGAAGAAATGAAAAAAATCTGAAATATATTTTCATCTTTCCCTGCCCCAATAAATAAATAAATACATTAGGAGTTTGACTTTAAAGAAAAAGTCTTCCTGTTCCGGTGACAACCACATCCCTCCATCTGGGACAGGAAATGAAGAAAAATCTCTGTAATGGGGTCATGAGTAGAAATGAAACATTTTAAATACATTTTCATCTTCCCCTGCCTTAAAAATTAAAATTGGAGTTTTACTTTAAAGTAAAAGTATTCCTGTTCTGGTGACAACCACACCCCTCCATTTCCTGTACAGGTGTCACAGGGATAGGAAGTAAAGGGAAATCTCTCCAATGGGGGTCATGAGCAGAAAGGAAAAATTTTAAATACATTTTCATCTTCCCCTGCCTAAAAATAAATAAATAAAATAAAATTGGAGTTTGACTTTAAAGTAAAAGTATTCCTGTTCTGGTGACAACCACACCCCTCCACCTCCTGTACAGGTGTCACAGGGACAGGAAATGAAGAAAAATCTCTCTAATGGGGTCATGAGCAGAAATGAAAAATTTGAAATACATTTTCATCTTCCCCTGCCTTAAAAAAAAAAGGAGTTTGACTTTAAAGTAAAAGTCTTCCTGTTCTGTTGACAACCACACCCCTCCATCTCCTGTACATGTGTCACAGGGACAGGAAGTGAAGGAAAATCTCTCCAATGGGGTCACAAGCAGAAATAAAAAATCTGAAATACATCTTCATCCACCTAAAAAAATTTGGAGTTTGACTTTAAAGAAAATGTCTTCCTGTTCCGTTGACAACCACACCCCTCCATCTCTTGTACAGGTGACACAGGGATAGGAAGTACAAAACTCTCCAATGGGGGTCATGAGCAGAAAGGAAAAATTTGAAATACATTTTCATCTTTCCCTGCCTAAAAATTAAATTGGAGTTTGACTTTAAAGTAAACGTCTTCCTGTTCCGTTGACAACCACACCCCTCCATCTCCTGTACATGTGTCACAGGGACAGGAGATTAAGAAAAATTTCTCTAATGGGGTCATGAGCAGAAATGAAAAACCTGAAATACATTTTCATCTTCCCTCACCTTAAAAAAAAAATGTTTTTAAAGTTCGATTTTAAAGCAAATGTCTTCCTGTTCCGTTGACAACCACGCCCCTCCAACTCCTGTACAGGTGTCATAGTGACAGGAAGTGAGGGAAAATCTCTCTAATGGGGTCATGAGCAGAAATGAAAAATCTGAAATACATCTTCATCTTCCCCCACTTAAAAAAAAAACTTTACAATAAATCGAGTGGCCATTAGCACAGTTGCAAAGTTCCTCTGCTCAGGTTACCGGCTGATTGATTTTCCATGTTGCTGGGGTTACACTTTGGAGTTTCCATAGCACCTTCCTCAATAATCAAAAAAAAAAAAACAGCTCTTGCGGCGCAAGTGAAGATCTTCCAGGCCGGCGAGCGCGGAATCTTATTATGCCGCTCATTTCGGTGTTTGCAGCTCGGAATATTGCGCAGTAAAATATCAATATAAATATGTATCCGCACTGTATCTCCGTAATAAATTGCAGGAGCTATTTTCTGCACGGTGAACTCTTTGCGCCGGAGAATTAGTTGCGTTACCGGAGGAAGGCACTAACTTGCCGAGGGAACACGGCGTACATTTTCTGAAGGCTCGTAAAAGCAACAGAAAGAATTATACGCGATGCTTTATAAATATGTTATTACCTTTCCCAGGCTGCGCCGTCACGTTTCAGCTGCTGGAGAGAGTAAAGGAGACGGGAGCCGCAATGCCAAGACGCCCTTTAAAAAAAGGAAAATCTGCCCGAATGCCTAAATCTGCCAAAATAATGGGTAAGGTTTTTTTTTGGCCATATAATTTAAAGTGGACCTAGAATCGGATACATACACTATATTCCTAGATTGTAAGCTCCAAGGAGCAGGGCCCTCGAACCCCTCGTGTATTGTATTGTTACTGTATTGTCTCATGTTCTGTCCCCCACTATAATGTACAGCGCTGAGCAAACCTGGCGCTATATAAATACTGTATAATAATAATAATATTGCCAAAAGCATTGGGCCTCCTGTCTTTCCACACACATGAACTTTAATGGCCCCCCAGTCTTAGTCCGTAGGGTTCAATATTGAGTTGGCCCCGCCCTTTCCACGCACATGAACTGTAATGGCCCCCCAGTCTTAGTCCGTAGGGTTCAATATTGAGTTGGCCCCGCCCTTTCCCCGCACATGAACTTTAATAGCCCCCCAGTCTTAGTCCGTAGGGTTCAATATTGAGTTGGCCCCGCCCTTTCCCCGCACATGAACTTTAATAGCCCCCCAGTCTTAGTCCGTAGGGTTCAATATTGAGTTGGCCCCGCCCTTTGCAGCTATAACAGCTTCAACTCTTCTGGGAAGGCCGTCCACAAGGTTTAGGAGGGTGTCTATGGGAAGGTTGGACCATTCTTCCAGAAGCACATTTGTCAGGTCAGGCACTGATGTCGGGGGAGGAGGCCTGGCTCGCAGTCTCCGCTCTAATTCATCCCAAAGGTGTTCTGTGGGGTTGAGGTCAGGACTCTGTGCAGGACAGTCAAGTTCCTCCACCCCAAACTAGCTCCTCCATGTCTTTATGGACCTTGCTTTGTGCACTGGTGCGCAGTCATGTTGGAACAGGAAGGGGCCATCCCCAAACTCTTCCCACAAAGTTGGGAGCATGAAATTGTCCAAAATGTCTTGGTATCCTTAAGAGTTCCCTTCAATGGAACTAGGGGGCCAAGCCCAACCCCTGAAAAACAACC
Source organism: Staurois parvus (assembly GCF_062004578.1). Taxonomy (NCBI): domain Eukaryota; kingdom Metazoa; phylum Chordata; class Amphibia; order Anura; family Ranidae; genus Staurois; species Staurois parvus. The sequence continues at coordinate 208,663 of NW_028318573.1, read as the reverse complement.
CCACACCATAATCCGCCCACCACCAAACTTTACACTTGGCACAATGCAGTCAGGCAAGTACCGTTCTCCTGGCAACTGCCAAACCCAGACACGTCCATTGGATTGCAAGACAAAGAAGGGTGATTGGTCACTCCAGAGAACATGTCTCCACTACTCTACAGTCCAGTGGCGGCATGCTTTACACCACGGCATCCAACGCTTTGCATTGCACTTGGTGATGTAAGGCTTGGATGCAGCTGCTCGGCCATGGAAACCCATTCCATGGAGCTCTCTATGCACTGTTGTTGGGCTCATCTGAAGGCCACACCAAGTTTGGAGGTCTTTAGCTATTGACTCTGCAGACAGTTGGTGACTTCTGCACACTGTGCGCTTCAGCATGCGCTGACCCCGCTCTGTCATTTTACGTGGCCTACCACTTGGTGGCTGAGTTGCTGTTGTTCCCAGTTGCTTCCACTTTGTTATAATCCCACTAACAGTTGAGCGTGGAATATTTAGTAGCCAGGAAATGTCACGGATGGACTTATTGCACAGGTGACCACCTATCACGGGACCACGCTTGGTGTCACTGAGCTCCTGAGAGAGACCCATTCTTTCACCAATGTTTGTAGAAGCAGTCTGCATGCCTAGGGGATGATTGTATACACCTGTGGCCATGGAGGGGATTGGAACACATGAATCCAATGACTTAGAGGGCGGGGCCAATACTTTTGGCAATATATAATAATTTTTTTCCCTCATGCCTAAATATTTTTCTAATATTATTTTAAATAAGAGATTTATTTTCTCTATGGTTTTATATATTAATAGCCCTGAAGAAGGGGGCTACGATTGGAACACCCAAATCCAATGATTTGGAGGGGGGTCCAAATACTTTTGGCAATATAGTGTATTTTTTATGTTACGTCCTGCATACTAAGTATTGTGTCAGGGTAACACATTTGGGTATTTATTACACACAGAGATCTTCATCTGCCTTTATCTCCAGGTGGACAGAGCCATCTTTGTTCAGGCATCCTCCAGGACTGAGATGTTTGCTCAGAGATGACAGTCAGTCTGTGTTCACAATCTTTTGACAAATCAGCCCCTTACTGCAATTTTTCAGCTTCTGACGTGCTATAAAGACACACTGGGGTTGATTTACTAAAGGCTAATAGACTGTGCACTCTGCAAAGGCATTTGCTCCAGATCTTAATAAATGAGCGGAAGCTCTGCTGACTTCCATCATCCAATCATGTGCAGACGAAAATTGTTTTTTTAACTATCCTTGCATGTGATTGGGTATTTTTTGCTTCATTTACTAAGCTCTGCAGCAAATGCCCTTGCAGAGTGCACAGTCTACTTACCTTTAGTAAATCAACCCCAGTGTTGCAGTCTGATCACTGAGGGAGGGAGACTGAGGAAATGCTTCCTCTTGCCTGCAGCAAATTAACATCAATTCAACCAAGGCACTGGACCAGTGGCGTCCCGAGGCAGGTGCAGGGGGTGCGGTCCGCACCGAGTGACACCGACCGCACAGTCGTCGGCTTTCTTTACAACTTACCTTTTCATGGAGCAGGTCCAGTGTCACCCCATATAGGTTGCATGCCGACGATCCCCGCAGGATGGATGGGATCTGTGGATTGTGAGCATAATGGATCGGACACCGATCCATTATGCTCAATCCGCAGATCCTATCCATCCTGCGGGGATCGTCAGCTTTCTTTACAACTTACCTTTTCGTGGAGCGGGTCCGGTGTCACCTCGTATAGGTTGCATGCGGACGATCCCCGCAGGATGGATGGGATCTGTGGATAGGGGAGCATAATAGATTGGACTCCGATCCATTATGCTCAATCCGCAGATCCCATCCATCCTGCGACGATCGTCAGCATACAACCTATACGGGGTGACACCGGACCCGCTCCACGAAAAGGTAAGTTGTAAAGAAAGCCGACGATCCCCGCAGGATGGATCGGATCTGCAGAATGAGCATAATGGATCGGAGTCTGATCTATTATGCTCCCCAATCCACAGATCCCATCCATCCTGCGGGGATCGTCGGAGGGGGTGTCACCAAGTGTTACCGCACCGGGTGACACCAACCCTAGGGACGCCCCTGCACTGGACTGAAGCATAATGACCGCATTATCATTTTAAAATATTAATATTAGAAATATTTGCAAATTTCTGACATGATCAGCTGCTGCAGCCTCTCACCTTGAAACATGCTACAGTCTGATCATTGGGGGAGGGGAGACTGAGGAAATTCATCCTCCTGCCTGCAGCAGATTAATGACATCATCTCATCCTAGGCAAAGTCACTGACAGAAATAAAAACCTGGCAAAGACTTTAATCCTGCCCAGCTCAATTTACAACAAAATAAATAATTATTTTCTGAAGTTGGACTTTAACTTTGAAGAGGCGCGCTGTTGTAGTTTCTATATAGCAGAGCTTAGCTTTGGGTGTAGGAGAAGCAGCACATAAAGCCATTTAGGAGAACTTCAGTACAAGAACATGCTTCAAGAAGGAGAGAGCAGAGTGACAGGGACCAGCTCATCAGTCTGCAACGTCTTCACTATTCATTCACAGGCTGAGGGAGGGGCAATTTCTGTAAGTGAAAGTGAAACTGCAGCAGAGAAAGATCACATGCTCCCTGTGGGCTGTTCTCTGTGGTGGAGCTGTGTAAATCTCAAGGCTGGATGGATATAAATACAAATCCTTTAGCAGGTAAAACATCTATACAGCTTTAAGCTATTTGCCTTGAGTTAAACTGAAAGCTGAACTCCAGTCTGAATCCATTCCTCATCCTGGAATCTTAGTGACCTTTGTGTATTTCTTCCAGATCTGTAATCCAGTGGGAGACTTTGACTTCCTGTAATAAAGACCGCTCACTACTGTGCTCTCTCCTTGTGCAGGGTGACTGGTCTTGTCTCCGCCCCCTTCTGTAGTTTTCTGCAGGCAGACTGTAGTGGGTGGAGCCTGCTGGGCCCCTCCCTCAGCTCTGCTCTATGTACAGCACAGTGATGACATCTCTGCTATATCTACAAGGCGATTTGTGGGTTTGAATATCTATTCAGTGCCAGGGGCAGACTGACCATTCGGGAACTCGGGCACGGCCCGAGGGCCCAGGGGTCAGTAGGGGGCCCCATGAGATGCTCCTTGTACCTTTCATAGGCTTTTTTGAGTGTGGGTGAGGACACAGGGGCCCCATGATCCCCTATTGCCCGGTGGCCCCATGAGTTGTCAGTCCGCCCGTGCTCTCGGGCTAAAAGTTTGTAGATCCTGGATCAAGAAGATCAAATCACATCACTAGACACATTGGTGGGAGACTCCAGACAATCCCAACTTTTTCTCACCGCTCCACTTTTGCGCGATTTCCGACTGTCCCCTCTACCTCAGGACTCCACCCGCCGCGTTGCGTCTTGCAGGTGCCAATCAAGCATTGGTTGCATTTTAAACCGTTTCATTTGTGTTGAGTTTTCGTATAAAATAATCACGCAAAGTCGATTGAGTTGTCAGTCCACCCCTAAACAGTCCACACAAAGTGAATGTTTATCCTTTGTGGCAACCAAAGAATACATTGGAATAAATGGTTTTGTGCTCGGAGTTCAGCTTTAAATCAGCTGAGAGTCATTGTAGCAGGAGAAGCATGCACAGTAGTAAATTCCCACCTGTCCCTAGTTAATGGATTTATATATCCAATTGAAGTCTCACATAAATGATTGCATTTCCACACTGGAATTATTGTTCATCCTACAATAATGATAATTCCTTTTTTTTTTTGTTTTTTTTTTCACTCCTTATGCAATAAGCTAAGTATTGACGTTCAATTATTTGCAGATAAACAGCACCACCCTCATTGGAACAAAGCAAACAGTAATTATTCAGTAAAGGGCTATACGCTCAATGGTGGTTTTAATTAAATAAACACTAATTGGCGTTAAGGTAAATTAATCATTTATCGGTAATTACAACTCTACACTTTGAACCATGTGATATATATCTTACAGAGAACGCAGGGCAGCCGAGACCCAGCGGTGTGGAGTCACTCCGAGGAATATTTCTACCCAGAGGTGGGCTTTAAAGACATAGTCCACCTTTTGCAAAAATGTAAAAAAATGCAACAACATTAATAAAAACAAAAACGTTAACAAAAAAAAAAGGCGCATTCAAGCCTGCAGAGCTTTGTAGCTGCGATCAGTGGGTCGAGGATGCAATGCATTGTGTACCCCCAGCCCCAGGCCTGTCCGGGGATATGGAACTTCCATTATGGGACTGGAGGGAGTAGGCAATGGACAACCGTGCTGGTGTAATCTGTGCCGCGGTTGCAGATGGGATTTGTTTTTACGTCTCATTTAGGCTACGTTCACACTAGCCTTGTCAGCAGGTGTCAGACAGGCGTTTGGGAAGCGTTTTTACAAACGCCTCGGAAAATTCTGCACATTGCAGCACATAGTGCGTTAAAGTCGTGTCGTGGCAAAACGGACACCTCTGGTCGAGTCAGGAGGAGTTGAAGCCTCCTATACAAGTCTATGGTGCCACCCGGCCGGCGTTTGCGGTGTGGTTGCGAGGCGTTTGCGGAACGTTAACACCATTCAAACTTCATTATAGGCGTTTGTGGGGCGTTTTTAACGCTTGGAAAACGCCTAGAAACCGCCACTAAACCGTGCATACGGCATTTTTGGAGCTCCACAAATGCCGGACCAACGCTTGTCAAACGCTATAGGGGCGTTTGGCAAGAGTTGGAAAAAACGTCAAGTGTGAACGAGCCCTTACAGATCCCTTCAATATCAACAGCAATTCAGGTAAGGCCTCATACACACTGGATAGGCACACTAGATGCCTTTTTTCCTCCTGGCAGTAGTGATTTGGCAGGGAAAAAAGCGTGTCTAGGCGTGTTTAGAAGCATCAAGCATTTGGGTTTTACGTCATTGCATTGGGCAAAATAATCTTTTATTCTGGCCATTGAAATGAATTAACGGTCAAGCGCCAAGGGCTCCTGCCATTAAGTTTACATGCGTCAGCCAGAACGCTGTTGCTCCTGGACGCGCTGGAAATGTTTTTTTCTCTGCCACTAAACTCCTCTAAATGCCTATGTGTGCATAGATATACAGGCTAACATGCAGGTGTGTTTCGAGGCACGGTGCGTTTCCTCTATATGACGTCTTCAGGAAGCCTGAGGACACCATATAGGTGAAACGCGTAGCGACGGGACTTCCAGTCTCCACTTCTGGTTCTGATTCGAGTTGGAATGAATGCCTGCTCTGCGTGAGAGTGGAGAGGCGGTGCTCTTAATATACAGAGCTGCTGGTTGTTTTTGGTGCGGAATGGGCAGGGGCGTATTTACCACAAGGCAAACAAGGCACTTGCCTAGGGCGGCATTTTTCAGGGGGACTTGACAAAGCGCAACTGCGCGAAAAATGTCGTCTTGGTAACCCTACATATGCTCCCAGCTGAAGCCAACGCCGGACACTGCCTTCGCTTGCCACGGTGACACCACCCAGGACTTTGGTACGCTGACACCACGCGATTTGAAGCCGACAGGAGCATTCTCTGATCTCAGCTCCCCTCAGAGCGGACGGGCTGTCCATTGGAGTCACACTGTCCACTTCAGGCTGGTCAGTTTTATTATATTTGCTACCTTGTCTCACCCAATAAAGATGCACCTTCACTAAGGTGCTTGTCTGAGAGCATTTTCCACAGCGCCTTTTTTTTTCCAGTTCTCTTCATCATGCAAATGATTAACGAGGCAGCGGTGGTGAGCTCATGATTAACTGTTCACATGTTTCCACCTGGAGTGGCCTCTCTGCGCTCATTTGTATGAGTTTTCCAAACTCCTCTAAATGCCTATGTGTGCATAGATATACAGGCTAACATGCAGGTGTGTTTCGAGGCACGGTGCGTTTCCTCTATATGACATCTTCAGGAAGCCTGAGGACACCATATAGGTGAAACGCGTGGAGACGGGACTTCCAGTCTCCACTTCTGGTTCTGATTCGAGTTGGAATGAACGCCTGCTCTGGGTGAGAGCGGAGAGGCGGTGCTCTTAATATACAGAGCTGCTGGTTGTTTTTGGTGCGGAATGGGCAGGGGCGTATTTACCACAAGGCAAACAAGGCACTTGCCTACGGCGGCATTTTTCAGGGGGGCAGCAGCTGCCCCCAGAGGAAGGGATTAAAGAAGAGACAAGCGTGCCATAGGAACCAGGTGGGATCCAAGAGAGGCTGCTTGATGGTGTATGTAGAGCCTGACTCTCGTTTCTGGGGATGTCTGGAGCTGTAAAGATGAGTATCGTTCCCTCTATCGCAGGGGGAATTGGGTAGTGGAAGGCTCTCCCAGGTGGGGCGCAGGGGGGCTGTTGGTCAATGTCAGCCTCCCTCTCTGCGGGAGGGGATTGGGGGAGGGGGTGTGTTGGTCAGTGTCTGTGGAGGCAGGAGATTTTTGTGTTGTCTAGGGCAGCATAAAAACTAAATACACCACTGGGAATGGGGCATATATGAATGTGAGTGAATAGGTAATGTGTCACATGTTAGCTTGCAGTTTCTTGTGTGTTCTTGCTGCAGTGCTGTTCCTGATCCCTTTCACATGTGTGTTTGTCTGTGCTCACCTATGGGCGTCGTCTGCTGTTCTCTGGGTTTAATTTCCTTCCCTTCCATCACTTTCTGGCCCACCTCCTTGGCTGCCTGCCTATATAACACATGCTCAGTCTAGGCCACTTTGCCTGAGCAACTTCCTAGTTGTCGGAGCTCCTGTGTGTTGCTATTGCCTGTATCCTGCATTGACTATTTGTGTACTGACCCCGGCTTCATTCTCTGACTGTGCTTGGTTTCTGCCTGTCCTGACCTCGGCTAGTCTATCGGATTTCTGTTTGTCTCCTCCCATTGTACTCTGCTTCCGTGAGTGGTCTCCTCATCCTCAGCTGGGCGGACCTGGGGGCCGCAACCTGGTCCCAGCTTCCTGCAAGTCCATCCCCACCATCAGGGGCTCTGGTGAAGAAGAAGGCTGGGGCTTAGACTCCGCACCCTGGGGAACCCCATGTTGAGTATCTACAAGGGCTCACTACCACAGGTGCTGACATATTGGATTTATAGTGGATTTATTCCAATATATTATTACACCCAGGGGCGGACTAACCATTTGGAAACACGGGCACTGCCCGAGGACCCGGGGTCAGTAGGGGGCCCCATGAGATGCCCCTGGTATCTTTTTCATAGGCTTTTTTTGAGTTTTGGCAAGGACACAGGGGCCCCATGATACCCTATTGCCCGGGGGTCCCATGAGTTGTCAGTCCGCCCCTGATTACGCCATATGAGCTTTTTCCGGTTTGGTCTTTATGAACCCATGGAGGAGATGTGAAGGGGAAGAGGAGGAGAAAAAGAAGACACAATTTGGCAATCAAAAATAATTTTTTGTGGGCACATTGGACACTTGGTTATTTGAAGGAGATTGTGTACAAAATTATATACTTTTTTTTTTTAGTTTTATTTTCTTGGCAAATATTAATATGATTATTTTTACTTCATGTGATATATAGTGTGTATAGTGTGCCTTATTTCACTGTTACAAAACGCATGTAAGTGTAGCGTTCACCCTTTTAAAGTGCAGCTGACACCATACATGCAGAGGTGAGTTACATAAGGCACTTTGATATCTTTTTTATTTGATAGATCCAGGAGTGCAAGGTATCCTGTAAGGTATCCTCTACCTTCCTAAAGCCCAATCCAAAGAAAACACACCACTCTAAAGTGGAGAGAAAATGGCCATAGCACTCTTCTAATAAAAATAACATGCAAAATGTAATTAACTAAACATAACACAACAATTCATATCAGGTTGCGGGTCTTTGAAGGCACCGTTCCACAAACCTGTCTGTGACACCGTTTAGCCAAGTTATGCCCCACCACTTCGGGGACTAGTCTATAACTGCCCAGTTGCTATGAGTTGACCTGATCAACTAGAGGACACTATACTGAAGATGGGTCCTAATAATTTTTCCCCAAAAAACATCATCTAGTCTATCTTCCCATGCCCCCAATCAGTCTGCTTCTTCTGACCAATATGGTAAGTTCCACTTTTTCTTTTTTTTTCTTCACCAAAATGAACCAAAAAAGTGCACAAGTATGTCATATGGTTCCCTTCTGAAGAGGACAACCCTTCCCAAGACTCTGCTTGGAGTCCACTTGACATCACAGGCTTTCGGCTCCTTTCCAGCCTTCAGCCAGATAAGCTTAGATCAGGAGGCACTGGAGCCCTCGAAAATCTCTGGACCAAGGAAATATTCCCAACCCCCACTTTACGCAGTGCATACTTAATTTGATTTTCTTCTGAAGATCTCTCAGGCAGGGCGGGGACAAGAGGGGGTAGGATGGGCGGCTGCCCAGGGCGCTGGTATTATGTGAAGTGAAGGAGTGCCTCAAGGAGAGTTCCTGCTGATACAAGCTGAAAGGCTGGAGAAATTAGAGGAGGGATATGCTAGAAGGGGAAATTTGGGGTAATTTGTGCTAGGAGGGGTGATTTGGAGGGGCTTTGTGCAGGGGGGGAGAGGTTGTGTGCTAGGAGGGGGGATTTGGAGGTGGGGAGATTGTGCTGGAAGAGGGGAAGGGGAGATTTGTGCTGGGGGGATTGGGGTAGAGGGGACTTGTGCTAGGAAAGAGATTTTGGGGAGCAGCAGGGGTAAGCTTTGTTCTAGGAGGGGGAATTTGTGTGTGCTAGGAGGAGTGATTTTGGGGGAGGAATTGTGCTGGGGGGGATGGGGGTAAATAATTTGTTCTAGGAGGAAGGATTGGGGGGGTGCTAGAAGGGGTCATTTTTGTGCTGGGGAGGGATTTTGTGGTGAGGGAATTTGTCTTAGGAGTGGGGATTGGGGGGGAGAATTTGTGCTAGCAGGGATGACTGGGGGTATTTGTGGTAGGAGTGGTGATTTTGGGGGATGTTGTGCAAGGAGGGGGGGCATGGAGAGATAGAGAGGATTTGAGCTGGGAGAAGAGATGGGGGGAGATTTGTGCTTGGATGGGGCATTTGTACTGTGAGGAGGGGGGATTTTTGTGTTCTTGATTTTTTTTTTTCGGGGGGGGGTGGGGGATTTTGCTTACACATACTGCTCATACATCTTGGTTGGGCAGGGAAGGGGCAGTTTGGCATCTTCATCCTGGGTGCTAAATGACCTTGTTCCTGCACTGCCTTCAGGACCCCCATCATCCCAGCCAATAGGCTAGAATGATGGCGGAGCAACTCTACTGGGCAAGTGCCACTATTTTACTCTTTATATTTAAACCAATTCCTCTTCCATCCAGTCATGTCGGCCCTGAATTTAATTCACTTCCCTCATAGCTATGACTGTCTTTTTGGAGGATACAAACTTCAAAAATTTTCTTTAGACATTCTTTAAGATTTAGAAACATCTCTGGGACAGGTGAAAACTATGTCTCTACCAGAAAGTAAACAGAGAGCTCAACGCAGACTCCTGAAAGAGGTTGTGACTCTGAAGATTACAATCAGATGCGTCTTGAACAGAATGGATTAATTTGAACCATCCAAAGCTGACATCGACCTCATCATTCAGCGGATCATTTATACCTCGTTTAAGATAATGTTGCGATAAGGCGCACAATGACTCAATTCAGTTACCTTCGGTCTTCTGCCGCGTTCCATTGAAGGAGAGCACTTGTGTCTCGTCATGAAGCTGATGTTTCTGTGATTTGTTAATGAAGCTCTTAATGACAAGGCAGATGAAGGGTAAGAAGAGTGACCTTAATTACAAAGAGAGTCTTGGGCGACACTATTGGCAGAAGCCGGCTTGCTATGTGCCTCGGCAAAGCCCAAGAGATTTGGAGAACAATTAAGAATCTGTCACTGCTTAAATACCCCATCCCAATGCTTCAATAAGGTTCCAGTAACTATTTCTTATTAGTCTGCAATCGCCTGAGTGACTAATTTTGTAATACCTTTCGCCTCGCTCAAGAAAGAACTGCCCATCTGGTCTTTTAAAAATGGCTGCTGCCACATATATATCTTCCCATTGATTCTTTTCTTTTTCTGTTTAATAGTCTTTATTGCAGATTTAATGAGAGAAGACAATTGGAACTGTGAAGGGCTATGCCCCATCTCAGTGAAGTATCATGGTACAACTACAATGTTCTCTTAGAGCAGTGGTTCTCAACCTTCCTAATGCCGCGACCCTTTAATACAGTTCCTCATGTTATGGTGACCCCCAACCATAAAATTATTTTCATTGCTACTTCATAACTGTAATTTTGCAGTGAGAGGACTAACGCCACATCATTGGTGTAAGTGGAAGGAGTAGTGCCACATCACTGATGTCAGTGGGATGAATAGTGTCCCATCATTGGTATCAGTGGGAGGAATAGTGCCCCATCATTGGTATCAGTGGGAGGAATAGTGCCCCATCATTGGTGTCAGTGGGAGAAATAGTGTCCCATCTTTGGTATCAGTGGGAGGAATAGTGCTCCATCATTGGTGTCAGTGGGAGGAATAGTGTCCCAGCATTGGTGTCTGTGGGAGGAATAGTGCCCCATCATTGGTATCAGTGGGAGGAATAGTGTCCCAGCATTGGTGTCTGTGGGAGGAATAGTGCCCCATCATTGGTGTCTGTGGGAGGAATAGTGTCCCATCATTGGTGTCAGTGGGAGGAATAGTGCCCCATCATTGGTATCAGTGGGAGGAATGGTGTCCCAGCATTGGTGTCTGTGGGAGGAATAGTGTCCCATCTTTGGTATTAGTGGGAGGAATAGTGTCCCATTGTTGGTTTCAGTGGGAGGAATAGTGCCCCATCATTGGTATCAGTGGGAGGAATAGTGTCCCAGCATTGGTGTCTGTGGGTGGAATAGTGCCCCATCGTTGGTGTCAGTGGGGGGAGGAATAGTGTCCCATTGTTGGTGTCACTGGGGGGAGGAATAGTGCCCCATAGTTGGTGTCAGTGTGGGGAGGAATAGTGCCCCATCGTTGGTGTCAGTGGGGGGGAGGAATAGTGCCTCATCGTTGGTGTATGTGTGGGAGAAATAGTGCCCCATCATTGGTATTAGTGACACCAATGATGGGGCACTATTCCTCCCACTGACACCAATGATACTTACCTTGCTGACCCCTGCTCCAGCCTGGGCTCGCTCCCTCCCTCTCCCATCTACAGCCAGCATACCTGGCTGCAGCAGCAAAATTTGCACGGTACAGACACTTACCGATCAGCTGTCTTCCTTCTCTGGCCGCTCTCCTCTTGACTCGCTCCGGCAGCTCCCTCACTCAGTCTTCTTTGATCTACGCGCTGCCGCACGGCTCCTCCTCTCCAAGCTCCACCTCCTCGCCGGTGATTGGCCGCCTGTGTGCCTCTCCTGAGCTACAGTTCCGGTGGCCAATCACCTGTGAGGAGGCGGAGCTGTTGAGTGATCCCGGAGGTGTGGCCAGGTGACAGGGGCAGCATGTCATCCCGCCCACACATCGCCTGAGACGGATAGAGGAGCGGTGTCTCGGTTCCTAAGACCATCTGAAATATGTGTTTTCCGATGGTCTTAGGCGACCCCTGTGAAATGGTCGTTCGACCCCCAAAGGGGTCGCTATCCACAGGTTGAGAACCGCTGTCTTAGAGAATGGTATATCAAGATAGTACTTAAAGAAGAATTCCAGGTAAGGGTATTTTTACACAGTTACATTGGGCCAGCTTGGACCAATGTAATTATGCATATGCCATAATCATGGGAGCCTCCAGAAAGCCTTTCTCAACCTATTTAGGGGAGCCCCTGCCAAAACCAATTCATTGGGGGTCAGTGGGCAAAATATCTATTACATTGGATGGCAATGGGACGAATGTCCCCTTACAGCAGTGATCAGAATGCCTCTCTTACAATTTGGTAGGAGGATCATTGATGTCATGCCACTGACTCTGCCAAACCATGCAGTTAACATCAAATGGGAGGTCAATCAGCCACAGGTCAAGGAATCCCTTGCAATCTCTGGAGGAACTTTAGGGTTCCAAAGAACTCTGGTTGAGAATGGCTGCTCTAGACGTTGGAAAGAACTCTAGTTGGCAAAGCATTTTCTGATTGAAAGAAGATCGTGAAATCATCAAACCACTTGACAGTCATTGAGAAAATGAAAAGCTATCTCTGAATGGCACCTGTGCTGAGCAGCCAACTTCTTGTTTTCAGAATGCAGCAGGACACCTTCTGTATTTGGGTCCAGCTTTGTAAAAATATCCATACCTGGAATCTTTCTTTAATCCCTTTTGAGTCTAGCAGTGAAACCTAAAGTATAGAGTAAGCTATTGCAACTTACAAGGAAGGAAATCAGAAAAAGAATAGAATTAGGAAGGATGGGAAGGGAGATGGGTAGAATGGTTTAATTCTCTGCATTATTTTCCATAATCATCAGTTATTGTAAACAGTATGGCCAATAGATTGTGGCCACCTGATAATCACACTTGTATGAGCTTGTTGTTCCCATTCCCAAACCAATGGCATTGCCGTGGAGTTTTCCACCCTTTGTGGCTATAACAGCATCCACTCTTCTAGAAAAGCTTTGGAGTTTGTGATGTCAAATGCTCCTGTTGGATAAGACCAGGCTCAAAATTGGTATTCCAATTCATCCCAAAGGTCTTCAGTAGGGTTGAGGTCAGGGCTCTGTACAGGATACTCAAGTTCCTTAACACCAAATTAATCAAACCATGTCTTAATGAAGGTTGGCTTTCTGTACAGTGGCACAGTCAAGCTGTAACACAATCTTGTGTACGTTAGGGTTGATGACTACCTCTCTGGCATTGCTAGTCAGCTGGACCCTCCTTGCTCCTGCTCCTGCATGGTTTTACATTTTTGTTTCTAGAATAATGTACAGTATACTTACAGTTCTCCATCTCTGAGTCTATACACCTGTAGGGTAGATCACAGATATGGCCTGATGCACTTTACTTTACTTGCCTCTGGATTTCTTCGTATATGGCATTTGAGTCAATGGGGTTAAGTGGCTGCCCTGTGCTGGTGGAGGGGCACTGGAAAAAGTGGTCATCTGTATTCTGTGTGTTGGACTGTCAAAGGTCAGGATGTAGTTGTAAGGTTTTTACCCTGGTTACATGGGAAAAATCTAGGTGGGGCAAGAGGACTACTCGCAGCTTCGGCTACTCGCATCTCCCGGCTTGGCGATATTGGACAGTAGGACACACACTCCTCATGTGGGCATGGACCTCTCCTATTAACTCTTTTCTCTCTAAACTCCACTATGGATCTTGAAGCTGTGTGCTGCCCCCCTTCATAGAAGGAGGACTTGTGCAATGCGTTATTATTTGAAAAGACACTTTCTAGTGTGGACTTCTCCTTCCTCTACCCTACATGGGAATGTCTGTTGAAAACAACTCTTTGCATTGAGGTCACAATGAGGTCTATTGCTGACTAAGCTTAGGATGGGTGAGAGAGTATTCTGGGGAGTGCTGGTTGGGCAAGGCAGGGTTTCTCTGCAGGTGATCCCTAGGTGACCATTGCTGGAATCCTGTGGGCCCCTTTCTGAAAGTATTCAGCTGGATCCACAGAATCCACCATGGGCCAAGTTGAAATGACTTGAAGAGCATGTACAGTGTATGATTGAGGATGATTCCCTCACTTTGTCTACTGGTAAGACTTTAAAATGTAAGGGACAAGCTAACTGCAATACATTGGGAATTATTTATGTCCTGAATTCGGATATCGATTTGACCCCACTAAACCCCGGTTCACACTGCTGTGACTTATCACGAGACTTATGATGCATAAAGTTGCATGACAAGTCAAAACACATCAATTTCAATGGGTGCCCTCTGAATCAATCCAACTCAAGTTGTAGCCAGGGGTGGACTGACCATTCGGACACTCGGGCACTGCTCAAGGACCCGGTGTCAGTAGGGGGCCCCATGAGATGCCCCTTGTACCTTTCATAGGCTTTTTTGGGAGTGGTTTGAGGGTGGGTGAGGACACAGGGGCCCCATGATCCCCTATTGTCCGGGGGCCCCATGAGTTGTCAGTCCGCCCCTGGTCATAGCCACAAAAAAAAGGTTCCTGCAATACTTTTCTGTGACTTTGTTGGGACTTTAGGGCCATACACTGACAAAAGTCACAAGGAAGTGGCAAGCAAGTCACACAACTTCGGGGTCGCAGCAGTGTGAAGCGAGCCTATATTCTAAAAGTGAAGCATTTTGTGCAAAATTCCTCTAGTCTATGGCCAGCTTAACTTTCATGGCTTTTAAAATGTAACATCACGGGAAGCTGAATAAGCCAGGTTAGAAGGCAGCTGACAGCAACAGTAAATAGGTTCAACAACAAAAGAAAAAGGGGGGCACCAACCAGGTGCATTGACAAAAGAACAATTTGTTTCTTTGGCTCTGAAGAAGAGGGTCCATCCCTCGAAACATGTAAGCCTTAGGACGCTACGGAGACTTCCCACACTACTGGCTGGGTAACGTTGACCTGTCTTGTCTGCATCCTATTATACATGTTATGTATTTTTGAGTAGATGACCATTTTTTTACATGTTAATGTCAGGAATGGATTCACCACTGGTGGTGGGACTCACCTGCCATGTGGGCTGCAGTACCAGGGCTGGCCAGCGGGTGCTTTCAGCAGCCAGAAGCTCACTCCTGCAATCAAACCATCACCTGAGGCTGATTGCAGGATGTGTATTTAAGGAATGGCCAGGACTGCAGTCAGTGCCTTGGTGTTGATTCCCATGAGCCCCTGTACCTGGTATCCTGTGTTCCTGTTCCTCTGCCTATCTTCTGTTGCTGACCTCTGCATTGTTGCTGACCGTCTCCTGTTGAACCCCTGGCTTGCCTGACCATCCTTCTGCCTGACCCTCTGTACCGTGCTGCCCGTGAGTTACTGAACCGGGCTTGTGACCCTGACCATTCTCTGCCTGATCCTCTGTACCGCGCTGCCCGTGAGTTACTGAACCCGGCTTGTGACCCTGACCATTTTCTGCCTGCTCCTTCGGTACCTCGTTGCCCACACGTTGCTGACCTGGCCTGCCTGACTACGCCTTACGCTACCCAGACGATCCATCCATCCTGCACGGATCCAGCCATCCTTGCTCACACCTTCTGCCTTCACATCAGTATATACATCTGGCGGATCTCTCTACCACGAGCAGGTGCCGCGACCTGGTTCCTGTCTGCTCCAAGTCCATCCCCACCATCAGGGGCCCTGGTGAATAAGCAGACTGGGACATTTTGTTCAGCTTTTTTTTTTTCACTGGGCAGAATAAAAATGCAAAACGTGGCAAAAACGCTCTACCATGCATTTCAGCAGATTCTCCATTAACTCTATTGTATTAAAAACATTGCTTTTTGTTTTTTAAAAAGTCCCTGACCCTTTCCAAAAAATGCAGCAGCTCAAAAAAGCATAAATTTGAGCATGTTCCATAGGAAAGCATGTTAAATGGACTGTAGTGCATTTCTGCAAAAAGCACTAAAAACGCATTGGTGTGAACGGAGCCTAAAAAGCTTTTCTTGGTCTTACACCGTTGTATCTTGTTAACCTCTTGGCGTCGGCTGAACGCAAATGTGCGGCCTCCCGGCGTCTGGGCCTAGAAAAATGCAAAAGCACTGCAAAACGGACAAAAAGCAAACTGCATAGGCGGAAACGGAGCCTAACGTCCCTTTCCTTTTAGCAGCTGACTCCTGCGAATGCGGACAACTTATTTCACGCAATGTATAGATGTTTATTATTTTTTGTAGAATTGCTACTTGTCTTTCCTCGGCTTCCATCTGCTGACCCCTGGAACTCCGCCAAGGGCCGGTCTTGCGTTTTTACGGCATCGTTGCCGGCATTCGTGAAGAGGAAAAAGAGAGTTAATTAGGCACAGATTCCTTTCCACTTGTTTGTCATTAAACCAAGAGTGTGTTTAATTAAAGAGTGGCTGTAAATTCACCAGTGGCTGAATCGTTTATTGCAAAAAAAAAAAGAAACCCCTCCACAAAATCCATTTTTGAGAGTCGGGACGAGGGGGTTGGAGGGGAAGCAACGACTTAATTAACTCTTCTATCGGCAAGCCGACGGGGAAACAGTTAAGCTGGTTCATGGTGATGGGAGTAGTCCAGATTTATTAATAAAAAGATAATGGAATTCAATAAAGATGGAGGGAAACGCATTGTTCGACAAACTCCCCGCGTGTTTATTATCCCTTTTCCATGCAACGCGCCAGACGGTTACCATAAAAATACAAAGAAAAAAAAAATTGCGATAAATCTTGTCTCTCTGCGGATTTCTGGAATCAAGGGGTAATTCTGTGAAGCAGCCATTTGGAGTGCGAAAAATTCTGTTAACCGCTTATCACGCGGCTTGAGTTCTCTCATCTGCGATGGAGAAACCGTGAGGATGGGGTAGAAAAGAGCGAGGGCAGCCATATTGTTCTTCAAGCCCATACGGCATGAGAGGTGAAATGGGTGCATTATGTAGTCTGCGCCGTTTGTGGTGCAAAGGAAAGATGATTAAGGCCCCTTTCATCGGGGTGACCGGGATGGGGGGGGGGCAGTAGTTTAGAAATAGGTGGCTGAGAAGTGGTTATACCTCCCCGAGCCCTCAAGGTGGACCCTTTAGTGATGTCTAATGACGTCACAATACTTCAAAATTCCTCCCCCCAAAAATTCCTAATATTAAAGTGGTTGTGAACCTCAGACATGAAATATGAGCAAAGCATATCCCTCTGTAGTGTGTACTTGTCTCAATCCAGAGCGCTTGTCATTTTTGTCTGCTTCCTCATTACTTTGCTATCAGCATGAGTCCCTTCTGACAAGTTTTCCTGACACCAAGAGGTAAAAAGGTGACAGAGGGATATCCAGCACACAGCCTGTGATTGACAGCCTCTGCTCTGTTCCTGGGAGCTGCATGGAGTGGGGGGGGGGGTCCTCCTCTCCAATCAGCTCTCATAGCTCTCCTCATTGAGATCTGCAGAGTGTAACTTCAGTTTCCTGTCCCCTGCTTTCTGAAAGCCCTGACAAGCTGTATACATTCTATACCTTGAATGGATGTACAGGACAGATGATTACAGATAAACAGGTACAACTTATGTAGGGGATTTGTTTAATCTCTCTAGGGTTGCCACCAGGGGCGGACTGACAACTCATGGGGCCCCCGGGCAATAGGGGATCATGGGGCCCCTGTGTCCTTGCCCAAACTCAAAAAAGCCTATGAAAAAGGTACCAGGGGCATCTCATAGGGCCCCCTACTGACCCCAGGCCCTCGGGCAGTGCCCAAGTCTCCAAATGGTCAGTCCGCCCCTGGTTGCCACCTCATCCCAATAAATGCATATTAACTCCTTTACGCCGGCTGCAAACAAATGTGCTGCCTCCCGGAGTCTGGGCCTAGACGCCGAGCGGCCGCACACTTTTTGTGTTAAAAAAGTCCCTGTTGCGTTTTTGATGCATTTTGCAGTGTTTTTTTAATTTGTTTTATTTTTCTTGTTGCTTGGAAGATTTAAAATGCAAGACACATCAAAAACGCGGAAAAAAACGCATCAAATTCGCAATACATGCTTTTCTGCAGCATTTCCATTGAAGTCTATAGAAACAAAAATGCAACTTTTTGCGTTAAAAAAGTCCCTGCTGCGTTTTCGATGTGTTTTGCAGTTTTTTTTTTCATTTTTTTTATTTTTCTTGTTGCTTGGCAGATTTAAAATGCAAGATGCATCAAAAACGTGGCAAAAACACATCAAAAACACAATACATGCTTTTCCGCAGCATTTCCATTGAAGTCTATAGAAACAAAAAAGCAACTTTTTGTGTTAAAAAAGTTCTGTCGCGTTTTTGATGCATTTTGCAGTGTTTTATTAATTTGTTTTATTTTTCTTGTTGCTTGGAAGATTTAAAATGCAAGACACATCAAAAAAGCGGCAAAAAACGCATCAAATTCGCAATACATGCTTTTCTGCAGCATTTCCATTGAAGTCTATAGAAACAAAAACGCTACTTTTTGCATTAAAAAAGTCTCTGTCGCGTTTTTGATGCTTTTTTTTTTAATTTTTAAAATTTTTCTTGTTGCTTTGCAGATTTAAAATGCAAGATACATCAGAAATCTGGCAAAAATACGCAATACATGCTTTTCTGCAGCATTTCCATTGAAGTCTATAGAAACAAAAACGCAACTTTTTGCGTTAAGTAAAGTCCTCGCTGCGTTTTTGAAGCATTTTGCAGTGGTTGTTTTCATATTTTTTTTTGTTGCTAGGCAGATTTAAAATGTAAGACATATGAAAAACGCAGCAAAAACGCAATACATGCTTTTCCGCAGCATTTCATTTGATGTCTATAGAAACAAAAACACAACTTTTTGCATTAAAAAAGTCCCTGACCCTTTCCAAAAAACGCAGCGGGTGAAAACGTGGAGATGTGAACATGTCTCATAGGAGATCATGTTAAATGGACTGTACTGCGTTTCTGCAAAACGCAGAAAATGCTTAGGTGTGAACTTATGCCCCGTACAGGGGCGGACTGACCATTTGGAAACTCGGGCACTGCCCGAGGGCCCGGGGTCAGTAGGGGGCCCCATGAGATGCCCCTGGTACCTTTTTCATAGGCTTTTTTGAGTTTGGGCAAAGACACAGGAGCCCCATGATCCCCTATTGCCCGGGGGCCCCATGAGTTTTCAGTCCGCCCAGTGGTGTATTTAGGTTTTGTGCTGCCCTAGGCATTACAAAAATTGCCCCCCCACCCCACGGAGAGACCTTGACACTGATCCAGCACCCCCTCCAACACAAAGAGAGCCTGACATTGACCAACAACACCCCAGCCCTCACCCGAGAGAGCCTTCCACTACCACCCTCCCCCATACACTGGCAACCCTCCCCTGACCCTGCAAGAGAGAAGACCCTCACCTTCACAGCTCCGGACATCCCCGGGAACGAGAGTCGGGCTGTACATACACCATCAAGCAGCCCACAACCTCTCTCAGATCCCACCTGGTCCCCATGCTGTGTGTGTCCCTTCTTCCATCCCTTCTTTTGGGGGGTGGCATTGCTCCCCTGAAAAATGCCTCTTATCCCCCCCTGAAAAATGCCGCCCGAGGCAAATGCCTTGTTTGCCTTGTGGTAAATACGCCCCTGCCGATCGGTCAATTTTCTTATCGTGTATTCCCACCTTTAGATCTGAATCTGCCTGAGGTCATCGATAGTAGCAAGTCAGAAACAGAGAGGCGGCAGCAAGGGGCTGATCTGTGTCAGATGTTGGTGAACACAACCAAAAACTGCACAGGTACTAGGATTTATGTGATTGTGTCATGTCTCAATCCAGAAAAGCAGATGGTGACCCTGGATGATGCCTGAACAAAGATGGCGCCGCCCTTCTGGAGAGAAAGGAAACCATTGTCAAAGCATTACAGGTAACAAATACCTCCCATCACGGAGTATGCTGCACGGAACTGAAAAGTATATTTAGGAGGCTAGATCCACTTTAAACAAGGCAGCTGAACAAAGAATTGCTATCCTCTCCGGCACCGAGAAGCTTGACAAAAAAACAAGAGGATGTGATTAGCTAATGAACAGAGGGAGACAACAAAACCTCGATAATTGTTGCAAAGCTTTACGGAATGGGCTGGATTGCTGTAGTAATTATGGGGCTGAATTCTCATTGTTAGACGCAATCCGGCTCCTCGCAATATCGCAAAGGGAAGGGATAGCGAGTATCGCAGGTCAGCAGGATAACAAAATGTCTTTTCTTCTTTTTGTATTATCAAAGTCAAACAATTGGCGCATTGTCTTCTGGGTGGATTCCGCGAGGCTGATTATCTTTTGTTTTCTGCCTTTTGTGAAATTATTATAAACTATGGAGCCATTGTTAACCTGTTAAGGTAACAAAATAAAATGTGTCCAGTAACGACCTCTAGAGGCCAGGAGCGGACTGACCATTTGGGAACTCGGGCACTGCCCAAGGGCCCGGGGTCAGTAGGGGGCCCCATGAGATGCCCCTGGTACCTTTTCATAGGCTTTTTTGGGTGTGGTTTGATTGTGGGCGTGGACACATGGGGCCTCATGATCCCCTATTGCCCTGGGGCCCCATGAGTTGTCAGTCTGCCCCTGCTAGAGGCCCATACATGAGCCAACTAGCCACAGCAAAGATGGCTGCAGACTTCCTATAATGCTGGCCACCAGAGGCATCCCTAGGGTTGGTGTCACCCGGTGCGATAACACTTGGTGACACCCCTCCGACGATTCCTGCAGAATGGATCGGATCTGTGGATTGAGCATAATGGATCAGACTCCGATCCATTATGCTCCCCAATCCGCAAATCCGATCCATCCTGCGGGGATCATCAGCTTTCTTTACAACTTACCTTTTCGTGGAGCGGGTCCGGTGTCACCCTGTAGAGGTTGCATGCCGACGATCCCCGCAGGATGGATCGAATCTGCAGATTGGGGAGCATAATGGACGGACTCCGATCCAGAGGCGGACTGACAACTCATGGGGCCCCCAGGCAATAGGGGTTCATGGAGCCCCTTGTGTCCTTGCCCAAACTCAAAAAAGCCTATAAAAAGGTACCAGGGGCATTTCATGGGGCCCCCTACCGACCCTGGGCCTTCGGGCACTGCCCGAGTTCTCGAATGGTCAGTCCGCCCCTGCTCCGATCCATTATGCTCAATCCGCAGATCCGATCCATCCTGTGGGGATCTCCGGCATGCAACCTATATGAGGTGACACCGGACCCGCTCCACAAAAAGGTAAGTTGTAAAGAATGCCGACGATCTCCGCAGGATGGATCGGATCTGCGGATTGGGGAGCATAATGGATCGGACTCCGATCCATTATGCTCAATCCACAGATCCGATCCATCTTGCGGAGATCGTCGGCTTTCTTTACAACTTACCTTTTCATGGAGCGGGTCCGGGACAACTGCGCATGTCCCGGTTTCGATGATAGCAGTAGTTCTATCATCAATTGATCGTGCCTGAAACCGGGACATGCGCAGTTGCTTCAGGGGTACATATCTACATGGGAGACACATCTTGCCGATACACCGGTGTCACCCCGCAGGATCGTCCGCATGCAGCCTATACGGGGTGACTCCGGACCAGCTCCAAGAAAAGGTAAGTTGTAAAGAAAGCCGACGATCGTCAGCTTGCTTTACAACTTACCTTTTTGTGGAGCGGGTCCAGTGTCACCCCGTGCGGTCGGTGTCACCCGGTGCGGACCGCACCCCCTGCACCTGCCTCGGTACGCCACTGCAGGCCACACATGGCTTGAATTCTGAACGATTTTCGTACGAAAATCGGACCTAAGAGTAATTGGCTGATTTTCGCTCTGTTAGTGGGGCAATCACATCGGCCGATTTTCGTGGTTCCTCCCCATTTCATTTATCGGGCATGCTGGAAAATTCATAATCATTGGTGGCACCATCGGATTACAGAACAAACGACGTTTCGATTTTCGGACAGAAAATCGTTCGGAATTCGACCCATGTATGGCCTGCATAGGTGGGGAAGGTCAGGTCGGAGCCACAGGAAGCTGTCACATGATAGCAGGCCGTGGGAACAATCAACTGCATTCTGGGAATTCACCATGCATAACAAAGGGGAAAGCATGCTGGGGACATTATCGACTTAATATGGCCACAGCCTGAGTAGAAAAGCCTTCCCCTGCCAGCATGCTGCAGAGAAAGACACTTGTTCTCTTTGTGGAAGCAGTGGTCTCTTTGCAGAGGTGTAACACACCCAGGGGCAGACTGACCATTTGGAAACTCGGGCACTGCCCGAGGGCCTGGGGTCAGTAGGGGGCCCCATGAGATTCTCCTGGTACCTTTTTCATGGGCTTTTTTGAGTTTGGGCAAGGACACAGGGGCCCCATGATCCTCTATTGCCCGGGGTCCCCATGAGTTGTCAATCTGCCCCTGGACACACCCCTTGCTGAGTCACGCCTATAGCTCAGACGCAGACGGCCAGACTGGAGCAGTGCAGGAGCGGGTGGCCATCTATAAACAGTCTCCACATTCATTGCCTGTGTACGCTCCCTGGAAGCACGCAGCACCGCGATCGCAAACATCGATCGCTGTACAGGACCTCTGTGTGAGGTCCCGATCATGTGATCACTGATTGGCCAATCAATGATCAGATGAATAGTAGTAAGCAAGCTGTCACTTCCTGACATCATTGCTTACTACTAGTGAAATCTGTGAATGATCACCGAGGTCACATGGTACAGGGTCATTCACAACAGCCCTGTACCATGTGACAAGCTGTGACCAATCACAGCTCACACAGTGTTTCTCAATGGCTGCAAGAATGCAGCCAGAGAGAAGGTGAAATGATTGCTTTTACAGCCTTTATGGGTTTAAAAGCAATCAGTGTATACAAAGAAAAAAAAATCTTCATCACCCCCCACAAGTAGGGTGACAGTATGTTAAAAAAAAAAAAAACATAAATAGTAATATAAAAAATAAAATGAAAATAAACTTTTTTTTAAAAATTATAATTTTTGGTTATAAACTAATTCGGGTGTTTTTTTTTTTTACTAAAAAGATAGCTGAATACATTTTGGCCAAGATTTATGAAGAAAAATTATTTATTTACAAAATTTTATAAGAAAAACACTTTTTTTTTTCAAAATCTTTCGACTTTTTCATTTATATAGCAAAAAAATAAAAATCCCAGCGGTGATTAAATACCACCAAAATAAAGTTTTATCTGTCTCAAAAAAATGCTAAAAAATTCATATGGGTACAGCGCTGCATGACCGCGCAATTGTCATTCAAAGTGTGATAGCGCTGACAGCTGAAAATTGGCCTGGACAGGAAGGGGGTGAAAGTGTTCGGACATGAAGTGGTTAAAAAAGGCACTTCAATATCCATCAATGGGAATCCGCCATGGTGAACGGCATAGTGTGCAGTCCTGGATGATGATCTGTCAGTGTCAGGCATTACGGCCGGCAAAATGGAGGGGGTCTGGCACCGAGACTCGGAACTCACAGTGGAGCGCAGCATGTGCACGATGATGTCACCAGTCGTCACTAGTCGTCGTAGCAACGCGTTTCCTGAGCATGCGCCTGAGCAGTCCTAGCGTGCTCCTTTGTCAAGCTGATGGAATTGGGTGGATTATGTTCTGCCACCACATGAAGTGAAAGGTGATTTACTTCTGGACAAACGGACTGTATCTGTGGCTGGCAGAGGCAGGGTGACGGTTGCAGTGAGTGGAGGATGATGGATCCACACTCTGACAGATCCCAGGCTGGAATTCCCCCAGGCAAAAGGGGGGAGGTAAAACACTGTGACAGCAGGCAGCTGAACGGAGCGATCCCACCCAGTGACAGATCCGACACAACACACCACCACCAACACTGACACAGATCAGCAGGCCAGGCAGGCATTAGAAGAGCAGGCTGTGGGATTGTGATGATGTCATCACTCACTGACACATTGCCCATGTGATGGATGGCCTCACACAGACATGAGACATCAGAGTCAGACATTACCTTCCTCTGCAGGCACAGCTCTGCTGATGAATGGGAAGAGAAGGGCTGGAACTCCACAGTGATCAGCAGCCACCAGTCGGCTTGCAGTAAGGGACTGAGTCTAAGAGGAGAACTGGAAGGAGCGCAGCTCAGTTACTACACTGGCCCCAGACACCAGGCATCTTCCTCTGTCCTTTCTTCTTCCCCTCTGCCGCCCCTCCCCTCAGCTGAAGGATCATTCATGACGTGTCAGCATCCCAAACATAGTGAGTGCTGGCCTTTGCTACGCCCAGGCGCCCCTAGGGGGCAGTGCACCCTAGGCGGCTGCCTAGTCTGCCTAGTGGAAGCACCGGCCCTGGTGGTTGCAGCCATATTAAGTCATTAATGTTACCTGCAGAGTGGGGAATTCCCTGGCTGCAGTTGATTGGGCCTGCTATCATGTGACACCTTCCCACAGGTTTGATCAGAACTTTAGCTCATCCCCAGGCAGTCTGGAACCATCTTTGCTGTGGATATTTGGTTCATGTATGGGTCTCTGTATAGAAGAAGTGATCTCTCTGCAGAGGTATGAAACACCCCCTGCTTAGTCAGAGCTAGAACTCTCCAATCAGTAGTAAACATAGGTTGCTGACAGCAGAGCTATAGGTGTGACTCAGCAGGAGGCATGTTGGACCTCTGCATAGATACCACTGCTTCTACACAGAATGCACCTGGAATGTATTTAGCTGAAATAAACTAAACGTAGTCTGGTATAGTCTGGTCTGTGCACTCTTCTCCCATAAAAATCCAGGGCCTGATGTCTGGGAACTGCTGATCGCCAAGCCATTGGGACCTGATTAGCCACCTACCAGGAAGTGGTGAGCTTAACTACGTGTCCTAAATGCCCGTCACACTTTGTAGGCACCTACTTAGTAACTTAGCCTCTGTCCTCTACTAACACTCTTAAAGGGACAGTGCACCACCTAAAGAAGAGCCCCACCGAAAGTCTGCCAATGTTGAAAACCAGGCACCAGGCATTTTCATCCACATTCAGGGGTACCCCAGAGGGTATGCTCAAGGACCTGTTTACCTTTGATGCTGCTACAGAGACTCTAGCTGCACCTGTTATAGTTAAATTTAAGGTTGCTATAGCCTCTGAGTGCCAGTTTTTGGGCCATTGATCATATTGCCTTTATGTCTGTGTAGTTGTCTTTTGCTTTGAATCACCGTGTTTGTGGTCTTATTCCTGTGTATTCTAATAGAGTGCTAGCTTACTAACTCATAAGTCACAGAGGGGTAGGCAACTTTAGTATATGATCAAGTGTGTCACTGGCGACCAAGCAGTTTAAAGAGTCCTTGCATAACACTATCGCCGGGGTAAACACTACAATAACATTTAATTGGCCTTTAATCCATGGTAAACTGGAGCTAGTACCATGTGGCCAGAAGCATCTCATTGCCAGGCTTCATACTCATAATTATTTTTGCGGCACATAAGTAACTGCTTCTGCAATACATTAGAGCTGTCCCAGTTCCTAAGGACCAGACAAGCATCATTTCTAGGAAAATTGCTAATTGGCCCGAACTGGTGCGGGTTGTCCAGGCCATGTGTCTTAAATGCCTTTACTATGATAAATAAACATTTGGTGTTCTATTCCTATAATGATTTCCTCCTGGACAGAAGTAGGTCACACATTTATTTCTGGATCTCCGTTGCTCGGGTCTCATGTAAAAATGTATCTCATTGCTTTAAATAGGGAACAGGGCCATGTGCTTGTAGACCCCATCTGTTGTGAGAACCAGCACAATGTATAGATTCATTCATAAATATGCCATACACCCGTCACTGCATCATTAATTCCATGCAAGGAGTGGTAAGAAGCCTACTGGTGAAAGGCTGTCAAACATTTAAAAGAGACTCAGACCGTGCTGTTTTGAAAAAGGCAAACCATATTAAATAATAAAGCAATAAAATGAATTATACATAACACACATCCATATTTCTGGATCGTTATCTACCTGTCCAGCTCCATCTTAGACTTATTATGAGTACTTCTTAAGCTTTAAAAAGTCATGTAAGAAACTGTGCTTCTGGCTAACTCTCTCGCTGTCTTCCTCTTCTCCAGGTCGGAGCCCCGGGAACATGCCCATCCTCTCTCCTGGATAAAATGCCACACGGCATCGAAGAACATTGACACTTCGACCCAGAGTGCCTGTTTCAAGTTCTGATCAATGCACTGTAGCAGAGTCCTAAAAGGTTCCCTGAAGTTCCCACAACATTTAATTATCCTGATAGGTTTTTTTTGTTTGAACCCTGGCCTGTCCTTCTTTCTGGCAGCCTGTTTGTTTGCTGCCTGTCCTGACCTCCTGCTTTCTTTAATGGCTATATTTTTCCACTTCGTACTCCAACCTCCTGCTTGGTTTTGTGGCTACATCTGTCTTCTGCTTGCTCTGACCTCCTGCCTGTTTAATGGCTATATCTGTCCACTCCGTACTCTGACCTCCCGCTAGGTTTCATGACTACATCTGTCTTCTGCTTACTCTACCTTCCCGCCTGGTTTTATGTATACACCTGTCTGCTCCATACCCTGACCTGCTGCTCTGTGCTGTGGCTATATTTGTCTTCTGCTTGCCCTGACCTCCTGCCTGTTTTTATGGCTATATCTGTTAACTCCCTACCCCGACTTCTTGCTTGGTTTTGTGGCTATATCTGTCTTCTGCTTGCCCTGACCTCCTTCCTGTTTAATGGCTATATCTGTTTGCTCCGTACCCCAACCTCTTGCTTGGTTTTTTGGCTACATCTGTCTTCTACTTACTCTACCTTCCCACCTGGTTTTATGTATACAACTGTCTGCTCCCTACCCTGACCTGCTGCTCTGTGTTGTGGCTATATTTGTCTTCTGCTTGGCTTGACCTCCTGCCTGCTTGTGTGGCTATATCTTTTAACTCCCTACCCCGACCTCTTGCTTGGTTTTGTGGCTACATCTGTCTTCTGCTTGCCCTGACCTCCTGCCTGTTTAATGGCTATATCTGTTTGCTCCGTACCCCAACCTCTTGCTTGGTTTTATGGCTACATCTGTCTTCTACTTACTCTACCTTCCCACCTGGTTTTATGTATACACCTGTCTGCTCCCTACCCTGACCAGCTGCTCTGTGTTGTGGCTATATTTGTCTTCTGCTTGCCTTGACCTCCTGCCTGCTTACTGGCTATTTGCTCCGTACCCTGACATCCTGCTTGGCTTTATGGATGTATCTGTCTGCTCCCTACCCCAACCTCTTGCTTGGGTTTGTGGCTACATCTGTCTTTTGCTTGCTCTGATCTCCTTCCTGGCTTTATGGCTATATTGTGTCTTTTGCCTGTACTGACTTGCAGCTTGTAATGACTTCCTGCCCAGCTTTATGGCTATATTTGTTGTATTTCCTGACATCCTGATTACCTTTATGGCTACATTTGTTTGTTGCCTGCCCTGACTTCCTACCTATCTTTATGGGTATGTTTGTCTGCTCCCTAACCGTGACCACCTGCTCAATGTAGTGGCTGCATCTGTCTGCTGCCTGACTTGACCTCCAGGAGGTTTTTGTGGCTAGATTTGCTTGCTGCCTATCTTGACCTACTGCCTAGCTTAGTGCTTTGGATCACCAAAGTGTGGTATGGACAACTTGCACAACTGTTCATGATAAAGGGGGGCTTCCATGTCCCTAAAAAGTAGGTTCATATATGTGATGGTGCTTACTGAGCAAATACAGTAACTTACCTTTTGCTATAATTTGCTACCTCTCTGTCTCTGTGAGGTGTTCAGTTGTCACCAACTTGGGGGTTCCAATGTGGGTAGCTGCCACACTGCCTAATGAACCCTCTTTGTGCATTCTTCAGGTTCAGAACTTCTGTAGGAGCCCATGTTGATGGCTGTGAGTAACCACCATCATCCATGGCCATTCTATACCTCAAACTATAGCCATGATTGTGTCTTTTTAATATTATACCTTATTGCTATCAACTCTGTTCCTCAGGTGGCAACGCAGGATGAGTTCCGGGCTTCCATCCTGAACATATTTGCTCCGTTTCCCCGACACAGGTGGAGAGTTTAGTACAACGAGGATAAATGGACTTCACCTGAGTCCTGGCATATGGTAGCTTTCATATACCCACCTCCTACTGACCCTCCTTCTTATTTCCAAGCACAAAGCCTCGCTTCACAAATTTAATTAATGTACAAACAAGTCACATATGTTTGAAGCTGGCATTCCAAACTGAGGCCTGCTGTAAGCCATGCTTTACTCAGCCAGCGTCTGCTATCTCGCCTCTAAGTAAGGAAAGAAAGATGGTTGGTGGGTATCATAATTGTACCCTCGGAGATGACCAGCACCACAAGACAATACAAAAATAAAATACAATTATTTTTTGGTAAATTTTATTTGAATGTTTTTTTGCATATACAGTACATTGATGTGTAGATAATGTGTAGCAGCAAATAATTGTCTGAGGATTTGAGAACAAAAATTGTGGAAAAGCACGGACAATCTCAAGGTGACAAGTCCATCTCCAGAGATCTTAATGTTCCTGTGTCCACTGCGTGCAACATTGTCAAGAAGTTTACAGCCCATGGCACTATAGCTAATTTCCCTGGATGTGGATGAAAGAGAAAAATTGATCAAAGATTGCAACAAAGGATTGTTGGAATGGTGGCTAAAGAACCTTGATCAACTTCCAGACAAATTCAAGCTGACCTTCAGGCACAGGGTACAACTGTGTCAGCTCGCATTATACGTCACCATCTGAATGAAAAGGAACGCTATGGTAGGAGACCCAGGAAGACCCCACTGCTGACACACAAACATAAAAAAGCCAGATTGGAGTTTGCCAAAACTTACATGAGGAAGCAAAAATCCTTTAGGGAGAATGTGCCATGGACAGACAAAACAACATTTTTTTTGTTTTTCTGTTTTCACAAAAAGCAATGAGGCCTTTAAAGAAAAGAATCCAGTCCCTCCAGTCACAGATTGTGGAGGTTCACTGATGTTTTCGGGTTGCTTTGCTGCTTCAGGCACTGGATGTCTTGATCATGTGTATGGAATTATGAAATGTGAAGACTACTACAGAATTCTGAGGTGCAAAGTAGGGCCCAGTGTCAGAAAATTGGGTCTCCATCAGAGTTCATGGGTCTTACAGCAGGACAATAACCCAAAGCACATGTCAAAAAGCCCCCAGAGATGGTTCCAGACAAAGCGCTGGAGAGGCCTGAACTGGCCAGCAAAGAGTCCAGATTTCAATCCCATAGAGCTCCTGTGGAGAGATCTCAAAACAGCAGTTGGAAAAAGGAACCCTTCCAATCTGAGAGACCCGGAGCAGTTGGTGAAAGAGTGGTCCAAAATTACAGTAGAGAGGTGGAAGAAACTCATTGGTGGTTACAGGAAGCCACTGATTTCAGTTATGTTTTCCAAGGGGTTGAATTTGGCAGCATTCTTCAACTTTCTTTCAGGTACTTATACCTCACCATCAATTTACGCAGCGCTATATATATATATATATATATTACATTCCCATCAGTCCCTAACCCTCAAGGAGTATACAATCTAAGGTCCCTAACTCACATTCATACATACACATACAAGGGCCAATTTAGACAGGAGCCAATTAACCTACCAACATGTTTTTGCTGTGTGGCAGGAAACCGGAGTACCCGGAGGAAACTCACGCAGGCACAAGGAGAACATGCAAACTCCAGGCAGGTGGTGCCGTGGCTGGGATACGAACCAATGACCCTAGTACTGCCAGGGGGAAGTGCTAACCATTTAGCCACTGTGCTGCCATTTTGATTTGTTTGGTGTATCGGTGTGTAGGTAGGGGCAGTGTGGTGTGGCGCCAGTAATGACACAGAGTCCAGTCGCCAACAACCTAAAATTTGTTTTGAAGAGATGGTCTAACTACAAACGATCCATTGGGAGAGCGCCACACTGAGTAGCACTCACAGTTCTGTGCAAAGCAGAGAGGAAGCAGGTAAAGATGCACTGACAGCGTCTGTTTCAGAGGGTGCAATGTGGCCTGACTGGTCCGGTCCCAATGGGAAGGCTTTCCAAAGCAGGATGGTGTGTCCTAGCCTGTCCCTACTCATCCGGGACCTCTTCCTGGCGCTCATCACTTTCCCCAACAGACAGGTGCTCTTTCCCTACTCTATCCACTTCGCAAATACGCTCCAAAACCTGGGGGCAGGAACTTAAGACTCAGCTGACTCAGGATGGCTGCCTCAGGGGACCAGGAACCCATAGAGAAACCAGGTTTCTCTTGACTTCCTCTTATGCTGCAGTACCGCTCCAGTCAAGCACCACCTACAGTGGAGAAAGCAGTCTGCACCTGCCTACCGATGGTACTGTTGGGTCCAGGTATAGGTAGGACATCAGTAGGAGAACCCAACATCTCCAGGAGCTCTTTTGAAGGGTATTACTACATTTTTATCTAACTGCTGCTCAGATTTAAGCTTTCCAATATGGAAACCTAATAAATATTTGCAATTAATCATATATCTAAATTTAATCCAACAACACGTAAAGAAAATTATAAATAAAACACATATAAAAATAATTCCGTGCCTCACCTGCCGAAATCCTGGTGAGTTACATTCCGCCCGTAAACATATGCAATTAAATCTGTGGAGACTGAAATACATCCAGCTTCACCTGTCACACATCTTGCGGGCTGATAAATAAACATATATCTCTTATACCTTCAGCTGCCTGCGCATTTCCAGCACTGAAATGCATTGAATAATTCCACCAAGTGCCTGCTTAATAAAATTCACACTGAATGCAGGTCAATAAAACATATGGTGTATTTCGGGACACGGTTACCCCTGGAGGTCGGAAAGAAATTTGTTGAAAAAAAAAAAAAAAAGCCGCATGCATGATTAAACTTGAAATAATGGTGGAGCTACTGGAAACTGCATCCCTCTACTTTAATTCTGCATGCAGCTGTATTTTTAGAATAGGTTGTCGACGGGTAGGAGTCAAGCTGTTGCTTCATGCAGATTTTATTTTGTGTGCCCCAGGCGCAGAGTATGGAAACATAGTAGAGGGCGGTGGATTTGATATACAGTCAGGTCCATAAATATTGGGACATCGACACAATTCAAACATTTTTGGCTCTCTACACCACCACAATGGATTTGAAATGAAACGAACAAGATGTGCTTTAACTGCAGACTGTCAGCTTTAATTTGAGGGTATTTACATCCACATCAGGTTAACGGTGTAGGAATTACAACAGTTTGCATATGTGCCTCCCACTTGTTAAGGGACCAAAAGTAATGGGACAATTGGCTTCTCAGCTGTTCCATGGCCAGGTGTGTGTTATTCCCTCATTATCCCAATTACAATGAGCAGATAAAAGGTCCAGAGTTCATTTCAAGTGTGCTATTTGCATTTGGAATCTGTTGCTGTCAACTCTCACGATGATCCAAAGAGCTGTCCCTATCAGTGAAGCAAGCCATCATTAGGCTGAAAAAACAAAACAAACCCATCAGAGAGATAGCAAAAACATTAGGCGTGGCCAAACCAACTGTTTGGAACATTCTTAAAAAGAAGGAACGCACCGGTGAGCTCAGCAACACCAAAAGACCCGGAAGACCACGGAAAACAACTGTGGTGGATGACCGAAGAATTCTTTCCCTGGTGAAGAAAACACCCTTCACAACAGTTGGCCAGATCAAGAACACTCTCCAGGAGGTAGGTGTATGTGTGTCAAAGTCACCAATCAAGAGAAGACTTCACCAGAGTGAATACAGAGGGTTCACCACAAGATGTAAACCATTAGTGAGCCTCAAAAACAGGAAGGCCAGATTAGAGTTTGCCAAACGACATCTAAAAAAGCCTTCACAGTTCTGGAACAACATCCTATGGACAGATGAGACCAATGCAGGGTACAGGAAGACCAGATATTGTGAATGCAGGGTACGGGGAGACCAGATATAGTGAATGCAGGGTATGGGGAGTCCAGATATAGTGAATGCGGGGTCTGGGGAGAGCGGATATAGTGAATGCAGGGTCCGGGGAGACCAGATATAGTGAATGCAGGGTCCAGGGAGACTGGATATAGTGAACGCAGGGTCTGCGGAGACCAGATATTGTGAATGCAGGGTCTGGGGAAACCAGATATAGTGAATGCAGGGTCCGGGGAGAGCGGATATAGTGAATGCAGGGTCCGGGGAGACCAGATATAGTGAATGCAGGGTCCGGGGAGACCGGAGATAGTGAATGCAGGGTCCGGGGAGAGCGGATATAGTGAATGCAGGGTCCGGGGAGACCGGATATAGTGAATGCGGGGTCCGGGGAGACCGGATATAGTGAATGCGGGGTCCGGGGAGACCGGATATAGTGAATGCGGGGTCCGGGGAGAGCGGATATAGTGAATGCGTGGTCCGGGGAGAGCGGATATAGTGAATGCAGGGTCCGGGGAGACCAGATATAGTGAATGCGGGGTCCGGGGAGACCGGATATAGTGAATGCAGGGTCCGGGGAGAGCGGATATAGTGAAAGCAGGGTCCGGGGAGAGCGGATATAGTGAATGCAGGGTCCGGGGAGACCAGATATAGTGAATGCAGGGTCCGGGGAGATAGGATATAGTGAATGCAGGGTCCGGGGAGAGCGGATATAGTGAATGCAGGGTCCGGGGAGACCAGATATAGTAAATGCAGGGTCCGGGGGAGACCAGATATAGTGAATGCGGGGTCCGTGGAGACCGGATATAGTGAATGCAGGGTCCGGGGAGACCAGATATAGTGAATGCAGGGTCCGGGGGTTTAGTAAAAAAAAATATATATATAGCATATACAATTGCAACTCAAGTTATATTGTAATTTAATGTTATTAAAAATTACTTTCCTTTTCAATCTGCAGCGCTGTAATTTTCTGTAAAATGCAATGCAATATGCCTACCTGGAGGGGTTCTGTACACAAATGGTGTACAGAACATCCCTTTCCTACTTGTGTAATTGGTTTCCTGATTTTTCCAGAAGTCTGCATTAAGATTCAAGTCAAATTTTGGGCATCTAAAGGGATGCAGACCCTGCCACTTTCCTCATTAGAGCCTGGCAGGTGCAGCAGCTGATTAATAATTATAAAACCACTCCCATACAGATTCACTCTGCACATGGACACAGACAAACAAACAGCTATTCAGAATAACAAAAGGTAGGGATCTGCAACAACGTTTGTTAAGATCCCTGCAATGTACATAGATAACCCAGAAGACAATGTTTTTTTCTCAACAACAGTAGAGTTACTCTTTAAAATAGGCCAAATGCTCATAATATTTCATTAAAGTCGACCTTCATCCCAGAAAACAAACTGTTTGCATCTGGCTCCATCCCCCTAGAGGGGAAAATAATTATTGGATCCCCTGCAGATTTTGTAAGTTTGCCCACTTACAAAGAAATGAAGGGTCTGTAGTTTTTATCATAGGTGTGTTTTAAATGATAGACACAGAACATCAAGAAAAAATCCAGAAAAAAACGCATGATACTAAAACCAGTATTTGATCCCCAAGCAAAACATGACTTTGGACTTGGTGGAGAAACCCTTGTTGGCCAGAACAGAGGTAGGATGTTTCTTGTAGTAGGTTCCCAGGTTTGCAGACATCTCAGGAGGGATTTTGGGCCACTTTCCTCTACAGATCCTCTCTAAATCATTAAGGTTTCTTGGCTGTCGCTTGACAACTCAAAGTTTCATCTCCCTCCATATATTTTCTATAGGATTAAGGTCTGGGGACTGGCTAGGCCACATCATGACTTTAACCACTTCCCGACCGGCCGTTGCATATAAACGGCCGGACGGTGGCAGTGCAGGGTCGGGTGGCCGTTTATAAACGGCCTCCCTACACCCTGCTTGTGTGCGCTCCCTGGGAGCGCGCAGCACCGCGATCCGGTGCCCGCAGTGTCCTCCGGACACAGTGAAACACCGATCATTGGATGGGACCTCTGTACGAGGTCCCGATCATGTGATCACTGATTGGCCAATCAGTGATCACATGCAAAGTAGTAAGCAAGATGTCACTTGTGACATCATTGCTTACTACATGTGAAATCTGTGAATGATCACAGAGGTCACATGGTACAAGGCTATTCACAACAGCCTTGTACCATGTGACAAGGTGTGACCAATCACAGCTCACTCAGTACTTCTCAATGAGTGCAAGAATGCACACAGAGAGAAAGAGAAATGATTGCTTTTACATCCTATATGGGTGAAAAAGCAATGTGTAAAAAAAAAATCTTCATCACCCCCCACAAGTAGTACAGTGTCACCATGGTGACACTGTACTGCTAGGGTGACAGTATGTAAAAAAAAAATAAATAAATACAAAATAATAATATAAATAAATAAAATAAAAATGTAAAAAAAAATGTTTAAAAATTATTATTTTTGGTTGTAAACTAATTTGGATTCTTTTTTTTTACCTAAAAAGATAACGGAATACATTTTGGCAAAGATTTATGATGAATAAATGAAATAAAAATCCCAGCGGTGAATAAATACCACCAAAATAAAGCTTTATCTGTCTCAAAAAAATGGTAAAAAATTAATTTGGGTACAGTGTTGCATGACCGCGCAATTGTCATTCAAAGCGTGATAGCGCTGAAAGCTGAAAATTGCCCTGGACAGGAAGGGGGTAAAAGTGTCCGGTCTGGAAGTGGTTAATGGTCTTCTTCTTGAGCCACTCCTTTGTTGCCTTGGTGGTATGTTTTGGGTCATTGTCATTCTGGAAGACCCATCCACGACCCATCTTCAGTGTTCTGGCTGAGGGAAGAAGGTTCTCATCCAAGAGTTTACAATACATGGCCCCGTCCATCAGCACCCCAATGCGGCAAAGTTGGCCTGTACCTTTAGCAGAGAAATAGTCCCAAAGCATAATGTTTCCACCTCCATGCTTGACCCTAGGGATGGTGTTCTTTGGGTCATAGTCGGCATTTTTCTTCTTCCAAACACGGTGAGTTGAGTTAATGCCAAAGAGCTCAATTTTGGTCTCATCTGACCACAGCACTTTATCCCAATCCTTCTCTGAAGCATTTAGATGTTCATTGGCAAACTTCAGCCGGGCCTGGACATGAGTCTTCTTGAGGAGGGGACCTTAGGGTGCTGTAGATATCAATCCATGGCTGCATATTGTGTTATCAATGGTTTGTTTGGTGACTCTGGTCCCAAGCTCCTCCTGTGTAGTTCTGATCCCTCACTTTTCTCATGATCATCCTTACCCCATGAGGTGAAATCTTGCATGGAGCTACAGTCTGAGGGTGATTGATGGGTATTTTGTATTTTTAGGTGTCTTTTATACACATACAGAGTTGTCGTT
Source organism: Staurois parvus (assembly GCF_062004578.1). Classification (NCBI taxonomy): domain Eukaryota; kingdom Metazoa; phylum Chordata; class Amphibia; order Anura; family Ranidae; genus Staurois; species Staurois parvus. Next base: position 173,968 of record NW_028318573.1, on the reverse strand, counting down.
AAGAGAATCTTCTTAAATTTACAGGACTGATCTGTGTACCTCATGGGCACATCGCCAGTCTGTGGGAGCCAAAATTATTGTTGGTTGGGTAGAGGAGTTTTCCTAAAAATAATTACAAAAATGACAACTTCAAAAAAACTTGCCAGGCTCTGGTGTGATAGGGAGGTTTCTGATGTGATGGGGACTCTGATGTGATGGGGATCTTCTAATGGGAAGGGACACTCTAAAGTAATAGAGAGGTTTCTGATGTGATGGGAGTCTTCTAATGTGAAGGGGGAGCTCTAATGTGATAGAGACCTTCCTGATGTGATGGGGATTCTGATGTGATGGGAGTCTTCTAATGTGAAGGGGGGGGGGGGGGGGCTCTAATGTGATAGGAAGATTTCTAATGTGATGGGGGGGGGGGGGGGCTCTGGTGTGATAGGGAGATTTCTGATGTGAAGGGGAGCTATGATGTGATGGGGGTCTTCTAATATGGAGGGGGGTAGCTCTAATTTAATAGAGAGGTTTCTGATGTGATGGGGGGCTCTGGTGTGATAGGAAGGTTTCTGATGTGAAGGGGGTTTATGATGTGATGGGGGTCTTCTAATGTGAAGGGGGGAGCTCTAATGTAATAGAGAGGTTTCTGATGGAGGGTCCTGATGTTATGAGGGTCTTTTAATGTGAAGGGGAGGGCTCTAATGTAATAGAGAGGTTTCTGATGGGGGGCTCCGATGTTATGGGGGTCTTCTAATGTGAAGGGGGGCTCTAATGTAATAGAGAGGTTTCTGATGGGGGGCTCTGATGTTATGAGGGTCTTCTAATGTGAAGGGGGGGCTCTAATGTAATAGAGAGGTTTCTGATGGAGGGCCCTGATGTTATGAGGGTCTTCTAATGTGAAGGGGGGGGCTCTAATCTAATAGAGAGGTTTCTGATGGGGGGCCCTGATGTTATGAGGGTCTTCTAATGTGAAGGGGGGGGGGCTCTAATGTAACAAAGAGGTTTCTGATGGGGGGCCCTGATGTTATGAGGGTCTTCTAATGTGAAGGGGGGGGGGCTCTAGTCTGATAGGGAGGTTTCTAATGTGAAGGGGAGCTATGATGTGATAGGGGTCTTCTAATATGAAGGGGGGTGGCTCTAATTTAATAGAGAGGTTTCTGATGTGATGGGGGGCTCTGGTGTGATAGGAAGGTTTCTGATGTGAAGGGGGTCTATGATGTGATGGGGGTCTTCTACTGTGAAAGGGGGGCTCTAATGTAATAGAGAGGTTTCTGATGGGGGGCTCTGGTGTGATAGGAAGGTTTCTGATGTGAAGGGGGTCTATGATGTGATGGGGGTCTTCTAATGTGAAGGGGGGACTCTAATGTAATAGAGAGGTGTCTGATTGGGGACCCTGATGTTATGAGGGTCTTCTAATGTGAAGGGGGGGGGGACTCTAATGTAATAGAGAGGTGTCTGATGGGGGGCTCTGATGTGATGGTTGTCTTCTAATGTGAAGGGAGGGCTCTAATGTAATAGAAAGGTTTTTGATGGGGGGCCCTGATGTTATGAGGGTCTTCTAATGTGAAGGGGGGGCTCTAATCTGATAGGGAGGTTTCTAATGTGAAAGGGAGCTATGATGTGATGGGGGTCTTCTAATATGAAGGGGGGTGGCTCTAATTTAATAGAGAGGTTTCTGATGTGATGGGGGGCTCTGGTGTGATAGGAAGGTTTCTGATGTGAAGGGGGTCTATGATGTGATGGGGGTCTTCTACTGTGAAAGGGGGGCTCTAATGTAATAGAGAGGTTTCTGATAGGGGGCTCTGATGTTAAGGGGGTCTTCTACTGTGAAAGGGGGGCTCTAATGTAATAGAGAGGTTTCTGATGGGGGGCTCTGGTGTGATAGGAAGGTTTCTGATGTGAAGGGGGTCTATGATGTGATGGGGGTCTTCTAATGTGAAGGGGGGTGGCTCTAATGTAATAGAGAGGTGTCTGATGGGGGGCTCTGATGTTATGGTGGTCTTCTAATGTGAAGGGGGGGCTCTAATGTAATAGAGAGGTTGCTGATAGGGGGCTCTGATGTTATGGGGGTCTTCTACTGTGAAAGGGGGGCTCTAATGTAATAGAGAGGTGTCTGATGGGGGGCTCTGATGTTATGGGGGTCTTCTAATGTGAAGGGGGGGACTCTAATGTAATAGAGAGGTGTCTGATGGGGGGCTCTGATGTTATGGTGGTCTTCTAATGTGAAGGGGGGGGCTCTAATGTAATAGAGAGGTTGCTGATAGGGGGCTCTGATGTTATGGGGGTCTTCTACTGTGAAAGGGGGGCTCTAATGTAATAGAGAGGTGTCTGATGGGGGGCTCTGATGTTATGGGGGTCTTCTAATGTGAAGGGGGGGACTCTAATGTAATAGAGAGGTGTCTGATGGGGGGCTCTGATGTGATGGTGGTCTTCTAATGTGAAGGGGGGGTTCTAATGTAATAGAGAGGTTTCTGATGGGGGGCCCTGATGTTATGAGGGTCTTCTAATGTGAAGGGGGGGCTCTAATCTGATAGGGGGCTCTGATGTAAAGAGGAAACTTCTGATGCAATGGGGGGGGGGGGGGGGTTCTGATATGAAGTTATTTCTTTGGCGTATTTATTTATTCATTTGAATTTTATTACTTCAAAGTAAAGTAAATGAAAACTTTTTTCCGGTCCATGCTGAGAAGTTGGGAGCCCCTTGATCCAAGCTTGTCCTAGCAGTAGAGCAGTTAATCAGAAGCCCCCCGAAGTTTTCTCCACCGGCAGCCTCTCCTATCCGGTTTACACTTCTGGGCTCCAATTAGCCGCTTGTGTGTCCTATAGGCAAGGTTGCCGCAGAGAATAACAAATATAGCTTTCAGCCCGAGGCGAGCCGGAGACATGAGCAGCAGATGTCATCTTTGGAAACCCACTCAGCACAAACACGGTGACAGTTCCTCCGGAACGCCGGCGTCCCGGGGTCCGGACTCCTGAGCAGCGCACAACTGTGACAGGGCTGTGTGCGCTCGTCTGCCGGGTAATTGCCGGAGCACAGGCTTGTGTGTCATTAAATGGAGGGATAGGAAGAGACGAAAAAAAAAAAAAGTGACGGAAAGGCAAAAAAAATGCCGCGCCTAGCAATACTTTTTCTGTTGCGTTCATAAAAGCACGCGGACGCGGAACATTTGTTTTCAGTGTAATATAATTGGGGAGGAGGACCGCACCGGGCCTGGAAGTCATCAAGTCATTTATCACAACCGAAACGCTCATTTATCATTCTCGGAAAAAAGTTTCTGGCGCCCAAAATCCTTATACAGCGAAGTACGCTACTCTTAGGGCTCCTTCACACTTGACTTTTTTTTCCAACTCTTGCGTTTGACAAGCGTTGGTCTGGTGTTTGCGCTCCAAAAACGCTGTATGCGCGGTTTAGCGGAGGTTGATAGGCGTTTGCCAAGCATTAAAAACGCACCACAAACGAATATAATGAAGTTTGAATGGTGTTAACGCTCTGCCACCGCGTCGCAAATGTACCGCAAACGCCAGCCGGGCGTTTACGGAGCGGCACCATAGGCTTGAATAGGAGGCTTCAACTCCTCCTGACTCGACCAGAGGCGTCCGTTTTGCCGCGACGCTCCCGTGTGAACAGCACTATGTGCTGCAATGTGCAGAAATTTCTGAGGCGTTTGGAAAACGGTAAAAACGCTTCCCAAACGCCTGTCTGATGCCTGCTGACAAGGCTAGTGTGAACGTAGCCTTAGGCTCCATTCACACCTAGTGTAGTGCGAACGAATGTTTTTCGAATGATCCGCACAGGGCGGCCCATTCACCTGAATGGACTGCTCTACATGCGACAAATGTGCCAAAGACGCTCCTACGCTTTTTTGGGCATAGAGCTTCACGTGTGTTTTTATTACTGGGCAATGTTTGGAGCGATTGTGTTGCATTTGTCACGCGTTTTGCTGCACACAAAAGTGCACATCTGTTGGCTGTGTTTGGGGTGCCGGGGAGACCAGATATAGTGAATGCGGGGTCCGGGGAGACCGGATATAGTGAATGTAGGGTCATGGGAGACCGGATATAGTGAATGCAGGGTCCGGGGAGAGCGGATATAGTGAATGCAGGGTCATGGGAGACCGGATATAGTGAATGCAGGATCCGGGGAGACCGGATATAGTGAATGCAGGGTCCGGGGAGAGCAGATATAGTGAATGCAGGGTCCAGGGAGACTGGATATAGTGAATGCAGGGTCCGGGGAGATCGGATATAGTGAATGCAGGGTGCGGGGAGACCAGATATAGTGAATGCATTGTCCGGGGAGACCAGATATAGTGAATGCAGGGTCCGGGGAGACCAGATATAGTGAATGCAGGGTCTGTGGAGACCGGATATAGTGAATGCAGGGTCTGTGGAGACCAGATATAGTGAATGCACTGTCCAGGGAGAGCGGATATAGTGAATGCAGGGTCCTGGGAGACCAGATATAGTGAATGCAGGGTCCGGGGAGACCGGATATAGTGAATGCAGGGTCCTGGGAGACCAGATATAGTGAATGCAGGGTCCGGGGAGACCGGATATAGTGAATGCAGGGTCCTGGGAGACCAGATATAGTGAATGCAGGGTCTGGGAAGACCGGATATAGTGAATGCAGGGTCCGGGAAGACCGGATATAGTGAATGCAGGGTCCGGGGAGACCGGATATAGTGAATGCAGGGTCCGGGAAGACCGGATATAGTGAATGCAGGGTCCGGGGAGACCTGATATAGTGAATGCAGGGTCCGGGGAGAGCAGATATAATCAATGCCGGGTCCGGGGAGACCAGATATAGTGAATGCAGGGTCCGGGGAGAGCGGATATAGTGAATGCATGGTCCGGGGAGACCGGATATAGTGAATGCAGGGTTCGGAGAGACCAGAAACAGTGAATGCAGAGTCCGGGGAGACCAGATATAGTGAATGCGGGGTCTGGGGAGAGCGGATATAGTGAATGTAGGGTCCGGGGAGACCAGATATAGTGAATGCAGGGTCCTGGGAGACCGGATATAGTGAATGCAGGGTCCGGGGAGACCGGATATAGTGAATGCTGGGTGCGGGGAGAGCGGATATAGTGAATGCAGGGTCCTGGGAGACCGGATATAGTAAATGCGGGGTCCGGGGAGACCAGATATAGTGAATGCAGGGTCCTGGGAGACCGGATATAGTAAATGCAGGGTCCGGGGAGACCAGGATGGCACAGCAAGCATGGCTCGAATTCTTCATTTTTCCTGTGTTCTGTGAACATGCACAGAAACACGTGCATTTCCAGGACCTGCAGATTGGAATGCAGCCTGAGCGCTCATTCATGTTTATGATTGAGGGGTGGTGAAACCCTGCAGTTGAGCTGCAGTTTTTACCACCCCTCAGTCGTTCTCCCTCTTTCTGCAGGGGTTTTGCCTTGCTTTGAGGCTGCAGCAAGAAATGTATCCCCTATACCAGTGATGGCGAACCCGTGGCACGCATGCCACAGCCGGCACGCCGAGCCTTATCTGTGGGCACACCAGGAGAATACCGTATTTTTCGCTCCATAAGACGCACTTTTTTTCCCCCAAAAAAGGGGGGAAAATGTCAGTGCGTCTTATGGAGCGAATATAGAGCGGCCGGTCCGGTATTTCCACCGCCGCCGTGTCAGAATACCGGGCCGGCCGCTCAGCTCTGCAGTGGGACCGTACCTGTCCCTCTATCCAGTGGCGCGCTGTCTTCCCGGCTTCTGTAGTGTGGGCATGACAGCCGGGTCCCAAGTGCGCATGCGCAAGAAGCAGTGCTCTTTGTGAATGGTAAGGTGGTACCTGGGACACATGACAGATCCCAGAAGCCGCCGGACCAATCACAAAGCGCAGCGCTTCTCGCGCATGCGCACTGGGCATCCGGCTGTCCGACGAGCGCCCACACTACAGAAGCCGGGAAGACAGCGCGCGGCTGGATAGAGGAACAGGTAAGATAAAAAAAAAACTCTGCGGAAGTAAGAGCGGGTACCTGTCAAATTCAGGTACCCGCTCCCCCTCCCTCCCCAAAGGTCAGCAGTCATCTGTACTGTCCGCAGTCTCTGGTCATCCCTGTGCTTTCCGCAGTCTCTGGTCATCTCCTGTTCTGTCCGCAGTCTCTGATCATCCCTGTACTGTCCGCAGTCTCTGGTCATCCCTGTACTGTGTCCGCAGTCTCTGGTCATCCCCTGTACTGTCCGCAGTCTCTGGTCATCCCCTGTACTGTCCGCAGTCTCTGGTCATCTCCTGTACTGTGTCTGCAGTCTCTGGTCATCTCCTGTACTGTGTCTGCAGTCTCTGGTCATCCCTGTACTGTGTCCGCAGTCTCTGGTCATCTCCTGTACTGTGTCTGCAGTCTCTGGTCATCCCTGTACTGTGTCCGCAGTCTCTGGTCATCCCTGTACTGTGTCTGCAGTCTCTGGTCATCCCTGTACTGTGTCTGCAGTCTCTGGTCATCCCTGTACTGTGTCTGCAGTCTCTGGTCATCCCTGTACCGTGTCCGCAGTCTCTGGTCATCTCCTGTACTATGTCCGCAGTCTCTGGTCATCTCCTGTACTATGTCCGCAGTCTCTGGTCATCTCCTGTACTGTGTCCGCAGTCTCTGGTCATCCCTGTACTGTGTCCGCAGTCTCTGGTCATCCCTGTACTATGTCCGCAGTCTCTGGTCATCCCTGTACTGTGTCCGCAGTCTCTGGTCATCCCTGTACTGTGTCTGCAGTCTCTGGTCATCCCTGTACTATGTCTGCAGTCTCTGGTCATCCCTGTACTGTGTCCGCAGTCTCTGGTCATCCCTGTCCTATGTCCGCAGTCTCTGGTCTTCTCCTGTACTGTGTCTGCAGTCTCTGGTCATCCCTGTACTATGTCTGCAGTCTCTGGTCATCCCTGTACTATGTCTGCAGTCTCTGGTCATCCCTGTACTGTGTCCGCAGTCTCTGGTCATCCCTGTACTATGTCTGCAGTCTCTGGTCATCCCTGTACTATGTCTGCAGTCTCTGGTCATCCCTGTCCTATGTCCGCAGTCTCTGGTCATCCCTGTACTATGTCTGCAGTCTCTGGTCATCCCTGTACTGTCCGCAGTCTCTGGTCATCCCTGTACTGTTAATTAGTTTGCACTACTGTACGAGTTGTTTTTTCTAAACCAAAAGCTCGATATTCAGGTTTTATTGCAGTGTTGGCACTTTGAAAGAAATAAGTTGGTTTTGGGTTGCAGTTTGGGCACTCGGGCTCAAAAAGGTTCGCCATCACTGCCCTATACTGTCCACTGAGCACAATCTGAGAAAACTCCTCCTACAAGCTTTAACCAGTTCTCTGCTGGACACTAATAGAGGTCACAAGACTGATATATACTGCTGATGAGAAAAGGTATTTAGAAGTTTAAATTTACTAACATAATTGCATTTCCATGTTCTGTGTACTGTGGGAGACCAGATATAGTGAATGCAGGGTCCGGGGAGACCGGATATAGTGAATGCAGGGTCCGGGGAGACCAGATATAGTGAATGCAGGGTCCGGGGAGACCAGATATAGTGAATGCAGGGTCCGGGGAGACCGGATATAGTGAATGCAGGGTCCGGGGAGACCAGATATAGTGAATGCAGGGTCCGGGGAGACCAGATATAGTGAATGCAGGGTCCGGGGAGACCAGATATAGTGAATGCGGGGTCCTGGGAGACCGGATATAGTGAATGCAGGGTCCTGGGAGACCGGATATAGTGAATGCAGGGTCCGGGGAGACCGGATATAGTGAATGCAGGGTCCGGGGAGAGCGGATATAGTGAATGCAGGGTGCGGGGAGACCGGATATAGTGAATGCAGGGTCCGGGGAGAGCAGATATAATGAATGCCGGGTCCGGGGAGACCAGATATAGTGAATGCAGGGTCCGGGGAGACCAGATATAGTGAATGCAGGGTCCGGGGAGACCGGATATAGTGAATGCAGGGTCCGGGGAGACCGGATATAGTGAATGCAGGGTCCGGGGAGACCAGATATAGTGAATGCAGGGTCCGGGGAGACCAGATATAGTGAATGCAGGGTCCGGGGAGACCAGATATAGTGAATGCAGGGTCCGGGGAGACCAGATATAGTGAATGCGGGGTCCTGGGAGACCGGATATAGTGAATGCAGGGTCCTGGGAGACCGGATATAGTGAATGCAGGGTCCGGGGAGACCGGATATAGTGAATGCAGGGTCCGGGGAGAGCGGATATAGTGAATGCAGGGTGCGGGGAGACCGGATATAGTGAATGCAGGGTCCGGGGAGAGCAGATATAATGAATGCCGGGTCCGGGGAGACCAGATATAGTGAATGCAGGGTCCGGGGAGACCAGATATAGTGAATGCAGGGTCCGGGGAGACCGGATATAGTGAATGCCGGGTCCGGGGAGACCGGATATATAGTGAATGCATGGTCCGGGGGGGACCGGATATAGAGAATGCAGGGTCCGGGGAGACCGGATATAGTGAATGCAGGGTCCGGGGAGACCGGATATAGTGAATGCAGGGTCCGGGGAGACCAGAAACAGTGAATGCAGAGTCCGGGGAGACCAGATATAGTGAATGCGGGGTCTGGGGAGAGCGGATATAGTGAATGCAGGGTCCTGGGAGACCGGATATAGTGAATGCAGGGTCCGGGGAGACCAGGTATAGTGAATGCGGGGTCCGGGGAGAGCGGATATAGTGAATGCAGGGTCCTAGGAGACCGGATATAGTGAATGCAGGGTCCGGGGAGACCGGATATAGTGAATGCAGGTGCGGGGAGAGCGGATATAGTGAATGCAGGGTCCTAGGAGACCAGATATAGTGAATGCAGGGTCCGGGGAGACCGGATATAGTGAATGCAGGGTGCGGGGAGACCAGATATAGTGAATGCAGGGTCCGGGGGGACCAGATATAGTGAATGCAGGGTCCTGGGAGACTGGATATAGTGAATGCAGGGTCCTGGGAGACCGGATATAGTGAATGCAGGGTCCGGGGAGACCGGATATAGTGAATGCAGGGTCCGGGGAGACCGGATATAGTGAATGCAGGGTCCGGGGAGACCGGATATAGTGAATGCAGGGTCCGGGGAGACCGGATATAGTGAATGCAGGGTCCGGGGAGACCGGATATAGTGAATGCAGGGTCCGGGGAGACCGGATATAGTGAATGCAGGGTCCGGGGAGACCAGATATAGTGAATGCAGGGTCTGTGGAGACCAGATATAGTGAATGCGGGGTCCTGGGAGACCGGATATAGTGAATGCAGGGTGCGGGGAGACCGGATATAGTGAATGCAGGGTCCGGGGAGAGCAGATATAATGAATGCCGGGTCCGGGGAGACCAGATATAGTGAATGCAGGGTCCGGGGAGACCAGATATAGTGAATGCAGGGTCCGGGGAGACCGGATATAGTGAATGCCGGGTCCGGGGAGACCGGATATATAGTGAATGCATGGTCCGGGGGGGACCGGATATAGAGAATGCAGGGTCCGGGGAGACCGGATATAGTGAATGCAGGGTCCGGGGAGACCAGATATAGTGAATGCAGGGTCCGGGGAGACCAGAAACAGTGAATGCAGAGTCCGGGGAGACCAGATATAGTGAATGCGGGGTCTGGGGAGAGCGGATATAGTGAATGCAGGGTCCTGGGAGACCGGATATAGTGAATGCAGGGTCCGGGGAGACCAGGTATAGTGAATGCAGGGTCCTAGGAGACCGGATATAGTGAATGCAGGGTCCGGGGAGACCGGATATAGTGAATGCAGGTGCGGGGAGAGCGGATATAGTGAATGCAGGGTCCTAGGAGACCAGATATAGTGAATGCAGGGTCCGGGGAGACCGGATATAGTGAATGCAGGGTGCGGGGAGAGCGGATATAGTGAATGCAGGGTCCTGGGAGACTGGATATAGTGAATGCAGGGTCCTGGGAGACCGGATATAGTGAATGCAGGGTCCGGGGAGACCGGATATAGTGATTGCAGGGTCCGGGGAGACCGGATATAGTGAATGCAGGGTCCTGGGAGACCGGATATAGTGAATGCAGGGTCCGGGGAGACCGGATCTAGTGAATGCAGGGTCCGGGGAGACCAGGATGGCACAGCAAGCATGGCTCGAATTCTTCATGCATTTTTCCTGTGTTCCGGGAACATGCACAGAAACACGTGCATTTCCAGGACCTGCAGATTGGAATGCAGCCTGAGCGCTCATTCATGTTTACGATTGAGGGGTGGTGAAACCCTGCAGCTGAGCTGCAGTTTTTACCACCCCTCAGTCGTTCTCCCTCTTTCTGCAGGGGCTTTGCCTTGCTTTGAGGCTGCAGCAAGAAATGTATCCCCTATACTGTCCACTGAGCACAATCTGAGAAAACTCCTCCTACAAGCTTTAACCAATTCTCTGCTGGACACTGATAGAGGTCACAAGACTGATATATACTGCTGATGAGGCAAGGTATTTAGAAGTTTAAATTTACTAACATAATTGCATTGTTCTGTGTACTGTGGGAGACCAGATATAGTGAATGCAGGGTCCGGGGAGACCAGATATAGTGAATGCAAGGTCTGGTGAGACCAGATATAGTGAATGCAGGGTCCGGGGAGACCAGATATAGTGAATGCAGGGTCCGGGAAGACCGGATATAGTGAATGCAGGGTCCGGGGAGACCGGATATAGTGAATGCAGGGTCCTGGGAGACCGGATATAGTGAATGCAGGGTCCGGGGAGACCAGATATAGGGAATGCAGGGTCCGGGGAGACCAGATATAGTGAATGCAGGGTCTGGGGAGAGCAGATATAGTGAATGCAGGGTCCGGGGAGACCAGAAACAGTGAATGCAGAGTCCTGGGAGACTGGATATAGTGAATGTGGGGTCCGGGGAGACCGGATATAGTGAATGCGGGGTCCGGGGAGACCAGATATAGTGAATGCAGGGTCCGGGGAGAGAGGATATAGTGAATGCAGGGTCCGGGGAGACCAGATATAGTGAATGCAGGGTCCGGGGAGACCAGATATAGTGAATGCAGGGTCCGGGGAGACCAGATATAGTGAATACAGGGTCCGGGGAGACCAGATATAGTGAATGCAGGGTCCGGGGAGACCAGATATAGTGAATGCAGGGTCCGGGGAGACCAGATATAGTGAATGCAGGGTCTGGGGTTTGGTAACACTTTAATGGCTAGGGTTAGGGGTAATCATTAGGGTTAGTGGTTTTCGTTAAGGATAGCATTTCAGCCCTAACAATTACCCCTAACCCTACGTCTATCTCTAACCCGAGTCCTAACATTTAACCCTCACACGAGACTTGGACACACAAAGGTTCCTGCACTACTTTCATGTGACTTTGATGCTACTTGAGTACCAGAGAGTGTAAAGTCGCATCAAAGTTGCACCACATGAACAGAACTGTCATACTTTTCTATTAGCAAAAAAAACCCCGCAAAAAGCAAAACATGGCACAAACGTGGCACTCTTTTTTTTGTATTTTTGGTGCGGGTCCGTTCAAGTTTATTACACACAAAATGAAATCTGCCGTGGGAAAAAAAGTCCCTGACCCTTTTCAAAAAACACACGGGCTCAGAACGCACAGATGTGAACTAGATCCATGTTAAATGGGCTGTAGTGCATTTCTGCCACCTGGAAAACGCACTGAAATCCACATAAGTGTGAACCTAAGGTTATGGAGATATTAGGGGTCTATTATATCCCCAATATCTCCCCTACCCTCCTAAGCAGCTAATCAAGCACAGGTTGTGCTTGATTAACTGCTTCCCTGGCTCTCCCTTCCTCCATCTCCTCTATGTTCACTGCTTCTGGGCATTTAGCACAGATCCAGGGTCCTGGGAGGAACAGCCTGAGGCCGGTTATGGGGTGGCAGGAGGAGAGGTGGCTCTTTTCAGCACCTTAAGGCTGCATTCACACCTGCGTGTTTCCTAAACATATGACACACAAAAATGTGCTTCCTTCATTGTCTCAGCTTCACTTGGGGGCATTACCATGCAAATGCAGCCTCCCCTGGAACTCCCAATCAGGGGCGGACTGACAACTCATGGGGCCCCCAGGTAATAGGGGCTCATGGGGCCCCTGTGTCCTTGCCCAAACTCAAAAAATCCTATGAAAAATGTACCAGGGGCATCTCATGGGGCCCCCTACTGACCCCGGGCCCTCGGGCTGTGCTCGAGTTTCCAAATGGTCAGTCCGCCCCTGGTCCCAGTGAGGACCAACTGAGGACCACAGCTGTATGGCAACTGGTGGGCCAGTGCTAAGGGCAGTTGGGTAAACAGAAAGGGGATGGGGGGGGGTAACAAACCAAGCCTCAAAATGCACAAACTGTGAGAACATTTTTCTTTGTCTCTTTCCAGCTTTGGACCACAATTTGGACATTTTGGACTAAATTTAACAAAAAATGTATAGTGTCAGGGGGTAGCTGGGGATGTGTAACAATCAACCTTGAGCCTACACAATCTGCTGTTAAGGTCTCTGTAGCACACACCTGCTCCAATCAGGAGTGTTTAAATAGACTGCTGAACGTTTAGTCTGTGCCCAGGGGCGGACTGACAACTCATGGGGCCCCGGGCAATAGGGGATCATGGGGCCCCTGTGTCCTTGCCCAAACTCAAAGAAGCCTATGAAAAAGGTACCAGGGGCATCTCATGGGGCCCCCTACTGACCCCGGGCCCTCGAGCAGTGCCCGAGTTTCCAAATGGTCAGTCCGCCCCTGCTCCCAATGATACCCATTTTTGAAGGCATTTTAATATTTGCATACCCGTCCCAACAGCCAGCCCACTGCTTACATCAGGACTGAGGGATTGTGAGAGGAGTACTGAGGCTGGGTGCTGTGATGTTTTCAGTAAGCTATGCACTGCACCCTGCTAGCCCTTCCCACCAGCCATGATTTGCCTGAATTTCATAGGGAAGCACAGAGATCCAGTGATGACATCACCAGGTCTAAAATAAAGTATTTCAGGAAACCAGAAAGATTTTAATTAATAAATTAATTAGCATGCCGACGAGGGGTTTAACCTCCCTGGCAGTATTCCCGAGTGTAGCTCGGGGTAAAATATCAGTGCCAAAAGCGGTAACCCCGAGCTACACTCGGGCTTACCATGCGGCGTTGCTCAGGGAGTCCCTGCAGTGCTTACCTTGTCCTTCGCTTCTGCGATGTGTCCCCTGCAGCGTCCCCGGCCATCTCCTCCGGCCGATGCTGGCATCTGGCTTCTGTGTTCCGGTCCCTGTGACGTCGGGACGTACGAAAATTGAAAATTTTAAAAAATGTTATTTTTTTTCAAACAAATTTTACATATCAAAACATTGCTATTTCAACCCATTTCACATACATTTTGTCCCGAGTGCTTTGTCCGGCGCCCTGCCTGCATTTTGACTGTTGTTTCTGCCTGGAAACTGAGAAACGTCCATGGCGTCCAAAAAGCGTCCCTTTAGGTCAGACGCGGTTTTAGACCGGCTAGAGAACAGCGATAGTAAATCAGAACCACTTGCAGAATTGAGTGATAATGATTCGTGGGGGAAATTCCTCATCAGACACTGAAAACGATTCTGCGACTTTGCTCAGCGATGTGCAAACTTGGCGCTATATTTCACATTTCAGTGTTTTTGGTTTGATTATTTTATTGAATTAAATTTATTATTATTTTTTATGAATATTTATTAAATTATAATTTATGATTTCGTGTTTCAAATTTTATCATACCCGGGATGTTTAATTGACTCTTGTTCGGACAGATTTCAGTGAGTTATTCCTAAAAATTACAGCCTACAATAATAAAACTACATATTTCCATGCAAAATAATGGTACCGCTTTCAGCACCAAAAATCTGAAATAATCATACCGCCAGGGAGGTTAAGGGAAACCAGAGAAGGCAAAATATAAGCAGCTTAAACTTCAGCTGGATAGTGACACTATCACTTGATTTTATCATGGCCGCTATGGTTGGGCATATCTCGACCTTGGAAAACATAAATTTCCATTTATGAGCGGAGTTACTCTTTAAAAGGACTACATAAAACCATAACCGAGAGCTATGTCATTTCTACGGCACCCTTCAACCAGAGACGCAAACATAAACGGGAAGCGTCAAGAAGAGCCGGAAAGGCCAGAGAGTCGCCACGCATGTCATCAAAAGCCATTTGTCATCCGTTCCGACGGGTTTTCCTGCCTGAAACTCCCATATAAAAGGAAAAATATTAGCTACAAGCAGAAGGACGGCGATAAAAATCCGCCGCGGTGTACGCGCTCCGGCCCACCGTCTATCACCCGTGCCGATATGGCCACATCATCTCGAGAGAATGACACAGTATATTTTAATTCGGTATCACAGAATGTTGTTGGAGAGACGGAACCTTCAGTCCGCGCAATTATCAGAGCTCTATAAAGCAGCCGCGACCGAAGATGACGGGGAAAGGGATTCTCTGCCGTAAAACACAACATTACAATGATAAACTCTCCGCGTCTTATCTCTCCCGCGTCTCTTACCGCCTCTTCCACCGCCGAGCAGGCTGTCAGGCCCGGAATTATTTGAGCAACTTTTTTTTTTTTTTATTATTTATTCGGGAGGAGGAAAGCGCAGATGGACCCACTTGGGACCGTAACCGGGTTATCGCGGAAATGGAAATGCGCTCTCCAATGATAAGGGAGATAGACGATGAGATTGAGAAGTGAAAACCTGCTTTGTGGCCGTATTAAAAAGCTGTCTTGCTGGGTTGTCACCTGAAGATAAAGTTGTAAGGAGTTTAATTTGATGAATTGGATGTACGCCGCACTTCACCGATCTGAGCCGCACCGCGTTTTTTTTTTTTTTAATAAACAGAGAGATGAAAACTATTTATTTGTGCCGTGCCGTCCCTCCATCTTGAAGCAAGAACGTGACATCTCAGACAGGAGGGCATGCGGGTGCGTTTAAAGGGGAATTGTTACAAGAGAAATACTGATGGGCAGCACAGTGGCTAAATGGTTAGCACTTCCACCTGGCAGTACTAGGGTTGTTGGTTCAAATCCCAACCCTGGCACCACCTTCCTGGAGTTTGCATGTTCTCCTTGGGACTGTGTGGGTTTCCTCTGGGTACTCCGGTTTCCTCCCACACTTCAAAGACATGCTTGTAGGTTAATTGGCTCCTGTACAGGGCGGACTGACCATTTGGAAACTCGGGCACTGCCTGAGGGCCCGGGGTCAGTAGGGGGCCCCATGAGATGCCCCTGGTACCTTTTTCATAGGCTTTTTTGAATTTGGGCAAGGACAAAGGGAACCCACGATCCCCTATTGCCCGGGGGCCCCATGAGTTGTCAGTCCGCCCCTGCTCCTGTCTAAATTGGCCCTAGTATGTGTATGTATGAATGTGAGTTAGGGACCTTAGATTGTACGCCCCTTGAGGGTTAGGGACTGAGTTGAATGTACAATATATATGTAAAGCACTGCGTACATTGACGGCGCTATATAAATACCTGAAATAAATAAAATAAATACTGATGGTGACCCCCTGAAAATGCTGGTTGCCTGGCTGTTATGCCAAATCATTGACTGTAATAATTCTAGAGCAAGGATGGACGGAGTGCTTTGAACGAAATTGACTTTGCAGTGAAAATACAGATTTTTGTCTTTGCTTAGGGCTCATGTACACTGCAGCGGCTAAACTGACGTTCAGGAGCATTTTTTTCAGCTAATGAAAGAAGACCGAAGGCTGGGCCCACAGATTCAGAGGGTACACGATGCCACACAGACACAGACAGCGGTTCTTTTAAAACAATTACGTTTACTGAACAGTTATAGTGATCATGTAGTTGAGCATACGTAAACAGAATGATAACAGCGCATAACCATACAGTAAGAATAATACAGTCTAACACTAACCCCGTACTTGCGAACTTTTCCCCAATGTCCAGAAAGCAGCCTGGCTGCGCCTGAATGTTCCTGAGCAAGATATAACGTTGGGGTGCACCCTAAGTATTGCGTAATACTATTTGTAATCCAAAGGAAAGTGGAGTGTGTCTCTTATAACTTTCTGGTATATCCAAAATGTCACTGACCACGTGTGGTGCGATGTGCTGCGGCAAAGCCGCACTTACAGTTCCCTGGCAGGCTCTTGGTGCTTTTCCCTGATCCACTTCCGAACCGGACCATACAGTCACTTGTTTCCTGGTCTCGTTGTGAATCTTCCCTAGGTGCCGTCACCAGATTCCACTGTGAGCCGTAAATCCTCTTCCAGGCCCCACACAGATTCTCCAGACGTCCTCAGCATCCAACAGCCAGACCCAGACTTCACTTCCTCCTCAGCACAGGAACTCCTCCCCTTCCCAGAGGGTTTGTGATGCAGTAAATAATTTCCTAATTGCAGCCTCAAACCTGTATTTACAGTTCACTATGACTCTTCTGAGGGTCCTACTCAACCCCTAAATTAGCATTCATTAAACTTTATAAGGTAAATAAGTATTGGTTCTGTCTTAGCAAAAGTCTCTGCAAACTTGATTCTCGTACTTTGCTGCCATCTACTGACCAAAGAGCATATTACAGGCACATTATAGTTTAACATTGGACATCAGAATTTATCCATGCATCACACCCTTACACTTATAAAAAAAATGGAACGCCCGTGTGAAAGGGACCTGAGGGTTAGTGTAAAGTTAGTGATAGCAATAATAATGTCTGCATCTGTTAACATCCGTTCTTTTGAATGGAAGAAAACCCTATTTTTCTTCAGTTAAAACAAACGGAACACACAAAAAACGGATGTAAATGGATGTAAACAAACAAAAATGGATGTGAACAGACAAAAAAACTGATGAAAAATGGATAAAAAACGGATGTAAACTGATAAAAACTGACATAAACTGATGAAAAACTGGTGTGAACTGATGTTTCTGCTTGGAAAAAATGTGACTGAACTGATGAAAAAAAAACGAACGCCCGTGTGAAAGGGGCCTTAGGGTTAGTGCAAAGTTAGGGTTAGCAATAGAGTTCTAATAGAGCCATGCTTTGCTGGGCTTTTTTGCCTTCCTCTGGACCAACTGTGGGTGTAGGATTATAACTTTTTTTTATTTTTTTTTTATTGGTTGAACTAGATGAACATTTGTCTTTTTTCAGCCAGACTAACTATGTAAGTTAAAGAGAGGATTAACTTTAGTGTTAGGGTTTGAATTACATTAGATTTAGAGTTAGGGTTAGAATTAGATCTGCAGGTGTTATGAGTAGTAGAGTCAGTGCTAGAGTTGGGGTTATTGTTAGGGTTACCATTAGTGTTAGGATACGTTTTAGGGTTTGAATTAGAGTTAGAGTTAGGAATATTGTTAGTGCTAGAAATAGGGTAAGTGTTGAGTTAGGATGAGCGATAGAGTTACAGTGGATGCTAGGGTTAGGGTTAGCAATTAGTGTTAGGATTAATTTTAGGGTTTGAATTATTATTATTATACAGGATTTATATCGCGCCAACAGTTTGCTCAGCGCTTTACAATACAGCAACAATACAGTTCAATACAAGAGGGATATGAGGGCCCTGATCCTGGGAGCTTACAATCTAAGAGGGAGGGGCTAGTGGTACAAAAGGTAGTAACTGTGGGGGATGGACTGGTAGGAGGAATAGAAGATTCCATTATTAGCGGAGGGCAGGATAGGCTTCCCTGAAGAGAGAGGTTTTCAGAGATCGCCTAAATGTGAGCAGAGTAGGCGATAGTCTGATAAATTGGGGTAGAGAGTTTCAGAGGATGGGGGAAGTTCTGGAGAAGTCCTGGAGACGAGCATGGGAGGAGGAGACAAGGGAGCTAGGGAGTAGGAGGTCTTGCGAGGAGCTGAGAGGATGGTTTGGGTGATATTTGGAGACAAGATCAGTGATGTAATTTGGGGCAGAGTTATAAATGGCTTTATATGTTATTGTTAGTTTTGAATTTTATCCGTTGGGCAATGGGAAGCCAGTGGGGGGATTGGCAGAGAGGGATGGAGGACACTGAGTGGAGGCCAGTGGAGGGATTGGCAGAGAGGGGTGGAGGAAACTGAGTGGAGGCCAGTGGAGGGATTGGCAGAGAAGAGTGGAGGACATTGAGTGGAGGCCAGTGGAGGGATTGGCAGAGAGGGGTGGAGGAAGCTAAATGGAGGCCAGTGGAGGGATTGGCAGAGAGGGGTGGAGGACACTGAGTGGAGGCCAGTGGAGGGATTGGCAGAGAGGGGTGGCAGATACAGAACGGTTAGTAAGGTGAATGACTTTGGCAGCAACATTCATGAGACTGAAGAGGGGATAGCCTGCGATGAGGTCGGCCAATGAGGAGGGAGTTACAATAGTCAAGGCGAGATATAACCAGGGAAGGAATAAGTTGCTTAGTGGTTTCCGAGGTTAGGAATGAGCGTATTTTGGAGATGTTGCGGAGGTGAAGTCTACAAGATTTGGACAGCAATTGGATTTGGGAGTGAAAGGATGCTTGAGTGGTGTGACGTCAGCGCAATCCTAGTATCGTTACAGCACATATGTATCGGCATCTGACTTGGCTGATTATGCTGCTGTCGGTTGGACACCATTTTTTGTAAGTGTGTTTTAGTATTAATAAAGCAACATTTTTAAGAGGTACTGCACCATGAGCTTCTGTTTTTATATATTCCGAGTGGCCATTCCAATACCCCTTGTATAGGATGGGATATGTATGAAGTGGATCTACAGAGTCTCCTGCAGAGTATTGCTCCAGGATTAACCACTTGCCGTCCGCCTGCTGTTTATAAACGGCAGGGCGGTGGCACTCCAGGGGCGGGTTGCCATTCATAAACAGCACCCGCCTTTTTTAGCTGTGCGCGCTCCCTGGGAGCACGCAGCACCGCGATCCGGTGCCCGCTGTGTCCTCCGGACACAGTGAAACACCGATCGTCGGACAGGACCTCTGTACGAGGTCCCGATCATGTGATCACTGATTGGCCAATCAATGATCACATGCAAAGTAGTAAGCAAGATGTCATTTGTGACATCATTGCTTACTACGTGTGAAATCTGTGAATGATCACAGAGGTCACATGGTACAAGGCTATTCACAACAGCCTTGTACCATGTGACAAGCTGTGACCAATCACCCCCCACAAGCAGTACAGTGTCACCATGGTGACACTGTACTGCTAGGGTGACAGTATGTAAAAAAAAAACATAAATAATAATATAAAAAAATAAAATAAAAATGTAAAAAAATGTTTAAAAATTATAATTTTTGGTTATAAACTAATTTGGCTTATTTTTTTTTTTTACTAAAAATATAACGGAATACATTTTGGTTAAGATTTATGAAGAAAGATTATTTATTTGCAACATTTTATAAGAAAAACACTTTTTTTCAAAATTTTTGGACTTTTTCATTTACATACCAAAAAAATAAAAATCCCAGTGGTGAATAAATACCACCAAAATAAAGCTTTATCTGTCTCAAAAAAATGGTAAAACATTCATACCGGTACAGTGTTGCATGACCGTGCAATTGTCATTTAAAGTGTGATAGCGCTGAAAGCTGAAAATTGCCCTGGTCAGGAAGGAGGTAAAAGTGTTCGGACTGGAAGGGGGGGGGGGAGTGTCCGGACTGGAGGGGGGTAAAAGTGTCCGGACTGGAAGGGGGGTGAAAGTGTCCGGACTGGAAGGGGGGGAAAGTGTCCGGACTGGAAGGGGGGGGAAGTGTCCAGACTGGAAGGGGGGGGAAGTGTCCGGACTGGAAGGGGGGGGAAGTGTCCGGACTGGAAGGGGGGGGAAGTGTCCAGACTGGAAGGGGGTGAAAGTGTCCAGACTGGAAGGGGGGGAGTGTCCGGACTGGAAGGGGGGGAAAGTGTCCAGACTGGAAGGGGGGGAAAGTGTCCGGACTGGAAGGGGGTGAAAGTGTCCGGACTGGAAGGGGGTAAAAGTGTCCGGACTGGAAGGGGGGTGAAAGTGTCCGGACTGGAAAGGGGTGAAAGTGTCCGGACTGGAAGGGGTGAAAGTGTCCGGACTGGAAGGGGGGGAAAAGCGTCCGGACTGGAAGGGGGGGAAAAGCGTCCGGACTGGAAGGGGGTGAAAGTGTCCGGACTGGAAGGGGGGGAAAGTGTCCGGACTGGAAGGGGGTGAAAATGTCCAGACTGGAAGGGGGTGAAAGTGTCCAGACTGGAAGGGGGGGAGTGTCCAGACTGGAAGGGGGGGAAAGTGTCCGGACTGGAAGGAGGGGAAAGTGTCCGGACTGGAAGGGGGTGAAAGTGTCCGGACTGGAAGGGGGTGAAAGTGTCCGGACTGGAAGGGGGGGAAAGTGTCCGGACTGGAAGGGGGTGAAAGTGTCCGGACTGGAAGGGGGGGAGTGTCCAGACTGGAAGGGGGGGAAAGTGTCCAGACTGGAAGGGGGGGAAAGTGTCCGGACTGGAAGGGGGTGAAAGTGTCCGGACTGAAAGGGGGTGAAAGTGTCCGGACTGGAAGGGGTGAAAGTGTCCGGACTGGAAGGGGGTGAAAGCGTCCGGACTGGAAGGGGGGGAAAGCGTCCGGACTGGAAGGGGGTGAAAGCGTCCGGACTGGAAGGGGGTGAAAGTGTCCGGACTGGAAGGGGGGGAAAGTGTCCGGACTGGAAGGGGGGGAAAGTGTCCGGACTGGAAGGGGGTAAAGGAAATCGTTTTGTCCAAGCTGTGTTTCAACTGTCTGCAGATCGTCACTCCCAGAGCAAAAAGCGCTTATGATGGTTTATAATACAATCAGCATATTGCTCTGGTGAGTTTATTCAGTCTATTTGGTGGTGGATTCACTTGGTGGATTTTGTTAAATTTTGTTTATCTTCACTACAATAATTTTTAGGGAATTTATCTGATTTTTTCAACTTTGTTATGATATGTTTTGGGATTAGTATGTTTTATTTTTTTCACGGACATTTTTATGTTTATATTTGTTACTAGCGCAGTGTAAAGGACCGCCCGGCGGTACCTCTAGCACTCCACTGGTCAGGTGCTTCCAGAGTGCGGAATCTAAGTCCCGGAGCACTTGTTCACCAGGGCCCCTGATGGTGGGGATGGACTTGGAGCGCACCGAGACCAGGTCGCAACTACTGGGCACACTTACCAATGGTAGAGGCGTCTGCCAAGGGCTCCCGCAGAGTAAGAGCCTGATATGAGGAGGTCGGGCAATCCCGACGGGATGGATGGACAGCTGAGCAGGTGCAGGGTCAAACGAGCCGAGTCGGGAGCCGTGGGGTCTGCGAGGTACAAAACAGCGGGCAGAGAATAGTCGGGTCACACGCCAGGTCAGCAACAGTAGATCAGAACCAACAGGGGGCATCCAGGGGAGAGGTCAGGCAAGCCAAGGGTCAGGGCAGGAGAGTACAGCAATGTCAGGAACAATCCGGGTCAGCAACTTATCAGAACACAGGTACACACAGATCAGGGAACAGGAAAGACCAAACGGCAACCAGTGACAACTCAGCGGGATTTAAATATCGCGCCCTGCGCTGTCATTGGTGCCAGGCACACGCCCGTGGACCCTAGTGCGCATGCGTGAGTTCGTGGCCGCGGCCGGCCTGGACCTAGTGCCTGTATCCCTGTGCAGGGTGGCGCACTGCACCTGCGCCGGGACCAGCGCCGCGGCGATCCCTGACACGCAGTCTGTTATTTTTATATTTGAAATAAATTAGCAGTAAATTTAGAAATAAGGGTTAGAATTAGAATTGAGGATAGTGTTAAGGTCAGAGTCAGTGCTTGAGTTATTGTTAGGGTTGGCATTAGAATTCGAGTTAACATTGAGGTTAGTGTTAGTGTTGGGTTATGTTGAGTAGGGGTTAGCATTAGCGTTAGGATTAGTATTAGATTTTGATTCAGAGTTAGAGGCGAGGTTATAGTTATGGGTAGCATTAGTGTTAGGGTTAGTGTTGGGTTATGGTTAGAGTTAGGGGCGAGGTTATTGTCAGGAATGGAGATTTTTTATTATGTATTGATGTCATACATATCCATCAGACTTATGTATAAAAGTATAAATATAACTAAATAAATACAAAACTCAACAGAAAGGAAACTAAAATGTCCCAACAGTCCCTGGGGAAAAAAAAAACAAAAAAAACTCAAACATAGCCTGAACGGCTCATAAATAAAAGTCCATAACCTGAAAGGAAAAAACGGAAACTATATACAATATTTACAGTACAAGGCCTTTATGGCCGAGACCACATGACTAAGAGCCTTTATGGCTCAGACAAAAACATAAACCATATGCAATTTCCATATTCAAACCTGCTGCTTACGGCCTATATGGCCTAAACTATATACAAAGGACCTAACCATACCATTATATACACCACAGGGGAGGGCTAAGGAACCCGCAGATCTTCCACGTCTGACCCCTACAACCTACCATGCAAAAGGCTACCAAAAAGATCCGAACGCAAAAATCTAGGGAGTGCTGAAGGCAGAAACTAGGGACAGATCCCACCACCCGAGATCAACAGACCGCAGCAACAGGCTTGATGTTCCTCCACGCCTCCATCCAAGCTCTGCGTCGCAGCCTGTCTTTCTCAAGACCCCGAATTTTCCCCACCTCACCAAGGATGTCACTCGCCACCACCTGAACAGGGAGGACCTTCTGCCGAATGGAGACCTGACACCTTGCCATCCAAGTGTGATAACGGACAACTAAGCTGACTAAAAACAGGGTATCCAAATTAAAACCCATGCGACTCTCGAATGCTCCGTACACCCACTCCGCATATGACATGCGATGGAGGAAAGGAACACCCAGAGCCCCTCCCACCTGTTTATACACCTCTACGTTAAAGGGGCACTGAAGCAAGAAGTGGTCCATAGTCTCCACTTCACCCCCACACTCCGACCTCGGACAACCACGGTCATCCGCAGGACGGTACTTCAGGTTACCCCTCACGTAGAGCCTGCCATGGAAGGCGAGCCAGGCCTGGTCCCGCAACTTCAGGGGGATCCGCTCCAGATTTATCAACCGCAAACCCTCCCTCATAACATGGCCCGGGCAATCTCTCAAGGCCAGCGGCGCATGGAAAGCAGATGCCACAATCCTCTCACTCAGGAGCCTCCTGGGGAGGGACCGGACCTCCTCCGCAGTCACATGCCACCGCCGGAGTAACTTCAGGCACGGGGCCACATAAGCCGGGAGCTTACCATGCTTGACCCGCAGGCTTCTCACTGGCCCGCCACTCTCCCAACTGTGCAGAAAGGGTCCAAACCAGATCCGGAACAGTCCTACCCATGCAGGCGGTCTCTCTGCCAGCATGTTACCAAAGTTATGTTTCAAGAACATCAGAGAGAAAAAGACCACTGGGTTGACCATACCTAGGCCACCCTCCCGCCTGGATGAGTAAGTCACGTCCCTCTTGACGAGGTTCAGCCGATTCCCCCATAACATCTGGAAGAAACAGCTATAGATCCTCGTATAGAGCGATTCTGGCAAGAGGCAAACGAAGCTGACGTACAAAAAGACTCGGAGCAGGAAAGTCTTGATCAAATCAACCCTTTCCCTCAAGGAGAGCCGCCACCCCTTCCAGCATCTCACTTTGACCTCGGCATCCGACAGCTTGGATTCCCAATTTTGCTTGCTGTAATCAGCAGAGCCAAATTGATGCCCAACACTTTGATGTTCGGCTGAGGCACCGGGAAGGTGTCCGGGAGTGAGAAGCTCTCACCCTCCCTACCCATCCAGAAAACTTCACATTTGTCCTTATTGACCTTGGAACCTGATGCCTCGGCATACTGATCCATTACTGAAACCACCTCCTGCGCCTCCTCCGGTCCAGAAATGAAAACAAAAACATCATCAGCATAAGCCACAACTCTCAAAGGCGGATCTCCAGTGGCACCCACCAGCACCCCACTCACCGCCCCGCCATCTAGCCTCCTGTAGAAGGGGTCGATGGCAAAGGCATAGAGCAAGGGACTCAGCGGGCACCCCTGGCGCACCCCAGATCCAACCTCAAAGGGCTGCCCAACCCAACCATTCACCAACATGAAGCTCTCCGCCCCTTGATACAATGTCTTCAACCAGCCGATGAACCTCCCCTCCAAACCATACCGGTCCAGGAGATGCCAGAGGTACTTGTGATCAACTCGATCAAAGGCCTTTGCCTGATCCACCGCCAGCAAGTACTTTCCCCATCCTTCAGCCTTACATCGCTCCAGAGCCTCCCGGACAGCTAACACCGCTGTAAAGGTACTCCTGCCCTGGACCGAGCAATGCTGCTGACGAGAAAGCAAACTGTCTGCCATTGACGACAAGCGCCAGAACAAGATCTTCGCCAGAACCTTTCTATCGACATTGAGGAGGCTGATGGGGCGCCAGTTCCCAATAGCCGAAGGATCTTTACCCTTTGACAGGAGAATAACTGCAGACTGTCTCATGGAAGGAGGGAGAGATCCCTCATCCAGACAGCTGTTATACACTTCCGCGAGACGAGGTGCCAGGCGGGATTTAAAAGCCTTAAAAAATTCGGCAGTCAGACCGTCTGGCCCAGGAGTCTTTTTAATGGCCAGACTATCAATCGCTCTGGACACCTCTTCTGCAGTAATCTCCCCAGTCAAACTCGCCAGAGGGACATCACTGTCCAGACCAGGCGTGGATTCCAAAAAGCTCGACATCCCTGTCCGGTCAAGGTGTTTCTCACTCAGTAAATCCGCATAAAAGGACCTGGAGACCTCCAGAATCCCTGACCTGGATTTAGTCAGGGACCCTGTACTATCCCTCAGAGCAGAGATTGTCTTAACTGCTGCACTCTGTTTGCAATTCTGGAAAGGGTCAGGCGAGTGGTATTTCCCATAATCCCTCTCCAGAACCAAAGAGGCACGCCGATCATACTGGAGTTTCTTAAGGAGAAGCTTCACCTCCGAGATTGCCCCCGAATCTCCACCGCTAGAAACAAGGCGGTCGAGCTTCCTCCGCAACCGCTGGTAGGCGTTATACTGTTTAAACTGCCGTCTCTTACCAACGGCCTTGAAAAACCTGCTGATCCGCACTTTGTGAGCTCCCACCACTCAGACTTACTGCCGCAGAAATCCAGCACCGTCTCCTGCGCCTGAAAGAACTCCTCGAAAGATCGTCTCACCTCCTCGTCCTCCAGCAGAGATGAATTCATCCTCCAGATGCCCTTTCCTCTCAGCGGCGTGTCTGAAATATTCAAGGTGACAGATAGCATAAGGTGATCGGAAAACTCCACCGCCTGACACTCAGGTGCCGAGAAGGCAGAGTTCTCCCTCAAAAAAAACCTGTCTATCCTACTCTGGTTATTACCTCTCCCAAAGGTGAAACCCGTGCCGTCTGGGACACTTTGAATCCAAGCGTCAACCAGACCTGCCTCCCTGACTATAGCATTTAGAAAATTGCTATCATATCCCAGCCCGTCAGTGAAGCCTCTCCTGTCCTTGGGCCTAGTAATGGTGTTAAAATCACCTCCAAAGACTACCAGCCGGGATGTAAAGAGGTAAGGTTTAATCCTCGCAAAGAGGTTCTTCCTGTCCCACTTGGACTGTGGGCCATAGATATTAATGAGACGGAGCTCATGCCCCCTTACGAGAACATCCAGAATCAGACATCTTCCGATCTCTACCTCAATTATCCGCCGACACGTTACCATGCCGGTAAAAGCACCGCAACTCCGCTGTAAAGCTCAGCCGCAAGAGACCAGTAGGAGGGCCCATGCCTCCACTCACGCTTGGCCAGATGGACATCAGCCAAGGTGGGCAACCTGGTCTCCTGCAAAAAGAAAATATCAGCTTCCATCCCACTGATCAAAAATAAGGCTGTTTCTCTAGCACTTACAGACTTCAGGCTGGCAACATTAATGGTTGCTACCTTTATCGGAGCGGGAACTGCCATTAAGATAATTGAGAGGGACATTTCTTAATCCTCCTCTTGACTTTCTTGGCAGGGTCCCTCACTCTCTTAAGAGACCCCCCAGCATCCTCGTCCTCCATCGGGGAAGCGGGATCACCTGACCCCTCCTCCTCCCCCGACAAAGCCCCAAACCTATTCCCCAGGGCCACCTCCCCCGCCTCTAAAGAGGACACCGACCCTGCTGAAGACAAAACTGGCTTACTCCACCTACCCACCAGGGACCACCCCTCCTCCACCTGAGCCCCTACTGGAGCAGAACCTTGGGACTCCCGGGACTCCCTACCGGGCCTCCTACTCCGCCGCAGCGGCAAGAGCAAGGGGGGAGCAGACACTGAGGGACTAGACCTAGCCTCAACCATCCCGGCCCATTTTAGCAGCCTCCCTCAGCTGTTTCTTAGTCCTGGGAGGAGGAACCGGCACACAAGGGGGAACAACAGGGGACTCCAAAAGGGTAGACGAAACAGGGGGGACAGAGACAGGAGGGGCCACAGAAACCTCCCCTTCCCTCACAAGGGCCGCCACAGCAACCGAAGCCGCTCTCTCCAATGCCGCCTCCGCCTCTTCAGCATCTATCCGATCCAACTCTGCTTCAAGCTCCCCCACCGGAAGGTTGTGGAGGGCCTCCGGGCACTGGTTGTATGAATGCCCGAGCTCCCCGCAGAGATTGCATCGGACAACATTGCAGTCCCTGGCCAGGTGTCCTATTTCCTGACACAGGGAACATCTAATGACGGGGCAGGTGGCCGCAAAATGCCCCTTGCCCCCACACCGGTGGCAGACCCTCGGCTGACCCGCATAAAAAATTATCAGGCGGTCCTTCCCTAGAAAAGCGGAAGAGGGAATGTGCTGGAGCACATTTCCAACCACCTTTAAGCGGACGGTGGTCGTCCACCCACCTGTCCATATTCCCCTCTCATCCTTGATCTTCCCAAGGGGCCCCATCACATCCCCATATCTACTTAGCCAGACCACAATATCTGATGCTGGGATGGATTCATTTCTCACCAGCACCGTTATTTTTTTAATCAGGGACTGGCGAGAGACGAGCCTCGGGGTTAGGCCCACCCACCTAGGGCTGGTGACAAAGGTGGCCTCATACCTCTGCCAAAAGAGGTCCAACAATTCTGGCCGCATGAAGGACACGTCATATTCTCCAGTACCAACTGGAGCAATAAACGCAAAAATATCCGCAGCACGGAAGCCCATTTCTAATATGCGGTCTATGACCTCTCTCCTGCTAAGGGGGGGGCCCTCCCCTGACCATTTCAGCTGAACAACATTTCGCCTTGCGGCGGAAGTGGGTAGGTTACCTGCCCTTGCCCGGGCCGATCCCACTGACCCCTGACCTCCCCTAACTGCAGCAGAGTAACTGAGCCCCGATCTAGCCCAAGGGGCACTCAACATCAAGGGGGAATGACCAAGGGAAAGCCGCCACACCAGCAGCAGCAACTGAAGGGGCAGATGCTGATGAGCCATGACCTGGGGGAGCCCGGGGCTGGGGACCACCCATACCAGCAGGAGAACCCACCTGAGCCGGACCCGCAGGAGCCTGGACCTGAGAACCTGGAGCCCCCTGAGGAGAAACCGGGGGACCTGCACACCAGAGGCCACCATGCCCCCCAAAGGGGCGGGGCCCAGTGGGACCACCACCGGAGGGGAAACACCCTTAGCCAGGACTGTAGGGCTAACCTGCACCTCAGACAATTTTGCAGGCATTATACCCGCTACCCCAGTGTCCAGAACCATCTCACCAACACAATCAGCAGAGTCCTTCTCCCCTTCCAGTGGCTCCCCTGCCTTTGCCAACACGTCCTTGGGGATGCGTTGCAGCATGACAAAGGCAGCATGCTCCTTCACCACTGGCTTAGCCGGCTTGCGGGGGATGACATCACTTTCAGCTTCTTCCTCAGAGTCCTCGGACGTAAACCTGAAGTCGGCTCCACGCAGCTCTGCAACCACCTCTGCCAGGAACTGCAATCCGCCCACTATCTCCTCCTCCTCTACCTGGGTCCCCCAATCCACAGGCAGCTGCCCAGGGGGGAGGGACTCTGATGATCCTGCCACCACGCTGTCTTCCATTTTAGACGCCATTTCCTCTGAGGGTGCTGTGGGCTCAACCTGCCCCTGCTCGCCTTCCACCAGCAACTCCCCCGACAATTCCTCCACCGAAGAGGCCTCCTCCACCGGACCCCGCATCGCCGCAACACTGCGGCTTCTTCCAGCCTTAAATCTCGCTTCATTCAGATACTTCTCGCTTAGGACGCCGCTTTGGCGCTGCAGCGCCGCCACATACCTCCCCTGCTGTGACACACGAAGTTCCAGCGCCTCCAGGTCCGGTTTCATGGCCTGCCGCTTAGTAGACCATACACGGTCGTAGGATGACCGGAACTTCTTTAGCTCCAGAGTCAGCTTCTGGAGCTTGGCTTCCTCCTTGTCTATTAACCTGGCCCGAGTGGCCACACGGTCCCGGTAGGCAGAATAAACTTCCCCCTTCCTAGGGGCCATTCCCAGGTCCTCTACTGGTGGAAAAGAGAGGCCGGTACTAGGCCCCTCCAGGGCCTTCTCCTCGCTGGACCCAGGCCCAGGATCCGCCATCCTGCCTGGGCTGGGCAGGGCACTTTAGCCCCAGGCTTCTCGGGCCTTTCTGGAGCTCAGCAGACAAGTGCAACACACCCTCTCTCAGGAATGAATTCACCAATAATGGTGGGACTCAGCTGCCTTGTGATCTGCAGTACCAGGGCTGGCCAGCGGGTGCTCCCAGCAATCAGAGACTCAACCTTTCAGCCAGCTCACACCTGGAACTGATGATACTGGTGTATTTAAGGGATGGCCAGACTTGCAGACTCTGCCTTGGTGTTGTGTTTGTCCTGGGCCCTGTATCTGTCCTGCATCCTGTTTCTGTTCCTTTGCTGACCCTGCCTGATCTGAACCGCTGCTGACTTCTCCTGCTCTGATCCCGGCTCGCTCCTGACCATCCCTCTGCCTGACCCTCTGTACCACGCTGCTTGCTACCTGTTCTGATCCCTGGCTTGTGACCCTGACCATCCCTCTGCCTGACCCTCTGTACTACGCTGCTAGCTACCTGCTGAACCTGGCCTGTGACCCCGACCCATCTCCGCTTGCTCCCCCTGTACCTACCTGCCCTATTGATATTGACCCGGCCTGCCTGACGACGCTTGCTTGTATGTACTGTTATCTGTGGGTGGTTGGTTTGGTTTGTTTGCACTGTATTATGTTTTAGTATTGCACTGCGTTTATGTTTGTATTGTTAGTGTTAATAAATTATATTGTTTATCACATATCTGAGGTCTGCGTTTCCCTGCGTCAGTCACACACCTCTGGTCACACCTGGGAGCCCTGACATTACACCAAGGCCAATTCTGACCAGAAATGGCTGCACAGGGAAGCCATCTTGGCTTGTTGATGGGAAGGATGGATCTGGATGAGGTTGTGTATTTATATCTGCTAGTGTTTGATGACAGGGAGTATGCTTATCAAACTCTGAAGGAGTATCCCCGGGATGAACTGCTAGAATGTATACGGCTCGCTCATGTTCTAGTAGATCAGGGCACAGAGTTCTCTGAGGTGCAGCCATTGATTGAGGTTTGTGCTGAGTTGGTTTCATCTGGTACCCCCGAATGCAGGGATGAATTTTTGCCACCATTTAGTGCAGACCAGGTAGAGTCCCTGGTGTGGTTATTAGAGGATGATGTGGGTTACTTTCTGGAGCGTTATTCCACATGTTCACCACAGACACTAAGAGATTGTATAAACGCAGTGCAGTCTTTGGTCAGACAGGCTTTGTGTAAGCTCAGCTTTGTTCAACCCATACTGCAGACATGGACAGACTTGTTGCACCCAGCCTCAGTCAGCTTACAAAAACCCAGTCCTGCTTCTAATCTATTTCCTCAAAGCTCTATTCCTGCATTCCCAACAGCTCCTCCTGCCCTGCTATCTACCGCATGTCAGTACCCTGTTCCCACTCGCTGCACCTATCCTGCCTTTAACCCTGTAAAAAAGCCCTCTGTAGCGACTGCTCCCTCTCCTGTTCCATCCTCCAGTTCTTCTCTGTCTCCAGCTGCTCCATTCGTTTGCAGACCTGCGTTTACTTGCAGTGCTCCAGTAGTTAAAACCAGAAAAAAGCGAAAATTCTTTCCAACCAATACCATCCTGCCAGTATCCAAACCGGTGAACCTGCCTTCCGTGGTTCAGCCTGAAGCCTCTACTCAGCCTGAATCCTCTACTCAGCCTGATGCCTGTACTCAGCCTGATGCCTGTACTCAGCCTGCTGCCTCTCTTCGGCCTGAAGCCTCTACTCAGCCTGAATCCTCTACTCAGCCTGATGCCTGTACTCAGCCTGATGCCTCTCTTCGGCCTGAAGCCTCTACTCGGCCTGAAGCCTCTACTCGGCCTGATGCCTCTACTCGGCCTGAAGCCTCTACTCGGCCTGATGCCTCTACTCGGCCTGAAGCCTCTACTCGGCCTGAAGCCTCTACTCGGCCTGATGCCTCTACTCGGCCTGAAGCCTCTACTCGGCCTGAAGCCTCTACTCGGCCGGACGCCGGCATTCAGCCTGATGCCTCTACCCAGCATGATGAACTGATCCAGCCTGACGATCCTATTAGGCCAGTTGACTCGATGCCCGCTGTTGATCCAGATGATCCGGTACCTGATCCGGTGCCCGCTATCGTGCCAATTGACTCAGAGCCCGCTGTCATACCTGGTGACTCGGTGCCCACTGCCTTGCCAGATGACGCGGTGCCCGCTGGCGAGCCAAATGACCTGATGCCTGGTGACCCAGGGCCCGCTGTCATACCTGGTGACCCGATGCCCGCTGTCGAGCCAGACGATCCAATGCCTGGTGACCCGGTGCCCGCTGTCAAGCCAGACAATCCGGTACCTGATGACCCGGTGCCCACTGTCGTGCCTGTTGACTTGGAGCCCACTGCCTTGCCAGATGACGCGGTGCCCGCTGTCGAGCCAAATGACCTGATGCCTGGTGACCCGATGCCCGCTGTCCAGTCAGACGATCCAATGTCTGACCCAGGGCCCGCGGTCATACCAGTTGACTCGGAGCCCACTGCCTTGCCAGATGACGCGGTGCCCGCTGTCAAGCCAAATGACCTGATGCCTGGTGACCCAGTGCCCGCTGTCATACCTGGTGACCCGATGCCCGCTGTTGAGCCAGACAATCCGGTACCTGATGACCCGGTGCCCACTG
Organism: Staurois parvus; assembly: GCF_062004578.1. Classification (NCBI taxonomy): domain Eukaryota; kingdom Metazoa; phylum Chordata; class Amphibia; order Anura; family Ranidae; genus Staurois; species Staurois parvus. Next base: position 142,989 of record NW_028318573.1, on the reverse strand, counting down.
TCGTGCCTGTTGACTCGGAGCCCACTGCCTTGCCAGATGACGCGGTGCTCGCTGTCGAGCCAAATGACTTGATGCCTGGTGACCCGATGCCCGCTGTCCAGTCAGACGATCCAATGTCTGACCCAGTGCCCGCGGTCATACCAGTTGACTCGGAGCCCACTGCCTTGCCAGATGACGCGGTGCCCGCTGTCGAGCCAAATGACCTGATGCCTGGTGACCCGATGCCCGCTGTCCAGCCAGACGATCCAATGTCTGACCCAGTGCCAGCGGTCATGCCAGTTGACTCGGAGCCCACTGTCGTGCCTGGTGACTCGGTGCCCGCCGCTTCGCCTGGGGGCCCGAGACCTGTCACTCTGCCTGGGGGTCCGGCGCCCGCCGCTCCGCCTGGGGGTCCGGCGCCCGCCGCCCCGCCTGGGGGCCCGAGACCTGTCGCTCCACCTGGGGGTCCGGCGCCCGCCGCTCCGCCTGAGGGCCCGAGACCTGTCGCTCCGCCTGGGGGTCCGGCGCCCGCCGCTCCGCCTGAGGGCCCGAGACCTGTCGCTCCGCCTGAGGGCCCGTGACCTGTCGCTCCACCTGGGGGTCCGGCGCCCGCCGCTCCGCCTGAGGGCCCGAGACCTGTCGCTCCGCCTGAGGGCCCGAGACCTGACGCTCCACCTGGGGGTCCGGCGCCCGCCGCTCCGCCTGAGGGCCCGAGACCTGTCGCTCCACCTGGAGGTCCGGCGCCCGCCGCTCCGCCTGAGGGCCCGAGACCTGTCGCTCCACCTGGGGGTCCGGCGCCCGCCGCTCCGCCTGAGGGCCCGAGACCTGTCGCTCCACCTGGAGGTCCGGCGCCCGCCGCTCCGCCTGAGGGCCCGAGACCTGTCGCTCCACCTGGGGGTCCGGCGCCCGCCGCTCCGCCTGAGGGCCCGAGACCTGTCGCTCCACCTGGGGGTCCGGCGCCCGCCGCTCCGCCTGAGGGCCCGAGACCTGTCGCTCCATCTGGGGGCCCGATGCCTGTCGCCCCGCCTGGGGGCCCGATGCCTGTCGCCCCGCCTGGGGGCCCGGTGCCTGTCGCCCCGCCCGGGGGCCCGGTGCCTGTCGCCCCGCCCGGGGGCCCGGTGCCTGTCGCCCCGCCCGGGGGCCCGGTGCCTGCTGCTCCGCCTGGTGGCCTGCTGCCTGCTGCTTCGCCTGGTAATCCGATGTGCCTCTGCCCGGAGTCCTGCCCGATGTGCCTCTGCCCGGAGTCCTGCCCGATGTGCCTCTGCCCGGAGTCCTGCCCGGAGTCCTGCCCGATGTGCCTCTGCCCGGAGTCCTGCCCGATGTGCCTCTGCCCGGAGTCCTGCCCGATGTGCCTCTGCTCGGAGTCCAGCCCGATGTGCCTCTGCCCGGTGTGCCTCTGCCCGGAGTCCAGCCCGGTGTGCCTCTGCCCGGAGTCCAGCCCGGTGTGCCGCTGCCCGGAGTCCTGCCCGGTGTGCCAGTCTTTGATATCCGGCCAGTTACCAGACCCGGGCGGTGGAACATTTTGCCCAGCTAGGACTGTTTGGAGCGTCCTGAGGCCGCTCCTTGAGGGGGGGGGGGTACTGTCAGGAATGGACTGGCCAGCAATGGTGGGACTCACCTGCCTTTTGATCTGCAGTACCAGGGCTGGCCAGCGGGTGCTCCCAGCAATCAGAGACTCAACCTTTCAGCCAGCTAACACCTGGAACTGATGATACTGGTGTATTTAAGGGATGGCCAGACTTGCAGACTCTGCCTTGGTGTTGTGTTTGTCCTGGGCCTTGTATCTGTCCTGCATCCTGTTTCTGTTCCTTTGCTGACCCTGCCTGATCTGAACCGCTGCTGACTTCTCCTGCTCTGATCCCGGCTCGCTCCTGACCATCCCTCTGCCTGACCCTCTGTACAACGCTGCTTGCTACCTGTTCTGATCCCTGGCTTGTGACCCTGACCATCCCTCTGCCTGACCCTCTGTACTACGCTGCTAGCTACCTGCTGAACCTGGCCTGTGACCCCGACCCATCTCCGCTTGCTCCCCCTGTACCTACCTGCCCTATTGATATTGACCCGGCCTGCCTGACGACGCTTGCTTGTATGTACTGTTATCTGTGGGTGGTTGGTTTGGTTTGTTTGCACTGTATTATGTTTTAGTATTGCACTGCGTTTATGTTTGTATTGTTAGTGTTAATAAATTATATTGTTTATCACATATCTGAAGTCTGCGTTTCCCTGCGTCAGTCACACACCTCTGGTCACACCTGGGAGCCCTGACAGTTATAGTTATGGGTAGCATTAGTGTTAGGGTCTGAACTAGGGTTGCATTAGATTTAGAGTTAGTGTTGAGGCCAGTGTTAGTGTTGAGGCCAGTGTTAGTGTTGAGGCCAGTGTTAGTGTTGAGGCCAGTGTTAGGGTTAGCAATAGAGTTATAGTTTTCTTTTGTGCCTGAAGTTGGGCTTTAAGATTGAGGTTGATAAAGGCAACCTTGTGTAGGACTGGGACAAGGGGTGGGTAGAAGGGGCAGCTGCCTCACCCCACACATGCTCCAGAATGGTGGCTGTCAACTGGTGGACCTTGGCTTCATGGCTACTTTGACAGCTATGGCTGTCACACTCCAGAAGGCTTACTGCCCACAGCTGACACAGAAAACACACCGTGTTTGCTCAAGCAATTGGCCATGCATGTGCAGTGCACACTCCATGCCAACCATAGGAAGCCAGAGGAAGGGGGCAGAGAATGGGATGGTACACCCATTCTCCAGCATCTATTAGCAGTGGGGGTGCAGATCTGCATCCTTGCCCTGGGCATTGGAGGAACCGGTCCTGTTACTGACCCATGTATTCTCTCAATGTAGGTTTACTTTGAGATGTTTGATGTTGAGGAAGGTGACTGAGCACGATTCATCATTAATATTAGAGCGCCATCTACAGTCAGTGCCATGCAAGCGGGTGACCCAGATACTGGACATTGAGATGTGTGTCTGTGGAAGGCTACAATGGTGCAGTGTTGTGTTTCCTGCAGATCTCTATCTAATGACGAAGTCTCAGGTTCCCCGTGTACTGATTGTGATCTAATGCAGCCTATTATGCCCCCTCGCAGGGCTCCCTATCTGATCACCCACCTCCCCCATACTCCCTTTTATAGGCCTCCAATACTGATTGTGTTTCCCAATTATAAAGCCGTCTTTTCATTCTGACCCTTTCCTCGCTGGGCTCATCTGATGCCTCTACCATGGCAAACAAGAACATGCTTATCCATTATTGAAGAGAGCTGCTAATGGAGCTTTCCTGACTGCAGATGGAACAGGCATTGATATGTCCTTGTGCTCATAAAGTGGCTGCTTGTTGGCCAACTGTGGCCGACTGTGATGTTTTATCCTTGCTGGAATGACACTCGAAGGGAATCTGAAGTGAAAATATTTTCTTACTTTTTAAAATTTTGGATGGATTGTGGAATTGCTAAAACCTCTGCCAGGTTTTTGTTGCTTCCAGTGTCCCCTTCGGGGAGATTCAGCCTCTATTTATCCTTGTGACCATTGACAGAGGGACAGAAATTGATGATTAATCCAAAATTCTGCAGATGTCACCAGAACAGAAATTGAGGAGTTAACCACTTCCAGTCCGGACACTTTCCCCCCATTCCAGTCCGGACACTTTCCCCCCCTTCCAGTCCGGACACTTTCCCCCCTTCCTGTCCGGACACTTTCACCCCCTTCCAGTCCGGACACTTTCACCCCCTTCCAGTCCGGACACTTTCACCCACTTCCAGTCCGGACACTTTCACCCCCTTCCAGTCCGGACACTTTCCCCCCCTTCCAGTCCGGACACTTTCCCCCCCTTCCAGTCTGGACACTTTCCCCCCCTTCCAGTCCGGACACTTTCACCCCCTTCCTGTCCAGGGCAATTTTCAGCTTTCAGCGCTATCACACTTTGAATGACAATTGCGCGGTCATGCAACACTGTACCCAAATGCATTTTTTACCATTTTTTTGAGACAGATAAAGCTTTATTTTGGTGGTATTTATTCACCGCTGGGATTTTAATTTTTTTGGTATGTAAATGAAAAAGTCCAAAAAGTTTGAAAAAAAGTGTTTTTTTTATAACATTTTGCAAATAAATAATATTTCATCATAAATCTTGGCCAAAATTTATTCCGTTATATTTTTAGTAAAAAAAAAAAAATCCAAATTAGTTTATAACCAAAAATTATAATTTTTAAATATTTTTTTTTACATTTTTATTTTTTTTTATATTATTATTTTTTATTTTATTTTATTTTTTTTTTACATACTGTCACCCTAGCAGTACAGTGTCACCCCCCACTGTACTACTTGTGGGGGGTGATGAAGATTTTTTTTTTACACTGATTGCTTTTACACCCATATAGGATGTAAAAGCAATAATTTCTCTTTCTCTCTGTCTGCATCCTTGCACTCATTGAGAAGTACTGAGTGAGCTGTGATTGGTCACAGCTTGTCACATGGTACAAGGCTGTTGTGAATAGCCCTGTACCATGTGACCTCTGTGATCATTCACAGATTTCACACGTAGTAAGCAATGATGTCACAAGTGACATCTTGCTTACTACTTTGCATGTCATCACTGATTGGCCAATCAGTGATCACATGATCGGGACCTCGTACAGAGGTCCCGTCCGACGATCGGTGTTTCACTGAGTCCGGAGGACACAGCGGGCACTGGATCACGGTGCTGCGCGCTCCCAGGGAGCGCGCACAAGCAGGGTGTGGGGAGGCCGTTTATAAATGGCCACCCGACCCTGCAGTGCCATTGTCCGGCCGTTTATATGCAACGGCCGGTAAGTGGTTAATCTTCCATTGGGGAAATGGCGTCACCGGAAGCTCCTCCCCACATACCGACGCGTTGTGCCACGCCCACCTCATGACTTCATCAGGGTGCCATCATCAACAGCAAGGCTCTTACTTTCCATTCATCATACATCAGCATCAGAGGTTGGTCATCAGCTCTGAGGAAAGGGATTCGTCCCCGAAACGCGTCAGCCATTTGACCGCACTGACAGTGAGAACACCTTGCCTGCCGTTGTGGCCATTGTCATTTTTCTATGCTTTTTAGATACATGCTTCGTCTGTGAGTATGTTTTTATTATTCTTTCACTCCTACAATAAACCTTGGATAATGCACTAGGTGTGTGCGCCACCTGTTTTCTCTCTAACCTCTGGAGGAACACTGGTTCACTAGTGAGAATGGCTGCATTGCAGCTTATAGATAGGGAACAATGGGAGTACATCGGGTCAGTGCCATCCAGGCCCTGCACAGACTGCAAATATGGAGCATTAGTACGATTACACATCTCTGAAACATCAGAGTGACTTTGCTGCATCTTCTGATCAGGGGCGGACTGACCATTTGGAAACTCGGGCACTGCCCGAGGGCCCGGGGTCAGTAGGGGGCCCCATTAGATGCAACTGGTACCTTTTTCATAGGCTTTTTTGAGTTTGGGCAAGGACACAGGGGCCCCATGATCCCCTATTGCCCGGGGGCCCCATGAGTTGTCAGTCCACCCCTGCTTCTGATTGATGCCTGGCCACCTGTAGCCAGTCCTGCACAGCCGGATACCAAGACCAAACAATAAAAGCAGGAAGGCAGCAGGTGCCCCCAGACGCTTTATCAGCTCCCATGTGGAGGGACCACTTAGATATCACAGAGTGCACCATAAGCAGCATATAATTATTTGTAAATATGACACGCAGACGCCCAACACGTACAATTATGAGGGAGAGAGCTGCTATGGCGTAATTGTCTCACATGTATGACAGGCCTTTAATTTTCCATGAGATCTCACCGTTATTTCTTTGCACGTCTGCCGCCTGTGAAGGGACACCTTGTATATTACAGTTTAATTGTTGTCTTCCATAAAGCGCATCCCAACAGTGAGGCGGACCCCCCGCGGTGTTCACAGTGACACGCCAGGCCAGGGAGTGAAAGTGGATGTTTTTGTTGGAGACGGGCAACGCGCCAATCTGAAAAAAAAATTGTTCTGGTTATAATGTTTTCCCTTTGTTGTCTGAAAAGGTGAAGACCTAAGTGGATGGAAATGTTAGCTGATTTACCAGCTCTAAAAAATATTTGGTGCTGGTTGGTAAATTGGATAATTATTATTATGTGCATTATGGTGCATTTTGTAACCTATCACAGCCTTACGCACCCAAACACACCAAAAAAGGTTTGGCAACGTCCATTGGCACGGTGTGTTAGAGTGCCATTAGTAATGTAGGACACTGTAGCACCTCAATGGGCTAAATGTTTGTTTGCACACATTGCAGTAATGGGAGTACCAGTGCAGTCCAGCATGTGCACCCAGCCTCAAAATGTATCCAAAACTTTTTTTTTTTGGATGGCTTAAGGCAGTGGTTCTCAACCTGTGGGTCGCGACCCCTTTGGGGGTCGAACGACCCTTTCACAGGGGTCCCCTAAGACCATCAGAAAACACATATTTCCGATGTGTAAAGAGCAGCTACTGTGTTGAAAGCAGCTACTTTGTTAAAAGCCGCTACTGTGTTGAAAGCAGCAGTATTGGAGGTAAAACGACACTCATGAATTATAATTACTGGGTAAATAATTTTATGGTTGGGGGTCACCACAACATGAGGAACTGTATTAAAGGGTCACAGCATTAGGAAGGTTGAGAACCACTGGCTTAAGGAATGATTAATGCAACTCTGCAAAGAAACTAACCAACTTCCAGGTTTTAGGCCAGTTTTATATAGGCTTCAGCTTGTATAAGAAAATAATGAACAGAAAGCTTTGGCAAAGCATTGGCAGAGCCTTCAATTATTCAAATATTTGCTTTGTTGAAGCTTATAAAGTACCATTTGGGTTGTAAATGTTGAACACAGATCCTAATGGGAGTGCTGATTGCCACTTTAAACAAACTGCTAGCAGGCTTCAGCATTTCTTGAAAGCTTGTTTAACCACTTCCCGTCCGGCCCATGTACCCAAACGGCTGGATGGGAGCAGTGCAGGGGCGGGTGGACGCAGGAGCGGACTGACAACTCACAGGGCCCCAGGGCAATAGGGGATCATGGGGCCCCTGTGTCCTTGCCCAAACTCAAAAAAGCCTATGAAAAAGGTACCAGGGGCATCTCATGGGGCCCTCTACTGACCCCGGGCCCTCGGGCAGTGCCCGAGTTTCCAAATGGTCAGTTCGCCCCTGGGTGGACGTTTATAAACGTCCTCCCACTTCCCTGCTTGTGCGAGCAGGGACCAATCACCGATCTCTGTATGGGACCTCTGTGTGAGATCCCGATCATGTGATCACTGATTGGCCAATCAGTGATCACATGAATAGTAGTAAGCAAGCTGTCACTACCTGACATCATTGCTTACTACATGTGAAATCTGTGAATGATCACAGAGGTCACATGGTACAAGGCTATTCACAGCATCCTTATACCATGTGACAAGCTGTGACCAATCACAGCTCACAGAGTATTTCTCAATGGCTGCAGGAATACAGCCAGAGAGAAATGATTGTTTTTACAGCCTTTATGGATGTAAAAGCAATCAATGTAAAAAAAAAAATAAAATATTTTCATCACCCCCCACATGTAGTACAGTGTCACTCTGGTGACACTGTACTGCTAGGGTGACAGTATGTTAAAAAAAAAATAATAATAATAATATAAAAAAATAAAATAGAAATGTAAAAAAAAAAAAAAAATGTAGAAAAATTATAATTTTTAGTTATAAACTAATCTGGGCTATTTTTTTTTACTAAAAAGATAGATGAATACATTTTGGCCAAGATTTATGAAGAAAGATTATTTATTTGCAAAATTTTATTGATTGGCCAATCAGTGATCACATGAATAGTAGTAAACAAGATGTCACTACCTGACATCATTGCTTACTACATGTGAAATCTGTGAATGATCACCGAGGTCACATGGTACAAGGCTATTCACAGCATCCTTGTAATAATAATATTATAAAAAAATGAATATAAAAAATATAATATAAAAAAATAGAATAAAAATGTAAAAAAAAAATGTAGAAAAATTATAATTTTTAGTTATAAACTAATCTGGGTTATTTTTTTTTACTAAAAAGATAGATGAATACATTTTGGCCAAGATTTATGAGGAAAGATTATTTATTTGCAAAATTTTATAAGAAAAAACATTTTTTCCCCAAAATTTTTGGACATTTTCATTTATATAGCAAAAAAATAAAAATCCCAGAAGTGAATAAATACCACCAAAATAAAGTTTTATCTGTCTCAAAAAAAATGCTAAAAGATTCATATGGGTACAGTGTTGCATGACCGTGCAATTGTCATTCAAAGTGTGATAGCGCTGAAAGCTGAAAATTGGCCTGGGCAGGAAGGGGGTAAAAGTGTCCAGACCAGGGGCAGACTGACAACTCATGGGGCCCAAGTGTCCTTGCCCAAACTCAAAAAAGCCTATGAAAAAGGTACCAGGGGCATCTCATGGGGCCCCCAACTGACCCCGGGCCCTCGGGCAGTGCCCGAATTTCCAAATGGTCAGTCCGCCCCTGGTCTGGACTTGAAGTGGTTAAAGTGACTTCATCATTCAGTCTGTTTTTTTTTGTATTTTGTGCTTTAAGTCGCATTTCAGGTACCCACCAAGGAGAGCATTGTTGTACACAGGGGTGGACTGACAACTCATGGGGCCCCCGGGCAATAGGGGATCATGGGGCCCCTGTGTCCCTGCCCAAACTCAAAAAAGTCAGTCCGCCCCTGGTTGTACATGAACCATCTTACCAGAGCCATTCAGCTCATTGAAGTATGAGGCTTCCTTTGTTTCACTGAACAAATCATTTTAGAAGTTCCAGTACCTTTTGGATAGGTCTTTCTTGTGTTAATGTGACAGACTGCATCCTATACGTCATCATTTATTTTGACCATAGTTGCACTTTAAACCCAAAATAGCATTTGTCATAAGAACTGAGAAATAAATACAAAGCTGCATAAATAACAGCACAAAACCAAATAAGATCTGCCACCTAAATGTGAAAAATGAGTTCTATCTGCCCATTAATTGGGGGGGAAAGTGGGATTTCTACAGTAATGATTGGGCCGCTATGGGGTCAAGCGTTTGAGGGGATATAAATTAAACTTTTAAATTGCATTTCTCCACAAGAAAAAAAAAACACCTCTAATGACCGCGCCGTTAACCCATTTGCTACCTAAAGGTGCCGCAATTAATTCCCCGTATTATGATGTGTGAGCGTAAAGCATTTACAGTTATGGGAGGTTATTTTGACATATTACGGCGTAATTGTTCAAATCGCTGACAACCCCAGTAATTACAGAGTATATTTATTATTTTACAAGTGTCTTGTGCATATGCTGCCGTCATTTGCATATTACAAATGAATTGGTATCTTTTGTTTGCATATTGTGCTGTTGATTTAGCACCCTGCCGATCGTACGCAGGCTCTCTGTGCAGGAAAAATGCAATCTTCATCTGTCACCGGAAAATGGAGGAATAATGAATGTGTCTTTTTGCATAAAAAGCAAATCATGGCATTGAGAACAAGGCTGCACTGCTGTACTTTTCGGGCGAAGATCGAAGGGCTGGTGGATTTATCCATTCCTAGCTTTGGGTAAGTAAAAAATAAATATGGCGTGCCCTGTAGATTTCCAAGCTATCAAGGTTAGCATGTCATTCAAAAATGATCTATTTTGGAAAATTCATTTGATTTTCTTAACCGTTGATAGAGATAAATCGACAATCATTTCAACTGCAGAGAGCTGAAAAAAAAAATCAATGGTCTGGGATGGGTATTGAGGAACGCCCAGTACAAAAATTAATGACACAAAAAGGTCAAATTGGAGTATTTATTGAACAAAGGTAACAAGTAAAGCCAACACGTTTTGATGGAAATGTCTGCTCCTTCCTCAGGGCTTAAACAGTGGATATGAATGGACTCATGATGAGCTAGAATTAGGAAACCCAAAATGTTACTAAACCCACAACAGTGAAATCAGTCTGTATATGTAGTGAAGCATGCTTGTTATACTCACTGTGGAACCTAAGGGGTTAATCTTCTGCATTGTGTAAAAATTATGTTTGATCTTGTCCTCTCTGATCCTCCCCTTCTGCTACTGTCCCCGATCCATCTGCTGATAGAACAGAGCCTTGGGGGCAAGCTGCACATGCTCAGTTTGGTGAGTATTGCTAGAGAGTTTTTTTTTCCTTTGGGAGGGTGCATGTGATCAGCACAAAGCCAATCAACGCTGTCCATACAGAGGGTTAGGGGTTGTACAGCTTTATAGGACAATCAGGTGAGAATGAAAACTCCTCCTACAAGCTTTAACCAGTGCTCTGTTGCACACTGATAGAAGTCACAAGACTGCTCTAACTGCTGATGAGAAAGGTATTTATCCATTTATATTTACTAAAATAATTGCATTTCCATGTTCTGTGTACTGTGGGAGACCGGATATAGTGAATGCAGGGTCATGGGTTTAGTAACACTTTAGGTAAGGGCTTGATCCAAATGGTCATACCTGGAGTTATTGCAAGCTGTCGGCATGGTTTGACCTTCCCCTGAGGAAAAGGGAGGCCTTTCCCTCGAAACATGTTCCCTCCCTTGAAACATGTTTGGTTCATTTGATACTTTTGTATCTCAGAGTTTTGCTATATACTGAGTGTTCTCTGAGAGACCATCAGACAGGCGCTGGTCAGAGATCAGAACAAGGTCCATCTATATGACACTTTCCCTGCTATCAGCCCCTGTATATGGGGACTAAATTATACAATATATCCAATATTATCAATACCTCACCCCAATTAGTCCAGTGCTATCACACCTACACTTCAAAAAAAAAAATCAAAGAAGACAGGAGTCTAGCAAATGAAATTCTAACATCCTATGTGGTTTCCAGTTAGGAAAAACTGAAGTTATTGTAACTTACATGTGAAAGAAAACTTTCCCCCTGAAGAACTTCAGGGTCACAAATAGGGATGAGCTAAGGTTTTGTCCAAATTTAGTTTGTTCTGAACCAGCAGGAAACTGTCAAATGACAGCAGGCCACCATCCCAATGAGCAATTACAATGGAATTCCCCACTCTGCATCTGCGTGTAACAAAGGGGTGGTGATGCTGGTGACATCATTGCCCCAATAAGTCCATATGGCCATAGTTGGACAATCATTGTCCAAATATGGTCATGTGACACTGTTGCCCTAGTATGACCACATGGCCATATTTGGAAAACCATTGACCAAATATGGCCATGTGGCCATATTAGGGTAATGATGTCACCAGCATCCCCATCCCTTTATTGGGTGCAGCTGTGTGGTGGAAAAGTCAGCTTCCTTGACTGACTGGAACAGCAGCCTGCTGTTAATTTGACAGTCTCCTGTAGGTTCAAAGAACTCAATTCATCCCAAACCTTAGCATATTCTTAGTCATGAACATACACCATATTGCCAAAAGTATTGGTCGGCCTGCCCTTACACGCACATGAACTTTATTGGCATCCCAGTCTTAGTCTGTAGGGTTCAATATTGAGTTGGCCCCACCCTTTGCAGCTATAACAGCTTTAACTCTTCTGGGAAGGCCGTCCACAAGGTTTAGGAGGGTGTCTATGGGAAGGTTTGACCATTTTTTCAGAAGTGCATTTGTGAGGTCAGGCACTGATGTCGGGGGAGGAGGCCTGGCTCGCAGTCTTTGCTCTAATTCATCCCAAAGGTGTTCTATGGGGTTGAGGTCAGGACTCTGTGCAGGCTAATAAAGTTCCTCCACCCCAAACTGGCTCCTCCATGTCTTTATGGACCTTGCTTTGTGCACTGGTGTGCAGTCATGTTGGAACAGGAAGGGGCCATCCCCAAACTCTTCCCACAAAGTTGGGAGCATGAAATTGTCCAAAATGTCTTGGTATTCTGACGCACAGCCATGGAAACCCATTCCATGAAGCTCTCTATGCACTGTTGTTGTGCTAATCTGAAGGAAACATGAAGTTTGGAGGTCTTTAGCTATTGACTCTGCAGACGGTGACTTCTGTGCACTGTGCACTTCAGCATGTGCTGGCCCCGCTCTGTCATGTGACGTGGCCTACCAATTGGTGGCTGAGTTGCTGTTGTTCCCAGTTGCTTCCACTTTGTTATAATCCCACTAACAGTTGAGCGTGGAATATTTAGTAGCCAGGAAATGTCACAGATGGATTTATTGCACAGGTGACAACCTATCACGGGACCACGTTTGGAGTCACTGAGCTCCTGAGAGCGACCCATTCTTTCACCAATGTTTGTAGAAGCAGTCTGCATGCCTAGGTGATGATTGTACAGTATACACCTGTGTCCATGGAGGGGATTGGAACACCTGAATACAATGATTTGCAGGGCTGGCCCAATACTTTTGGCAATGTAGTGTATGTTTGAATCCCATGTGATGTTTTACTAGGAGACTGCAGACAGGCTGAGGTGGCATCATCTTTGAGGACTGAGGAAATTCAAGCAAGTACCAAAATAAAAAATGAATGGTACTCACCCTTATAAAATTGACGGGACAGACCATTCAAAAGACAGTTATTTTAAGGATTACAGGGTCTTAATAAATTCTTAAACACAAAAACCTTTTTTTAGAACAGCAAATTTAAAATTCCTTCTACAATGTTCACCCTTCACCATATAAAAGAAGTGTCAACACAAAACTGGATGTCCAATTCACACATGGCAACACATACAAGTAATATACCACCAAAGATAACTAGACATCTACAAAACTCTAAGTATGCTGCACCTCAGGGCCAGGTAAGTAAAGTATCCAAACCAAACTATCCAACCTATCATATCCATCTATGCCTTGTGGGCTAGCAGTCTTATATCATCAAGAAAATGAAAGTCCCATATATATTTATCAGTTTGATTTGGAACGTGCTAACATGATTTTAATTAGCAGCTTTCATGAACAAACAGACATTGCAAACAAGCCAGAGGATTGGCCAGGGTCCCCCAAGCAAGATCTGGGCCTCCTCCCCTCCTCCAAAACGGTCCCAGGTTTCTGGAGAGCTGTGAGGGCTCAAGAAGCCCTGACCTGTTGGAGCCTCCTAGCCTGCACTGAGGTGGCCTCACTACCTCACACCCAGGCTGACTCATCCCCAGGCTGCTACTCAGCTTTTATCTAACAAAAATCATCACGCTGACAGCTCGTGAGGAGAGGAGAGACGGTAATCGGCATTCCTCAGAGGGGACATGTACACTGATCATCAGGGCACTGATGATCAGTGCCTTGATGATCAGTGTAGCCCCATCAGTGCCACCTGTCAGTGTTCATCAATGCCACCTGTCAGTGCCACCTGCCAGTGCCCATCAGTGCCACATCAATGCCACATAGTGCCTACCAGTGCACATAAATGTCACATATCAGTGCCCATTTGAGCTGCCTTTCAGTGCCACCTATCAGTGATGCCAATCAGTGCCACCTATCAGAGCCAGTTTAGTGCCGCCTATCAGTGCCAGTCAGTGCCACCTATCAGTACCCATCAGTGCCACCCAACAGTTCCATTCAGTGCCGCCTAACAGTGGCAGTACTGCCTATCAGTGCCAGTTAATGCTGCCTATCAGTGCCATATATGAGTGCTGCCTTTCAGTGCCCATCAGTGATGCCTGTCAATACCCATCAGTGCCACCTTCCAATGCCTCCTCATCAGTGCCCATCACTGCAGCCTCATTAGCGCACATCAGTGAAGGAGAAAAATTACTTATTTAAAAAATTTTATAACAGAAACTAAGAATGTTTTTTTTTTTTTTTAATTTTCAGTTGTTTTTGGTTTGTCTAGCAAAAAATAAAAATCCAGAGGTGATTAAATACCACCAAAAGAAAGCTTTATCTGTCTCAGAACAATTATACAAATTTCACATGGGTACAGCGTTGCATGACCGCGCAATTGTCATTCAAAGTGCGACAGCGCTGTAAGCTAAAAATTGGCCTGGGCAGGAAGGGGGTGAAAGTGCCCGGTAGGCAAGGGGTTAAACGATGCTCCAGGGCTCAAAGGGCTGTGCTGGGGCAAACCATGAGCTTGGTTCATGCGCATATCATGGAGCCCCTTTAAGGTCACCCACTGTACAGTGATATTTATCCTGCTGTTATAACTGTTCCTCCATCCCAGAGTTGTTATGTTCTATTAGTTGTTTACAAAAGTTTGGCAACCAAATACAAAGTTATTACACATCCTTGGCTGGCTCTACATTAAAAAGTATTGTCGTGCGTCAGTGCAGAGCGGAAACCATCAAAGTTTTCAGTGTCCTAAATTAACTCTGTTCTTTGTGTATCCCAGTCTATTGTATGAAACTATTTATTGCCCATTAGGATTTGGAATAAAAAAAACCCAATAGATTTGCGCTAGGCGGCCTCTCGCATCGCAGCGGCTTATACCTAATACTCGCTCACGGATCCTTTCATTTGCATGTATGATATTTCAAAATGTCAGTTCTATTTTATTGAGAAGATGATTTACATTCAGCTAATATCAAAAGATTTGAGGGTAATAAAAAAAAAAAAAAAAATCTCATTGTACATTTTTAGCCTTAAAAGGGACTCAACCCTGTAATTATCATCACCGCTCATTAAAGTGGTATTTTGGATTTCAGCGGTCAGCCGTCCATTGTGCTCTGGGGTGGTAAAACTGACATGTGCTTTCTATTATGTTCTCAAAGCACGGCTATCACTGAAATATGAAACAGTTGGAACTGAGAGCAACCAATATTATTGATATATATAAAATATACATATATACATCAAAGGATAAGTATAGGTTTATAAAACTTTGAATGGCAATGTACTCGCAAGGGCAAAGTGTAGTTATTTCTTTGACTATTGCTCTCACAATGGCTATTCCAAAGAAGGGGCGGACTGACCATTTGGAAACTCGGGCACTGCCCAAGGGCCCGGGGTCAGTAGGGGGCCCCATGAGATGCCACTGGTAGCTTTTTCTTAGGCTTTTTTGAGTTTGGGCAAGGACACAGGGGCCCCATGATCCCCTATTGCCTGGGGGCCCCATGAGTTGCCAGTCTGCCCCTGCTAGTGACTAGTGCCTTATAGGAACATTACCCCAGTAAATTACTGCTTGCAGAGGGAGTGCTGGTCTTCCCTCTCTTGATTGCATCATTCCTCATTGAATCATAATCCACACTTCATCTTACTTTTTCTTACGCTTTTTTGAGTTTGGGCAAGGACACGGGGGCCCCATGATCCCCTATTGCCTGAGGGCCCCATGAGTTGTCAGTCCGCCCCTGTTCCAAAGTAAAGTCTGCTGGGTGGGTGTGTGTTGGGCTGTACTGATTCACTGTGGACAAGCTCAGCACTGACTGCGGTTGCCCAATGTTCATCTCAGTCCAGCCCTTGTGAGATTATACAAAGCGCTGAGGGCAGGGGCGGACTGACAACTCATGGGGCCCCTGGGAAATAGAGGATCATGGGGCCCCTGTGTCCTTGCCCACACTCAAAGCACACCCAAAAAGCCTATAAAAAAGGCACCAGGGGCATTTCATGGGGCCCCCTACTGACCCCGGGCCCTCGGGCAGTGCCCGAGTGCTCGAATGGTCAGTCCGCCCCTGTCTGAGGGATATGGATGCAATGAGGCCTGCATTTAACTGCACTGATTTCTGGTGGACAAGCTTGACATTGACCACGGCTCACCCATTTTTTCTTGGACAATGAGCCTAGCTCTTGTAATAGTGTACAAAGTGCTGATGGATGTAAACATTGAACCAGGCCCATTGCACCAGGGTCTACATTTGCAGCACTGATCGTGGACAAGCTTCCCACGGACCACGTCCCCTCCTCCCCCCATTTTGGACTAGTGAAAGTATGCAAAGTACAAAGAGATGTAGACATAGCACCTAGGCTTGCATTTAGCTGCACTGATTCACTCTGGACACGTTTATTACTGAAGAACTCACGTGATCAGTGACGCAACGTGTCGGGCAGGGCCTGGTGACGTCACTTCCGGTCCTGTGCAAACCTGCATGAGCGATGTGAGGAACCATTTTGATTGTAATAGTATACAAAGTGCTGATGGATATAAACATTGAACCAGGCCCATTGCACTAGGGTCTGCATTAAGCTGCATTGATGGTGGACAAGCTTCACACTGACCACGTCCCCTCCTCCCCCCATCTTGGACTAGTGAAAGTATACAAAGTACAAAGAGATGTAGACATAGCACCTAGGCCTGCATTTAGCTGCACTGATTCACTCTGGACACGTTTAATACTGAAGAAGTCACGTGATCAGTGACGCACCGTGTCGGGCAGGACCTGGTGACGTCACTTCCGGTCCTACGCAAACCCGCACGAGCGATGTGAGGAACCATTTTGATTGTAATAGTATACAAAGTGCTGATGGATATAAACATTGAACCAGGCCCATTGCATTAGGGTCTACATTAGCTGCATTAATGGTGGACAAGCTGCACACTGACCATGTCCCCTCCTCCCCCCATCTTGGACTAGTGAAAGTATACAAAGTACAAAGAGATGTAGACATAGCACCTAGGTCTGCATTAAGCTGCACTGATTCACTCTGGACACGTTTAATACTGAAGAAGTCACGTGATCAGTGACGCACCGTGTCGGGCAGGACCTGGTGACGTCACTTCCGGTCCTGCGCAAACCGGCACAAGCAATGTGAGGAACCATTTTGATTGATAGCTATGGTCATGCTAGTTGTTTTAACATCCTTGTGACCTTATTTCTACTTAA
Source organism: Staurois parvus (assembly GCF_062004578.1). Classification (NCBI taxonomy): domain Eukaryota; kingdom Metazoa; phylum Chordata; class Amphibia; order Anura; family Ranidae; genus Staurois; species Staurois parvus. The sequence goes on along the minus strand of NW_028318573.1, from coordinate 126,309 downwards.
ATAAAGTGGTGTATGTTTTATGGGGTTGCACTTTGATCTGTTCTTTACCTCCTGATCATATACCACATAATCCCATTGGATATCCTGGAGTCCGTTCCCTTAAAGGGCCAGAGTCAAGGAAATAGTCCCTAAAGGCCAGCAGTGGATCAGCAGAAGTCGTTCAGTATCCCTAAGTGTGTATGACCTATTTGATAGGTCAAGGAAGAAGGTGAGTGTATGGTGCGCTTATTCGGGAGACTCTACGGTTTAGTCGGCACGGTGGAGAAATGCAACCATTTGGTTATTACACTTTGGAGCACATTTCTTACTTTAATGTCTGAGTGCATATAATTAGCAATTCTAAAAAAAACGGTGTTGCACTACGGTATGTTTTTTGCTTTTTTTGCACATTTTTGGAGCCAAAGGTCCAATGAAAATATAGCACGTGGAAGGAACACTATAAGGATCAGAAATTTAGAGGCTACGTAGTCCATCTAAAAGCCCATTTGGCCTATTATAATTTATAGGCCAAACTTCAAGGTGGGCATGGAGTGGGGCCACAATTCAAGCACGGCGTTGAATATTGCTGGATGATGGCACAAGTTGGATTGGACTGATGCCATTTCACATTTTTGCAATTCTTCTTTTTTTTTTTGCACTGACACTGCATGTTCTTTTAGAGCTTTTGTTTTCACAATTTGAGGAGTTAGCACATCACATTTTTGTTTAAACGTTTAACACTGACTTCAGCTCCCTAAGTTTCATTTTAGAATACAAGTCCAACCCTTGCGAGAATGTGTTGAGAGATGTGGACACTGTACCATGTTTGCATTTAGCTGTACTAATTCATGGTGGACAAGCTTGGCACTGATTGTGGCTTCTTGATTTTTATCTCAGAGTACGATAGAGAATACACAGTTTTGAAGGTTGTAGACATTGCACCAGGCCGATTACATTAGGATCTATACTGAGTCGCCCTGGCTCACTGTGGACAATCTTAGCACTTACCATGGCTCCCCTTTTTAAACACAGATTAGGGTCCAGCCCTTGCGAAATTATACAAATGCTGAGAGATATAGACGATGCATCTGGGGCTGTAGTTAGCTACACCGAATCATTGTGGACAAGCTTAACACTGACTGAAGCTCCCCGATTCTCATCTCACACTACAAGTCTAGTCCTTGTGAGAGTGTTTAAATTGCTGAGGGATGTAGACATAGCACCAGGACCTATAAATGTGAAATACGGTATCCAATAATCTAATAAACTCACCCAATATTCATAAGAAACTTTCACCCTTGAAAGTGCTAATAATCATATAACAATATGAATGAATCCCCACCTTATAAAATCCCCACCCAATAACTAATGGCAAATAAATCCTAGGAAATAAATCTCCAAAAAATACAAATACAAAAGTAAATAAATAGAATTAAATTAAAAATAAAAATAAATTAGGATAAAATAAAGTCTTCTTCACAAATATAGTGAAAATAATACCCAGTGTTACTAAAGTCCAAAATTATAAGCAAATAAGAAAATGTCCAGACTCCAACTTGATAATTCTTTAAAGATGTTGAGCCCTTCCTCTGGCTCCCAAGAAGTTGGAGAATACCTCAAAGAAAAAAACTCACAATAGTGTATTACCTCAATACCTGGCATATATCAATATTCAATATCACTCTATTTAGTGCAAAAAAATGTGCCAAAAAACACAAAGACATTTTTTGTGAAATAAACCAACCCTGTGCAAAATCAGTGATGTGCTCCACTCCGTGCCAAAAAACAACTCCAGTGGTGTGTCACCTCTACTGAAATCAGCAAATATACTCTTACCAGAAATCATAAGAAAAAACGCCTATAGAATAGAACCAATAGAAGGTATCATCAGAAACGCTTCTTCTCCTCTCCTTTACTCCTGAAGCTTTCCACTTTTTTTACCTTCCCATCATGGTACCACATGAGCCTTGCCCAGATCTCTTAGAAATTCCTCCAAATTGTATCTTATTATTATTATTATACAGTATTTATAAAGCGCCAATAGTTCGCTCAGCGCTGTACATTACAAAGGGGGACAGAATATGTGACAGAACAATACCAATACAATGCAAAACATGAGGAGATTGAGGGCCCTGCTCTTTCGAGCTTACAATCTAGGAGGGAGGGGATGGTGGCACAGGAGGAGATAGCTGTGGGGGATGGAGTGGTAGGAAGAGTGGAGGAGGTCGGCAAGTTAGCAGGGGGTGGGGTAGGCTTCCCTGAAGAGATGGGTTTTCAGGGTGCGCCTAAAGGAGAGGAGAGTAGGTTATAATCTGATGAGTTGGGGCAGGGAGTTCCAGAGGATGGGTGACACCCTGGAGAAGTCCTGGAGGCGGGCATGGGAGGAGGAGACCAGGGAACTAGAGAGAAGGAGGTCTTGTGAGGAGCGGAGTGTGCGTGCTGGGCGGTACTTGGATATTAGGTCGGTGATGTAGTTCGGGGCAGTATGGTGGACGGCTTTGTACGTCAGTGTTAGGATTTTGAATTTGATCCGTTGCGCAATCGGAAGCCAGTGGAGGGATTGGCAGAGGGGGGTGGCGGATACAGAGCGGTTGGAAAGGTGAATGAGTCTGGCAGCCGTATTCAGGTATATAGGTGAAAAGCAATAATATGATAGTATAACACCGTTTAGAAAATAGAATAATACCTTTTAATCAATCTGCTTACATCAGACAAGTAAAAACAAGCGTAGTAAGTGTATTCCCAGTTCACAGGGTTACCAGGCAGCTTCCAGGTGGATTTCTCTGCGGTTTCCAAAATCTAAGATGGCTTCCGGTTCCTGCTGTCAACGTCACTTCCTTTGACGCGTTTCGTCACATCCGGGACTTAGTCATAAAGTCTTTATAATTTATAATAAATTATAATAATTTATAATTTTCATGTTAGACTGCGAGCCTGGCCTTGTTAGAGTATGCAAGGTGCTCAAGTAATGTGTTTGCATTTAGCTGCAACAATTCACGGTGGACAAGCTTAACACTGACTGCAGCAGTTTTCCTCTCAGACTATAAGAGGGAATACACAATGCCGATGGGTGTAGACACTGTATCAGGATCTACAGTCATGGCCAAAAATATTGTCCCCCCCCCCGCATTTCTGTCAGATAATGCACCACTTCGCCAAGAAAATTGTTGCAATTACAAATGTTTAGGCATTTACATGTTTATTTCTTTTGGTTGTATTGGTATGACACAAAAAAGTGGAGAAACAAAAAGCCAAATCTGATGCCTTCCATGCAAAACCTCAAAAATGGAATGGGCAAGATTATTGGCACCCTGTCAGGGAGCGAGATGCCAGACACACAAGGAGGTGCAATTAAAGGTAGGTTTATTAATATAAAAATAAGACAAGAGTCTATGCAAGTCCAACAGTGGAAATCGTAGCCAACGCCGGGGTCAAGAGCCGGGAAGAATCGTCGCCAGAGCCGGGATCAGGAGCCAGGAAGAATCGTCGCCAGAGCTGGGATCAGGAGCCAGGAAGAATGGTCGCCAGAGCCGGGGTCAGGAGCCAGGAAGAATGGTCGCCAGAGCCGGGATCAGGAGCCAGGAAGAATGGTCGCCAGAGCCGGGATCAGGAGCCAGGAAGAATGGTCGCCAGAGCCGGGATCAGGAGCCAGGAAGAATGGTCGCCAGAGCCGGGATCAGGAGCCAGGAAGAACGGTCGCCAGAGCCGGGATCAGGAGCCAGGAAGAACGGTCGCCAGAGCCGGGATCAGGAGCCAGGAAGAACGGTCGCCAGAGCCGGGATCAGGAGCCAGGAAGAATCATCGCCAGAGCCGGGGTCAGAAGCCAGGAGGAGTCTTAGCCAAAGCCGAGTCGGTATCCAGGAAAGCAATGAGTAGCTAAACAGGAGCTTGCTGTAGTGCAACAGACAGGACACAAACGCAATGGACAGCCACAAACAGCAGACTTATATGTGATAAGCCGCCACCTCCTGGGGGAGGAGCCGCAGAGGGCTGAAAGCATAAAGAATCCCACAATGATTTGCAGACACCTAAGATGGATGCCAGCACATGGAGCAGCACAAGGTCTGAGGAAAGGTAGGATCTTGACACACCCTCAATGTAATATTTGGTAGCACACCCCTTAAAAAATAAATGAAATCAATGGCTTCCTGTAACCATCAATGAGTTTCTTCCACCTCGCTACTGGAATTTTGGACCACTCTTCTTTCACCAACTGCTCCAGGTCTCTCAGATTTAAAGGATTCCTTTTCCCAACTGCTATTCTGAGATCTCTCCACAGGAGCTCTATGGGATTGAGATCTGGACTCATTGCTGGCCAGTTCAGTCCTCTCCAGCGCTTTGTCTAAAACCATTTCTGGGTGTTTTGATGATTGCTTTGGGTCATTGTCCTGCTGTAAGACCCATGACCTCTGACAGAGAGCAAAGTCCTATATTCTTTTTCTCTAAAAACAGTAGAATGATGGGCTTTACCAAAAAAAAAGCTGTCATTCTCCTAAAAGGATTTTGGCTTCCTCAGGGAAGTTTTGGCAAACTGCAATCTGGCTTTTTTATGTTTCTGTATCAGCAGTGGGGTCCTCCTGGGTCTCCTACTGTAGCATCCCTTTTCATTCAGATGGCGACATATAGTGCGAGCTGACACAGTTGAACCCGGTGCCTTAAGGTCAGCCTGAATTTGATTGAGGTTCTTCATCCCCCATTCCAACAATCCTTCGTTGTAATCTTTGATCAAATTTTTCTGTTTTGTCCCCATCCAGGGAGATTAGCTACAGCCATGAGCTGTACACCTCTTGACAATGTTGCGCACAGTATACACGGGAACATTAAGATCTGTTAATTGATACAGGTGAGTTTAATTACAAGAGAACCAGATATCGTATGTACTCTCCAGCGCCTCAGGATATGCACAGCCAAAATGGAAGCCAAGGGTACCAGGACAGCGACAACCAAAGGAAATGCTTCAGGGGTGCAGCCCTCATCAGATGGGGAAATCAGCCACTGGATAGAGAGAAAACAGGTGGCGCACACACCTAGTGCATTATCCAAGGTTTATTGTAGGAGTGAAAGAATAATAAAAACATACTCACAGACGAAGCATGTATCTAAAAAGCATAGAAAAATGACAATGGCCACAACGGCAGGCAAGGTGTTCTCACTGTCAGTGCGGTCAAATTACTGACGCGTTTCGGGGACAAATCCCTTTCCTCAGAACTGATGACCAACCTCTGATGCTGATGTATGATGAATGGAAAGTAAGAGCCTTGCTGTTGATTCCTTGAGGCATCAACAGCAAGGCTCTTACTTTCCATTCATCATACATCTGCATCAGAGGTTGGTCTTCAGCTCTGAGGAAAGGGATTCGTCCCTGAAACGCGTCAGCCATTTGACCGCACTGACAGTGAGAACACCTTGCCTGCCGTTGTGGCCATTGTCATTTTTCTATGCTTTTTAGATACATGCTTCGTCTGTGAGTTTAATTACAAATTACAGGAGCTTCATAAACTTGGACTTCAATTATTCCTTACAATTTTGAGACATGCCAATAATTTTGTCCAGTCTGTTTTTGGGATTTTGCATGGAATGTGTCAGATTTAGCTTTTGTTTCTCCACTTTTTTTGTGTCATACTAATACAAACAAAAGAAATAAACATGAGAATGCCTAAATACTTGTAACTGCAACAATTTTCTGGGTGAACTGGTGCATTATCTAACAGAAATGCAGGGGTGCCAATATTTTTGGCCATGACTGTATATTGAGTTGCACTGGCTCACTGTGGACAAGCTTGACACTTACTGTAGCTCTCCTTTTTTTTATCTCAGCCTATGGATCCAGCCCTTCCAAAACTATATAGAGTGCTGAGTATAGAGTCTCACCCAGGGGCGGACTGACCATTTGGAAACTCGGGCACTGCCAGAGGGCCCAGGGTCAGTAGGGGGCCCCATGAGATGCCCCTGGTACCTTTTTCATAGGCTTTTTTGAGTTTGGGCAAGGACACAGGGGCCCCATGATCCCCTATTGCCCGGGGGGCCCCATGAGTTGTCAGTCCGCCCCTGGTACCACCACACATGGGCCTGCATTTACTGTACATGCGCTGATTCACTGTAGACAAGCTTAACACTAACTGCAGCTCCTCAGTTTTCATCTCAGACTACGAGTCCAGCCCTTGCGAGAGTATACAAAATACTGAAGAATATGGATGCATTGGGGTTTGCACTTTGCAGCACTCATTTATGGTGGACAAGCTGCTTGACACTGACCACAGCTCACCCATTTTTTTTTTTATCCTTCGCAATGAGCCTACCTTTTACAATAGTATACAAAGTGCTGATGGATGTAGACATGGATCCAGGCCCCCTGCACCAGGGCCTGCATTGAGCTGCACTGATGGTGGACAAGCTTGACACTGACTGTGTTTTTTACCCCTTATTTAGCTCTGACTAGGAGCCCAGCCCTTGTGAAAATATACAAAAGTGCTGAGGGATGTAGACATTTCACCTGGACCTGCACCGAACTGCACTTCACCCTCGGTTCACATCTATGCGGGTGGGAATCTGCACAAAAATCCGTGCAGCCGCACCACCTGCACAGAGAATTGCGGACCCGCGGGCGGGTGCCATTAGTTCTATTGGCACGCCACCCGCACTGGAAAATGCAACTGTACTGCGAACTGAGGTTCCAGAGCGGGCTGCGTTTTCCAAAGAAGTGCAGGGACTTTTTTCCCTATGTGTCAAGGGCACGGGAGTCCATTCAAATGAATGGGCTCTCGTGCCCGTGCAAAATGCAGCCCGCACGGCTACATAGATGTGAACCTAGGGTCACTGTGGACAAGCTTAATACTGACTTCATCACCCCAAATTTAATTATACACTAAGAATTCAACCCTTGTGTGCATATACAAAGTGAACACTATATGAACACTGCATTGGGTTCTGTATTTAGCGTCATAGATTCATGGGGAACAAGCTTGACACTGGTGGCTCCTCCATTTTTATCTCAGGCTATGAGCCTGGCCATTGTAAGAGAATACACAGTGTTGAGGGATGTAGACATTGCACACGTCCCACTGCACTGGGGGCTACATTGAGCTGCACTGGCTCACTGTGGACAAGCTTGACACTGACTGTGCCTTCCTCCATTTTCATCTCAGGCTACGTGTCAAGGTCCTACCTTTTCCCAGAGGTTATGTTACTCCATGTGCTGGCATCCATCTTGGATTTCTGCTGAGCATGGTGGGAATCTTTTATGCCTTCAGGTCTCTGAGGTCCATCCCCCAGAGGGGTGTGGCTGAGTACATATAAGCCTGTGATCCGCACATGCTCTTTGCACTTGTGTCTTGGTCTTGCTACAGCTCTGTGTATACTCTCGTGACTCTTCTGGTATCTGACTCGGCTTGTGACTAAGACCATTCTCTGTGTTTTCCTTCGATCTGACCTTCCGTTGCTGAACCTGGCCCGTGACCTGTGATTCTCTGTCTACTGTTCTGTACCGTTTTGTCCCGTTGTTGTCGACTCGGCCTGCCTGACTACGCTATTGTGATTCTTACCAGCTACACGCCATTGGCGGCGGCCATTACCGCAGCCGGGGTGTCTTGGGGGCCGCAACCTGGTTCCTGGCTGCGTCAAGTCCATCCCCACCATCAGGGGCCCTGGTGAAGGGCAGCCTGGGACTTAGACTCCGTGCCCTGAGGGACTTCGGTCTGTTGGTGGTGGTTGTCGTCAGCCAGTGCGTTACCCTGCCACTAGGCCTACCTGTCCGTTCCACAGCCCTGCCCTGACACTACGGGACTAGCCTTTGTGAGCAAATTCGAATGCTGAAATGTTGTGGGGTTGACGAAATGTAGGCACTTTTCGTCAACCCCACAACACCAAACCGGGGATCTGCACTGAGCTGCACTGATCACAGTGGACAAGCTTTGCACTGACCACAGCTCTCCCAATTTTTTTTGTATTTCCGAACATGAGCCTGGCTATTGTAAGCATATAGTCACCAAAGATCCATTATCTCCTGCGCTCAAAGACTCAGACAAGCAGTTGTGTTGTGTGTTCATCCGCTGGTGATCAGAGGTTGTGCAGCTCTAACATGAAGCTGGGGAAGCTTAATAAAACTGTAGAGGAAGATGAAAGAAAGAGAGCACAAACCTTGCGCATTACCTCAATAAATAGTGACTCATTTTATTAATAAGGAAATATACTCACAAAGTGATGGTATAACAGGCATAAGTAACCATAATCCAAACAGGGTTACAGGTAAATCGAAAAGGGGGGGGGGGATGAAGGCTAACACGTTTCGAAGGGTGCTCCCTTCTTCATCAGAGCTGGGTTGAGCTGAAACAGGCTGAACTGCTGTAATACTGACACTCAGTGGCTGAATATCTCCTTGCCATGGGAACTCTGCCATACTGAAGTCTCTATCTGCTCAACCCAGCTCTGATGAAGAAGGGAGCACCCTTCGAAACGCGTTAGCCTTCATCCCCCCCACCCTTTTCGATTTACCTGTAACCCTGTTTGGATTATGGTTATTTATGCCTGTTATACCATCACTTTGTGAGTATATTTCCTTATGAATAAAATTAGTCACTATTTATTGAGGTAATGCGCAAGGTTTGTGCGCTCTTTCTTTCATCTTCCTCTATTGTAAGAATATACAAAGGGCTGATGGATGTAGACATTGCACCAGGGCCTGCACTGAGCTGCACTCATTAATGGTGATCAAGCTTGGCACCGATGTGAATTTACTATTAAAAAAAAAATGGAGCCAGTAAGCAAATGAAATATGCTTATGAATTGGTTTGAATGCAAAATTCCCATGAATGGCAGCCGTGCACCTAATATTACCATTTGCTATAAAAAGCATTTTCTTTCTTGTTCCACGTTACCTCCAAGAAAAAAAAATGGGAAGAAAAGGAAGATTCCAATTAGACCTTTTTAGTAGGCAGGTGGAGAATTTTTTTGCTAATGACCTCCCTGTCTGCCTGTGCCATCAAACAAGAATTCAGGGGCCCAGAGCGGAGATATTCCGCCGTGATTTGCCAGTTGCGCGTGACACATGTGGGGTCATTAAATTATATTAGCGCCGGTGGAAGTACAGATCTGTCACTTCGACGGTTTTATCTTGCAGCCTGATGAAGGAAATAATGTTATTTTAAGGTTTAATTACTTGAAACTGCATAATGTTAATTCATTTAAACTCATCTCTGTGTCAGATAACTTCTAAAGCTGCTGAAGAAAAAAAAATCATCACTATCCATTAAATGCAATTGTGTGTGCCAGGGCAGAGTGCTGAGTGCGCATTGTGCCTCGTAATCAGGCCTGCCTGTTACCGTGAATGGAATAGAGGTCAGGATGGAGAAAAACCATAAAGAAGGTTGCACTGAGGACCACAGCTGTATGGCCACTGGTGGGCCAGTGCTAAGGGCAGTTGGGTAAACAGAAAGGGGATGGGGGGGGGTAACAAACCAAGCCTCAAAATGCACAAATAAATAAAAGGAATGCGCTAATTAAGTAAATAATCCAAAGTGAATATAAGAAAAAATATAAAATAAAAAAAATATTAAAATAAGAAATTATGCAAAAAAAGTGTCCATAAATAATGTCCAAAAAATTTTTTTTTTTAATGTCCACACTGTGTTAGAACCATCACCAAAAAAAATGTTTTTAAATCACCCAACTGAGCTCAAAAAATAAAACAACCAACCGAGCTCGGTTGGGTGATTTAAAAACTACATTATTTATGGACACTTTTTTTGCATAATTTCTTATTTTAATCATTTTTTTATTTTATATTTTTTCTTATATTCACTTTGTATTATTTACTTAATTAGCGCATTCTTTTTATTTATTTGTTTAAGCAAAACATTTTTTGATTTTTTTGAGTTGGGAATTTGCTGCTTTGGAGTTAGAGGGTGTGGCGCTTTTCTTAAAACACTTTGCTCAAAATGCACAAACTGTGAGAACATTTTTCTTTGTCTCTTTCCAACTTTGGACCACCTTTGGACATTTTGGACTAAATTTAACAAAAAATGTATAGTGTCAGGGGGTTTCTGGGGATGCGTAACAATCAACATTGAGCCTTCACAATCTGCTGTTAAGGTCTCTGTAGCACACACCTGCTCCAATCAGGAGTGTTTAAATAGACTGCTGAACGTTTAGTCTGTGCCCAGGGGTGGACTGACAACTCATGGGGCCCCCGGGCAATAGGGGATCATGGGGCCCCTGTGTCCTTGCCCAAACTCAAAAAAGCCTATGAATAAGGTACCAGGGGCATCTCATGGGGCCCCCTACTGACCCCGGGCCCTCGGGCAGTGCCCGAGTTTCCAAATGGTCAGTCCGCCCCTGTCTGTGCCTGAGCAACAGGTTAGTATACCTGTTCATGCCCCTGTAGCTGCAGGCACTGTGGAGCAACTCATTTTCAAATGTGCTCAACAGAAATAATTCAAGTTTTTCTTTCATCAGCTGAGTTCCCTCTGCTCCTCCTTCCACCACCCCTCAGTAATACAGAACATGAGTAGACAGACCTGAATCTGGGGCCCCTGTGTCCTTGCCCAAACTCAAAAAAGCCTATGAAAAAGGTACCAGGGGCATCTCATGGGCCCGCTACTGGCCCCGGGCCCTCAGGCAGTGCCCGAGTTTCCAAATGGTCAGTCCGCCCCTGTCTGTGCCTGAGCAACAGGTTAGTATACCTGTTCATGCCCCAGATTCAGGTCTGTCTACTCATGTTCTGTATGATTGAGGGGTGGTGGAAGGGGGAGCAGAGGGAACTCAGCTGATGAAAGAAAAACTTGAATTATTTCTGTTGAGCACATTTGAAAATGAGTTGCTCCACAGTGCCTGCAGCTACAGGGGTCAGTGAGGGCTTGATTTAATGCACAACTGCAGGTAAAAGTGCAAAGGGGCAGTAACCTTATATCTCACTCCTGCAGGCTTCCTACCTATCAGACAACTGGTTCTGCATTACCAAGTCACTTCTGGAAGGTGGGAGGGGGGGGGGGAGCCCCGCTCATAGGGAAAAACTTAAATTATTTCTGTTGTGAACTTTAGAAGATTAATTTCTCCACAGTGCCTGCAGATACACGGGTCAGGGAGGGCTAGATTTAAAGCACTCTCACAGTGAAAAGTGCAAAGGGACAGTGACCTTATTCCTTGTGCCCACAGGCTTCCTACCTGTCAGACAACTGGTCTGAGGGTTGTGCAGCTGCCTCCTTACCAACTAGTGGTCCTGCATTGCATTTGAGGACATCAAGGACCCATCCACATTCTGGGGCTGGAGGAGCTGTAAGCACTGGCTGGTGGGGGAGCAAGGAGTAAGGTAAGCACTCCTCTTTGTCGATCCCCTTAGACTAAATGAGTATTTGAATTTTTTTTACGTGTGGGGGAGGAGCTACCAAAAAGTGTTTTATTCAAGCTGACCAGAGTTCAGCTTTCAAAAAATACTTGGAAATGAATTAAAAAAGCTGTAATTGGGCTTTATATACCCCCTCTTGTGGGATAGTGAGTGAAGGAAAACCTCTCCAATAAGGACACAGACAGCAATAGAAAGCCAACAGAGGTTCTTATACTAATCCAGCTGTATTGTAGGGTCCCATTGTAGTTCCCTTGTTCCCTGCTTCAAGTCACTATGGTAAGCAGTGGGCTAGTCCCTGGGATCCTAATGGGCTAAGACACCGTATCTATCAGTAGATGGGCACCCTATATATCGTTTAGTTGGGAAGCTCCCCAGGGTTCTGATAGCCAGAAACGGAAGGAGGAGTGAGATTCTCTGAGGTCCATCAGGTTAGGATACACCATGTAGGCAGTAGACCTGCGACCTGCATAGGAAGTAGGGGAGAGCCAGGGGGCTGCCACTAAGGACTAATGCATTTGGGATTACTTTCATTCCCTAGGTAGAAGATGGGACTGTAGGACAGCCCTCTGGAGATCACGGGTCTTTCAAGTCTCTACTCTCCTGCTGAACTGCTTTGCCTATTATAGAGTGTGTAACTCATATTGCTCCTTCCACTTCGAAGCCTGGAAGGACTGCTTGTGAATATTCCTCTGCTCTGTTTAGTAAACCAAAGGTCAAACACATCTATTGAGTTGATACTCTATTTTGATCACCAATGGGGACATCTCCTGGGGATGGAGACTGGTGGGCTACAATGGGGTCTGTTGATGGCAATCTCTACAAGGTATGGACAGGGGTGCTGGTTAGAACAGACTTGGTGCCTTGCCAGGCATCCCAACTCATACTGGGAACCAGGCAAGCTCCATGCTAAACTATCTATGTGAGCCTGGATGACAACAGGTCAGCACAGAAAGGGTTCAAGAGTGTATCTTCTCCCTGCCACTCATCTACGAAGCACGAGAAAGGCATGCACTCCTGTTACAATATGCAACTATCCAAAAAACCATTTGTTTGAAGTTCCATTTTATCATGACTATAGCTACTTAATATGCATGCCTTCATTTATTCATTGCACATACGCCAACAAAGAATCAAAAGAAAAAATAACTGCCCAGGTTCAGATGTGACGGCAGCCATCTTTAACAATTCTGCAAAAACCTGCATTTAGTTCAATATTCCACACACAACAGGTAACCACCGCAGGACTGCAGAATAATCTACGTGATCAAGAGAAAACGGTAAATTTATAGCCAAACGCAAAGCTCCTTTCCAGCGCTCCATTCTCAAACAATGCTTCAGTTCTGTCTATTTAGAGGGAAGGAGAGAAAAAAACATTCCCCATTAACATCGCAAGGAGTACGCCATTGATGCCTTTATTTGTCTGTTCAATATCTTTTTATCACCAAAACTGCCTAATCAAAGCCTCTTGTTTGGTCCCCCCCCCGCCCTCCGTTCCCGCTCACGTTGGCCTGTCACTGATTTCAAATCGAAAAAAAAGAGAGGTGGGGGGAAATAAAACCAAGCCTTCAGAAAAAAAGGAAAGCAATTAGCACCCAAATGGCTTCATTTCATGGTAGTTTCAGATGCCGTTTCGGTATTGGTGGCTCCTTCTAGCTGTCTGCTTCATTCTGCCTTCTCGTTGGCGCCTTTTTTTTTTTTTCTTCCTTGCTTTCCTTAAAGAAAACTGTTTATCAGCGGGAAAGATTAAACTCCCCGCTGAGAGAGAAATGGGGGTGCCTTTGTGTTTGTATCCTTAATCTGCCTTATTAAAACTCTTCCAAAGATTTTAGGCTCTTGGAAAGTTTAGTGATTCAAACAGCACCGCGAAAGACGGTGGGGGGGGGGGGGGATAATTGCATATATAAGTAAGCTCACGCTCCAATACATCACAGTACAGAGATGATTCTTCACAATAAAAAAGTACAGGATCACCAACGGCAAGTTTTTTTTTTTGGAATTATGAAAACCACGTATACATACGATGAATACAGATTAGGGCGGCACAAGGCAAGGAGAGCGGCAACACAAAAGGTACCGGTGAGATCTCCAATACCATCCCCACAGAGTGGTCAGAGACAGAGAGGGAAGGGCCGTAGAGAAGGGGATACTACCAGTCCTCCTGTATGGGGCCCAGGTAAGCAGGAAGGCCCAGGCAGCTGGGTGAATTGGCATGTTGGGGGGGGGGCAATTACTGGAACCGATCCCCTGTATGGCTCTCTCTGCAGCAGCTGGCTTCTTCTCCTCTCCCTCCCGCTGACTTTCAGTTACTGCAGAGAACACCACACAGGGGATTGGTTCCAAGTATTTGCCCCCATTGCCTTCCCCCATCCAAGTGCACCCATCATCCTTCCTGTAGACCATACGTTGCCCCCTGCTGCCCAGGCCCCCCTGTGTACCCCCGCAGTGCTTCCCTTCCCAGCAGCTGCAGGCACACAATAGGATCCTTGGAGTGGGGACTGTCACATTTGCCAGCCCCTTCCTTTCCTGAATCAACATGATGAGTGATCACTACTGATCACTCACTGTGTTCATTCATAACTGAAGCATTGTGATCTGTGTTCTTTTTTTTTGGGGGGGGGGGCTGTCGGGTTGGCTGTATGGGCAGGGCTGTCTTAATGCATGGGCACCTCTGGGCACTGCTCAGGGGCCCCAGGTGCATGGGGGCCCCATGATAATCTTGCCTTATAGTATACTTGCCAACTGTCCCAGATTTGCCAGGACAGTCACATGGCTCAACTGCGCACTTTAAACCCTCCCAATGACAAATGTAAATGAGGTGAGGCCAAAGAGACTCAGTTATTATTGGACAGATCTGTCCCACACTTGCACTGAGATAGAAAAGCAGTGATGTACAGCCACTGTGACCAACTATTACAGTGGTCTCCAAACTCTAGCCCCTTGCCACTGACATTGACAACAGGGCACTATTTCTCCCACTAACACCAATGATGGGGCACTATTCCTCCCACTGACACCAATGATGGGGCACTATTCCTCCCACTGACACCAATGATGGGGCACTATTCCTCCTACTGACACCAATGATGGGGCACTATTCCTCCTACTAACACCAATGATGGGACACTATTCCTTCTACTAACACCAATGATGGGACACTATTCCTCCCACTGACACCAATGATGGGGCACTATTCCTCCCACTGATACCAATGATGGGGCACTATTCCTCCCAATGATACCAATGGTGCGGCACTATTCCTCCTACTAATACCAAAGATAGGGCACTATTTCTTCCATGGACACCAACGAAGGGGCACCATTCCTCTTACTGAGATCAATGATGGGGCACTATTCCTCCCACTGACACCAATGATGGGTGAGTATTCCTCACACTGACATTATTGATGGGGCACTAGTTTTACCACTGACACCAATGATGGGGCACTATTCCTCCCAGTGACACCAACGATCAGGCACTATTTCTCTCATTGACACCAATGATGGGACACTATTCCTCTCCCTAATACCAAAGATGGGGAACTATTTCTCCCACTGACACCATTGATGGAGCGTTATTTCTCTGATTGACACCAATGATGGGCCACTATTCCTCCCTCTAATACCAAAGATGGGGTACTATTCCTCCAACCGATACCAAAGTAGGAACACTGTTTACTCCCACTGACACCAGGGCATTTTCTACTTCTGCTGGCCACAGTATCCCCCCCAAAGTTTGAAGGACAGTAAACTCACCCTTTGTTTAGAAAGTTTGGAGACCCCTAAACCATTGGGTAGGAAGCAGTGCCTGCATATGTATTGAACAAATATTACTGCCACTAATATACCTACAACTTATACATTATACAAAAGTTTTTTTATTTATTTATTTTTTTTTTTATGGTCATTAATAAAACTGTTACAGTTCATTTTTTCTGCTGATGGATGCCTGCAGTCTGAGATGTCCATTTCTGCACTCACTTATATCTGGTGGTACAATGGCCGTCTGTTCAATTAGAATGGACAAAGAGGAATGCAATTATTATCTTTATTATACTAATTACCAATTAGTCATGCTAATTTCCTCAGATCCACAACCTGCCGCTGCGAAAGGATGGAGCGGTACCTAGAAGACGATGACCTACATTTTTATAATTTAGTGTCTGACATTGAAAGTCTGGAGACGGGCACCGCAGTAAACTATTAAGTGGCCTAGCGTTGTGCAGCATTGGGGTGGGGGGTATTTTTGGATCTCCCTGTTTTACACATCTACATAAAGTTAAAGGATGTACAGGGGCGGACTGACAACTCATGGGCCCCCGAACAATAGGGGATCATGGGGCCCCTGTGTCCTCGCCCAAACTCAAAAAAGCCTATGAAAAAGGTACCAGGGGCATCTCATGGGGCCCCCTACTAACCCCGGTCCCTCGGGCAGTGCCCGAGTTTCCAAATGGTCAGTCCGCCTCTGAGGGTGCATGGGTTGCTATCCATAATGGGGGATACTTGCAGGACTGACATTTGTCTTCAATATGCTCTTTGTCCTTATTAGGGAAATGTTTGCCCTTGCCTGTGATTCGTAAGGATGAAAAAACATGGCGTGTGCAGACACCCTTAGCAACCCTTGATTGCAAGAAGGTATCATGTTTGTCCAAACTGAACACTCTACTCAGGGCCAGGACAAGGGGTGGGCAGGAGGGGCGGCTGCCCTGGGTGCAATGGTTTACTGTAGGGATGGGGGCGCCTTCCTTCTGTTACAAGGCTGACAGGAGTAGTGACAGCGGCAGTGATTTTGACAAGCGACTACTGGGAGTATGAGTCCCTAACCTTGCATATCATGAATGGGGAGAGTGTGGTGGTGGTGGAGGCGGGGGGCAGTTTGGCATCTTTACTCTGGGCACTGGATGACCTTGTCTCAGCACCAGGGGCAGACTGACCATTTGGAAACTCGGGCACTCCTCGAGGGCCCGGGGTCAGTAGGGGGCCCCATGAGATGCCCCTGGTACCTTTTTCATAGGCTTTTTGAGTTTGGGCAAGGACACAGGGGCCCCATAATTCCCTATTGCCCGGGGGCCCCATGAGTTGTCAGTCCGTCCCTGACTGCGATAGAGAATAATGACTGCCATTCCAATGGTAAGATATGGGGGGGATTTACTAAAACTGGAGCACCCCGAATCTGGTGCAGCTGTGCATGGGAGCCAATCAGCTGATTTGTTTTAGTCTAGGGTCACACCTATGCGTTTTCCGTTTTCCGCCCTCCCCCCCAGCATTGTCTTGTGCCCCCTTTCCCCCAGCCTCTCCCTCCATTGGTTGCCAACTGAGAGATACCCACCACCGTTCATATGATGGAACACAGGTTTCAAAAGTTCCATAAGTGAACAAAAAGCGCAGTAAGCCTATCACAGGCTAATAAGGAGGTGAGCGCAAGACTTAATCACACTAAGGAATCACCGGAAATTTATATTTTATTTGAATCACATCACTGGGAGTTGTCGCCTTATTTCAGCAGAGACTTCTTTGCATTATTCAATATTTATTTTTATAGTAGTCAATATACAGTATATTTATTTGATCACATTGTTTTTGGATTTGATCATTAAGATGTTTTTTGGGGATTTTTATTTAGATTATGTTTTATGGATTTATTGAGCTGATTTATATATATTTTTTATATTTTCACTCAGATTGGGAGCGCGACATATATTAATAATTTTCTTGTCATTTAGGAGCTGTTCTGCGTTTTTTTCAGCAGACCCTGAACTCTCCTATGTGTCCATGTATACATCTTCCTTTACAGTCGTTTACAGGCATTTGAGTTTACAGTTTTCTTTTTGAACGCAGAAAACTTGCATACAGCAGTCGATTTATCAGCGTTTCAAAAGCAAAACGCTTGTAAACATGGCTAGACGCGGCTAAACACGGCAAATTGCTTTTATAAGCGTTTGAGTCTGAAATTTTTTTTTAACTCTTCCAGTTCCCGATGCTGTCCAGAGCCTTTTTTCATCATGAAACATGCATGCAAAGCATTTTCAAGGTACTCAAATGGACAAAACACTGAACACACATTGTCACACATTGTAATGACCAATTCACACCTCAGACCTCTCCCACCCTTGGAAACAAAAGATATGTTAATAACCATTCACACCTCAGACCTCTCCCACCCTTGGAAACAAAAGATATGTTAATAACCATTCACACCTCAGACCTCTCCCACCCTTGGAAACAAAAGATATGTTAATGACCATTCACACCTCAAATTCCTCTTGAAGACCCCTTGCCAGGTGACCTTAATGACTCCCTCCACCTTACACCTTTCCCACCCTTGGAAACAAAAGAAATGTTAATGAGCAACTCACATCTAAGCTAATCTCAACACATACTGCTGTCTCTGCTTCTACTCTCTGTATTTCTCTGAAACAGTCTGAAATAGTTAATAATTTACCACTTTTCAGTGCATTCTGGGCATTTGGAAGGTTCTCCTCCCTTTAAAAAACGCTTCTAAACGCAAACACACATAAACATGCATAAACGCGTTATGCAAACGCGGCTAAACACGTTTTTTAAACTACATTTTCCAGCAGTCAGTTTCCATCTTTCAGAAGTGTCCCGTGTACAAGCCCCATCATTGGTATTAATAAAGAGAAATATTGCCACATTGTTGGTATCAATGGAAGAATAGTGCCTCATTTTTGGTGTCAGTAGAGGGAATGGTGCCCCATCATTGATGCCAGTTGGTGAAATAGTGCCAGATAAAGGCAAGCAAAGGGCCACATCTGGTATTAATAAAGAGAAATATTGCCACATTGTTGGTGTCAACGGAAGAATAGTGTCCCGTTTTTGGTGTCAGTAGAGGGAATAGTGCCCCATCATTGGTGCCAGTTGGTGAAATAGTGCCAGATAAAGGCAAGCAAAGGGCCACATCTGGTATTAATAAAGAGAAATATTGCCACATTGTTGGTGTCAATGAAAGAATAGTGCCCCATTGTTGGTGTCAGTAGAGGGAATGGTGCCCCATCATTGGTGCCAGTTGGTGAAATAGTGTCAGATAAAGGCAAGCAAAGCGCCACATCTGGTATTAATACAGAGAAATATTGCCACATTGTTGGTGTCAACGGAAGAATAGTGCCCCATTGTTGGTGTCAGTAGAGGGAATGGTGCCCCATCATTGGTGCCAGTTGGTGAAATAGTGCCAGATAAAGGCAAGCAAAGGGCCACATCTGGTATTAATAAAGAGAAATATTGCCACATTGTTGGTGTCAATGGAAGAATAGTGCCCCATTGTTGGTGTCAGTAGAGGGAATGGTGCCCCATCATTGATATCAGTTGGTGAAAGTGCCAGATAAAGGCAAGCAAAGGGCCACATCTGGTATTAATAACGAGAAATATTGCCACATTGTTGGTGTCAATGGAAGAATAGTGCCCCATTGTTGGTGTCAGTAGAGGGAATGGTGCCCCATCATTGGTGCCAGTTGGTGAAATAGTGCCAGATAAAGGCAAGCAAAGGGCCACATCTGGCCCCTGGGCAGACCACAGTTCTAAAGCATTGTTCATTTGTATACCAATAAACTTTTTTTAAAAAAGTAAAAAAAAAATACAAAATATTTGCACACTGAAAATACACCTTCTCATCTCAGAAAATTGAGAAGTATACGTAAGTAGATTGCGTTTGACACTTCCATAGAGAAAATCTTTAATGATAGTATGTTCCGCCATTAGACTGTATATTATTCTAAAAATGTAGGCCATCCTATTAGAATAGTACATTTTCATAGTTTGTTTTATTGTAGCCTCCTCCTTGGTTATATATGGTTGCCTTATTATACTTTCTTTTTTTCTAGGTCATTGTATTGCAATGCTTTGAGTTCTCATACACCAGAAGGTCATCGTATTACGATTATCTGGGTTATTTTGCACTACTGTTGTATTGTTGAGCATTGTACTCTATTACTGTACCAAGTATAGGTCATTGTATTTGAATCCTGTAAAGGCTACACTGTATTATACTTTTGTGAGTTTATATATCACAGCTCTGCAATTTACTTCATCGTACTGGGTAGTTTTATGGTATTTTAGGTCATTTTATATTACAGTGCGCTGACATTTATTATTGTTGAGCATTAAAGGTAATGAGTGAGGTGTTTAATGCTAACAAAAAATAACTCATTACAGCTCCAAGTGGGGGGTCCTCTCCGTGTTGCGGAGGGGAGGTGTGTGCAAAGGCTCCAGAGTCATTTTGTCCCCGGTTGTCAGCGCCGTAATTTGAGATGCCCAGGACAGCCAGGTTGGGCGCGGCAGGGGATCCTGGCCTCTCTTTGTAACACCTCATTGTATCCAGAAGAGATAATTTCACTGATCATGTAATTTGTCATAATTTCTCCGTCTACCCAGGCAAGTTGCCATGACACCCCCATGCAGTGAGAGGCAGAGGATTCGTATCACACAAAGATGCTCAGGCGTTGTATGCCCTGCTGGGGATGACATGAGAAAGAGAGAGAGAGGATGAGAGTGAGAAGGGCGAGAAGACCAAGAAGGAAAGAGAGAGAGAGATCAGATAGAGAGGAGAGAGGTAAATGAGGAGAATATATTGATATGTCAGGTTTTCTATGTTAGAGAGATAGTAATGAGAAGAAGGAATCAACAGCAAGTCAACTGGAGATCAAAGAAGAATGTGTGCTATTTCTTCAAAATGTCACTATTCCTAGTGTTTCTGGGCCTTGCAGGGTACCTTCCTCAAGACAACACAGTAACAGTCAGTGGTGGTCACTGTGTTGAGAAACACCCACTGCAGGCTCCTTGCTATCTCTGAAGTTATACAGTTCTTGGCTGCACTCCATACAGTGGTTGCAACCAAGGAACATGGATGGCACTAGTAGTGACAGCAACGGGTGGCACCATGTGCAATATCATGTAAGATAAGTACTCTACTGGACTGAAGATCAAAGAACAAGGTGTGTTTATTCTTCAAAATGCACAGATTGGACATCGTGGGGTTCCTTTCCTCAAGATGACACATTGACAGTAAGTGGTGGTCAGTGGTCACCCATTGGAAACACCTAATGCAGGATCCTTGCTATCTCTGAAGTTATACAGTTCTGGGCTACACTCCATATAGTGGTTGCAACCAAGGAACATGGATGGCACTAGTAGTGACAGCAACGGGTGGCACCATGTGCAATATCATGTAAGAGAAGTACTCTACTGGACTGAAGATCAAAGAACAAGGTGTGTTTATTCTTCAAAATGCACAGATTGGGACTCTTGGGGTTCTTTTTCTCAAGATGACACATTGACAGTAAGTGGTGGTCAGTGGTCACCCATTGGAAACACCCAATGCAGGATCCTTGCTATCTCTGAAGTTATACAGTTCTGGGCTGCACTCCATACAGTGGTTGCAACCAAGGAAAATGGATGGCACCAGTAGCGGCAGCAACGGGTGGCACCATGTGCAATATCATATAAGAGAAGTACTGGCAGTGGACTGAGGATCAAAGAAGAAGGTGTATTCTTCAAAATGCACAGATTGGGACTCTTGGGGTTGATGTCCTGAAGATGGCACATTGACAGTCAGTGGTGGTCAGTGGTCTCCCAGTGGAAACACCCACTTCAAGCTTTCTGCCAGGGTATGCAAGCTTTTGAGCACAACCGTATATAAAAATAATATATGTTTTGGAAAGCATTCTTACTTTACAGCATTTCTTCACATCTGCCTAAAACGTTTGCATGATAATATATATATATAGACAAAAGTATTGGGCCAGCCCTCCAAATCATGTGATTCAGGTGTTCCAATCCCCTCCATGGCCACAGGTGTATACAATCATCACCTAGGCATGCAGACTGCTTCTACAAACATTTGTGAAAGAATGGGTTGCTCTCAGGAGCTCAGTGACTCCAAGCGTGGTCCCGTGATAGGTGGTCACCTGTGCAATAAGTCCATCCGTGACATTTCCTGGCTACTAAATATTCCACGGTCAACTGTTAGTGGGATTATAACAAAGTGGAAGCAACTGGGAACAACAGCAACTCAGCCACCAAGTGGTAGGCCACATCACATGACAGGGCGGGGGCAGCGCATGCTGAAGCGCACAGTGTGCAGAAGTCGCCAACTGTCTGCAGAGTCAATAGCTAAATACCTCCAAACTTGGTGTGGCCTTCAGATTAGCACAACAACAGCGTGTAGAGAGTTCCATGGAATGGGTTTCCATGGCCGAGCAGCTGCATCCAAGCCTTACATCACCAAGTGCAATGCAAAGTGTTGGATACCGTGGTGTAAAGCACACCGCCACTGGACTCTAGAGCCATGGACGTGTGTTCTCTGGAGTGACCAATAACGCTTCTCTGTCTGGCAATCCGATAGACGTGTCTGGGTTTGGCAGTTGCCAGGAAAACGGTACTTGCCTGACTGCATTGTGCCAAGTGTAAAGTTTGGTGGAGGGTGGATTATGATGCGGGGTTGTTTTTCAGGGGTTGGGCTTGGCCCCCTAGTTCCAGTGAAGGGAACTCTTAAGGCGTCAGCATAACAAGGCATTTTGGACAATTTCATGCTCCCAACTTTGTGGGAAGAGTTTGGGGATGGCCCCTTCCTGTCTCAACATGACTGCGCACCAGTACACAAAGCAAGGTCCAAAAGACAGCACAGTGGCTAAATGGTTAGCACTTCCACCTGGCAGTACTAGGGTCATTGGTTCGAATCCCAGCCATGGCACCTCCTGCCTGGAGTTTGCATGTTCTCCCTGTGACTGCATGGGTTTCCTCCAGGTACTCCAGTTTCTTCCCACACTCCAAAGATTTGCTGGTAGGTTAATTGGATCCTGTCTAAATTGACCTTTGTATATGAATGTAAGTTAGGGACCTTAGATTGTACACCCCTTGAGGGTTAGGGACTGATGTGAATGTACAATATATATGTAAAGCGCTGTGTAAATTGACAGCACTATATACTGTAAGTACCATAAATAAAGACATGGGGGAGCCAGTTTGGGGTGGAGGAACTGTCTCAACCCCATAGAACACCTTTGGGATGAATTAGAGCAGAGACTGCAAGCCAGGCCTCCTCCCCCGACATCAGTGCCTGACCTCACAAATGTGCTTCTGGAAGAATGGTCCAACCTTCCCATAGACACCCTCCTAAACCTTGTGGACGGCCTTCCCAAAAAAGTTGAAGCTGTTATAGCTGCAAAGGGCGGGGCCAACTCAATATTGAAGCCATTAAAGTTCATGTGCGTGTGAAGGCAGGTGTCCCAATACTTTTGGCAATATACTGTGTGTGTATATATATATATATATATATATATATATATATGTTATATTATTATTATACAGGATTTATATATTATTATTATTATTATTATACAGTATTTATATAGCGCCAACAGTTCGCTCAGTGCTGTATAATATATATATATATATATATATATATAGATATTATATATATATATATTTATATATTATATATATAAAATATATATATATATATATATATATATATATATAATAATAATAAGAAAAAAAAATATATGTATATATATATATATATATATATATATATATATATATATACATAGATATATAATTGCTCTATCTGCCAACTCCCCGACAACCCAACCTACGCATCAGCATCTCAGCTGTGCAGGAACCTTGCAAATGCATGTAACAGCTTCCTTGTGTTTACGTCTGTTTACGTGCGATTTTCGCTTAAATTTGCCAAGTCAACGGATAAACAGTTCTTAAAATATTTAGCAGCCGCCTCCCCCACCCCCTCCCCCACCTTCTCTCTGAATCCGAAATGTGTTTTCAGAGAGATTACACCTTGAAAAGACAACAGGCTGCCTGCAGACGTGAGCCGTAATGCAGCGCTCGGTATCTCATGGCCAGCCTTGCGTGCCGGTAAATATCATCAGATCTCCGACTTGCTTTCGGAGGGCTCTGGGAAACGCTCCTTTATTTTATTGCAGTTGATATATATATATATATATATATTTTTTTTTTTAAGCCGGTATTTAAACGCTCACAGCAAGGTGTTGCCAGTGTTGGCGTAAAAAAAGGCGCAGCGCGGGGCACGGGGCGATATGTGGAAGGGCATGATAGCTGCAAAGAGGTGCTCCTGCCTTCTAGCAAAACTGCGACCAGGGGCGGACTGACCATTTGGAAACTCGGGCACTGCCCGAGGGCCCGGGGTCAGTAGGGGGCCCCATGAGATGCCCCTGGTACCTTTTTCATAGGCTTTTTGAGTTTGGGCAAGGACATAGGGGCCCCATGATCCCCTATTGCCCGGGGGCCCCATGAGTTGTCAGTCCGTCCCTGACTGCGATAGAGAATAATGACTGCCTTTCCAATGGTGAGATATGGGGGAGATTTACTAAAACTGGAGCACCCCGAATCTGGTGCAGCTGTGCATGGGAGCCAATCAGCTGATTTATTTAGTCTAGGGTCACACCCATGCGTTTTCCGCTGCATTCTGCAGAAACGCACAGAAGTCCATTTAACATCATTTCCTATGGGACAGCTTCACATCTCTGCGTTTTCACCCGGGGCGTTTTTTGGAAAGGGTCAGGGACTTTTTTTAAATGCCAAACATTGCGTTGCTGGTTCTATAGATTTCTATGCAGATGTTGCAGAAAAGCATGTGTTGCGTTTTCCATGCATTTTTAATGCGTTTTGCATTTAATTCAGCCCAGCAACAACCCTCCGCAAAATACATAAAAAACACAGCAAAAACACATGTGCAAAGACGCAAAGCTGCAGAAACAGATCAAACACAAACTGCATAGGTGTGACCCTAGCCTTAATGTAGAGTTCACCAGATTTAGAAGGGTCCGGGGAGACCAGATATAGTGAATGCAAGGTCCGGGGAGAGCAGATATAGTGAATGCAGGGTCTGGGGAGACCGGATATAGTGAATGCAGGGTCCTGGGAGACCGGATATAGTGAGTGCAGGGTCCGGGGAGACCGGATATAGTGAATGCAAGGTCCGGGGAGAGCAGATATAGTGAATGCAGGGTCTGGGGAGACCGGATATAGTGAATGCAGGGTCCGGGGAGACCGGATATAGTGAATGCAGGGTCCGGGGAGACCGGATATAGTGAATGCAGGGTCCGGGGAGAGCGGATATAGTGAATGCAGGGTCCGGGGAGACCGGATATAGTGAATGCTGGGTCCGGGGAGACCGGATATAGTGAATGCAGGGTCCGGGGAGACCGGATATAGTAAATGCTGGGTCCGGGGAGAGCGGATATAGTGAATGCGGGGTCCGGGGAGAGCGGATATAGTGAATGCGGGGTCCGGGGAGACCGGATATAGTGAATGCAGGGTCTGGGGGAGACCGGATATAGTGAATGCAGGGTCTGGGGGAGACCAGATATAGTGAATGCAGGGTCTGGGGAGAGCAGATATAGTGAATGCGGGGTCCGGGGAGACCGGATATAGTGAATGCAAGGTCCGGGGAGAGCAGATATAGTGAATGCAGGGTCTGGGGAGACCGGATATAGTGAATGCAGGGTCCGGGGAGACCGGATATAGTGAATGCAGGGTCCGGGGAGAGCAGATATAGTGAATGCAGGGTCTGGGGAGACCGGATATAGTGAATGCAGGGTCCTGGGAGACCGGATATAGTGAATGCAGGGTCCGGGGAGACCGGATATAGTGAATGCAGGGTCCGGGGAGATCGGATATAGTGAATGCAGGGTCCGGGGAGACCGGATATAGTGAATGCAGGGTCTGGGGAGACCGGATATAGTGAATGCTGGGTCCGGGGAGACCGGATATAGTGAATGCAGGGTCCGGGGAGACCGGATATAGTGAATGCTGGGTCCGGGGAGAGCGGATATAGTGAATGCGGGGTCCGGGGAGAGCGGATATAGTGAATGCGGGGTCCGGGGAGACCGGATATAGTGAATGCAGGGTCTGGGGGAGACCAGATATAGTGAATGCAGGGTCTGGGGAGAGCAGATATAGTGAATGCTGGGTCCGGGGAGAGCGGATATAGTGAATGTGGGGTCCGGGGAGAGCGGATATCGTGAATGCAGGGTCCGGGGAGACCGGATATAGTGAATGCAGGGTCTGGGGGAGACCAGATGTAGTGAATGCAGGGTCCGGGGAGACCGGATATAGTGAATGCGGGGTCCGGGGAGAGCGGATATAGTGAATGCGGGGTCCGGGGAGAGCGGATATAGTGAATGCGGGGTCCGAGGAGACCAGATATAGTGAATGCAGGGTCCGGGGAGAGCGGATATAGTGAATGCAGGGTCCGGGGAGACCGGATATAGTGAATGCAGGGCCCGGGGAGACCAGATATAGTGAATGCAGGGTCCCGGGAGAGCGGATATAGTGAATGCAGGTTCCGGGGAGACCAGATATAGTGAATGAGGGGTCCGGGGATACCAGATATAGTGAATGCAGGGTCCAGGGAGACCGGATATAGTGAATGCAGGGTCCTGGGAGACCAGATATAGTGACTGCAGGGTCCGGGGAGACCAGATATAGTGACTGCAGGGTCCGGGGAGAGCGGATATAGTAAATGCGGGGTCTGGGGAGACCAGATATAGTGAATGCAGGGTCCAGTGAGACCAGATATAGTGAATGCAGGGTCCAGTGAGACCAGATATAGTGAATGCAGGGTCCAGTGAGACCAGATATAGTGAATGCAGGGTCCTGGGAGACCAGTTATAGTGAATGCAGGGCCCAGGGAGACCAGATATAGTGAATGCAGGGTCCAGTGAGACCAGATATAGTGAATGCAGGGTCCAGTGAGACCAGATATAGTGATTGCAGGGTCCTGGGAGACCAGTTATAGTGAATGCAGGGTCCAGGGAGACCAGATATAGTGAATGCAGGGTCCAGTGAGACCAGATATAGTGAATGCAGGGTCCAGTGAGACCAGATATAGTGAATGCAGGGTCCTGGGAGACCAGTTATAGTGAATGCAGGGTCCGGGGAGACCAGATATAGTGAATGCAGAGTCATAGGAGACCAGATATAGTGAATGCAGGGTCATAGGAGACCAGATATAGTGAATGCAGGGTCCTGGGAGACCAGATATAGTGAATGCAAGGTCCGGGGAGACCAGATATAGTGAATGCAGGGTCATAGGAGACCAGATATAGTGAATGCAGGGTCATAGGAGACCAGATATAGTAAATGCAGGGTCATAGGAGACCAGATATAGTAAATGTGGGGTCCTGGGAGACCAGGTATAGTGAATGCGGGGTCCAAGGAGACCGGATATAGTGAATGAAGGGTCCGGGGAGACCAGATATAATGAATGCAGGGTCCGGGGAGACCAGATATAGTGAATGCAGAGTCCTGGGAGACCAGATATAATGAATGCGTTTTCACTCGGTGCATTTTTTGGAAAGGGTCAGGGACTGTTTTCAACGCCAAAAAATTGCGTTTTTGGTTCTATAGACTTCAATGGAAATGCTGCAGAAAAGCATTTATTGCGTTTTTGCTGCATTTTTATGCTTTTTGCGTTTTAAATCTGCCTAACAGAGCCATACAAAACATTGTGCAGGAGCTGACAGTGGAGAGATCTATGTTGTTGTTTATACACAAGTCTCTCCCCCATCGGGGATACTCAGCGATCATCAGGTGCCGGCGTGAAATCACCGGCCGGGACCCGGTGATTGACAGCCAAGGCCGCGAATGGCGTGTACAGGTAGCGTATATATATGTGATTTTGCGCACCCGTGCCGCCCTGTAGCAGTATTTCTACTATAGGGCGGCGTGGAAGCGGTTGCAATGTGCTTGTTAGCACGGCTCAAGAAAAGTAAACCTCTGCGCCCGCCAAGTCTGACACCCTTGGAATAACGGAGAGGCTATTACACCCTGGAATCAGCCGGCGTCTTTTTGCCAATAACCGGGGATGCTTGCTTGGTTAATTTAAACAAGTCAAGTCTGATGAAGTAATTTTGCTGGCCCCAGGGAACTGACAGCTTATGGCGAGCTTTGCTATTTCACATGAAATTGAGTTAATTTTCACTGAAATTGCTTCTTAACAGACAAACACGTTCCCCATCATCGCGAGCTTATGCCTCTGCGGCTCTATTATTCTTTCATTTAAACGCCCTGGCAGCCGAGGATTAATGCCAGGAACGCACCGGCCCCGCCGGAGACGGTGGAGGGTCCTGAGGTGACGGCTCGAAGATTTACTGCGACAACATCTCAGTGACCCGGGCGGAATCTCAGACTTACATTCTGATACATGGGATTCTGAAATGATCGGTGATTTCCCGAGAACCATGATTAGATATCCCATAATCCTCCGCTCCAGCAGGGCATGCCACAACCGGCGCTTCTAGGTCAGGTCTTGTTTCTGCTGCTGGGCATATCAGGGAACAGCGATACCACTTCCTACACAGGCACGGCAGAGTTTTTGTTTTTTTTTTGCTATAGAGCAGTGGTCTCCAAACTGTGGCCCGGGGGCCGGATGTGCCCCTTTGCCTGCCTTTATCTGGCCCATGGGAGTATTATCCCTTCCACAGACAAACAATGATGCGGTATCATTTCTTCTGCTGACACCAATGATGGGGCACTATTCCTTCCACTAAAAACAATGATGGGCACTATTCCTCCCACTGACACCGATGATGGGGCACTATTCCTTCCACTAATACCGATGATGGGGCACTATTCCTTCCACTAATACCGATGATGGGGCACTATTCCTTCCACTAATACCAATGATGGGGCACTATTCCTCCCACTGACACCAATGATGGGGCACTATTCCTTCCACTAAAAACAATGATGGGACACTATTCCTCCCACTGACACCAATGATGCGGCACTATTCCTCCCACTGATACCAATGATAGGGCACTATTCCTCCCACTGATACCAATGATGGGGCACTATTCCTCCCACTGATACCAATGATGGGGCACTATTCCCCCCACTGATACCAATGATGGGGCACTATTCCTTCCACTGACACCAATGATGGGGCACTATTCCTCTCACTGACACCAATGATGGGGCTCTATTCCTCCCACTGACACCAATGATGGGGCACTATTCTTCCCACTGACACCAATGATGGGGCACTATTCCTCCTACTGATACCAATGATGGGGCATCGATCCTCCCACTGATACCAATGATGGGGCACTATTCCTCCCACTGACACCAATGATGGGGCACTATTCCTCCCACTGATACCAATGATGGGGCACTATTCCTTCCACTGATATCAATGATGGGGCACTATTCCTCCTACTGATACCAATGATGGGGCATCGATCCTCCCACTGATACCAATGATGGGGCACTATTCCTCCCACTGACACCAATGACGGGGCACTATTCCTCCCACTGACACCAATGATAGGGCACTATTCCTCCTACTGACACCAATGATGGGGCACTATTCCTCCCACTGACACCAATGATGGGGCACTATTCCTCCTACCGACACCAATGATGGGGCACTATTCCTCCCACTGACACTAATGATGGGGCACTATTCCTCCCACTAAAACCAATGATGGGGTACAATTCCGCCTACTGACACCAATGATGAGGTACTATTACTCCCACTAAAAACAATGATGGGGCACTATTCCTCCCACTGACACCAATGATGGAGCACTATTCCTCCCACTGATACCAGTGATGGGGCACTATTCCTCCCACTGACACCAATGATGGGGCACTATTCCTCCCACTGACACCAATGATGGAGCACTATTCCTCTCACTGATACCAATGATGGGGCACTATTCCTCCCACTGACACCAATGATGGGGCACTATTCCTCCCACTGACACCAATGATGGGGCACTATTCCTCCCACTGACACCAATGATGGGGCACTATTCCTCCTACTGACACCAATGATGGGGCACTATTCCTCCTACTGACACCAATGATGGGGCACTATTCCTCCTACTGACACCAATGATGGGGCACTATTCCTCCTACTGACACCAATGATAGGGCATTGTTTGCTTTCACTGATATTGAGGCATTTTCTACTGTGCAAAGTCCAGCCCCCCCTAAAGCCTGAAGGACAGTAAACTGGCCCTTTGTTTGGAAGGTTTGGAGACCCCTGCTATAGAGAAACGTGATCAGCTTTAAAGTGTTCCTAAACCCACAACAGTACAATCAGTCTGTAGATGCAGTAAAGCATTCTTGTTATACTCACTGTGGGACCCAAGGGGTTAATCCTCTGCATTGTGTAAAAAGACTGATTGACCCCCCCCCCCCAGCAAAAGAAGATCTACCCCCCCAGTAACAAAAAACCCCCAGCAGCAAAAAATACTTCCCCAGCAATTGACCCCTCCCTCAACAGTAGATCCATCCCATCAACAATTGACCCCCACCAGCAAAGGAAGACCTACCCCCGTAACAAAAGACGCCCAGCAGCAACAAAAGGCTTCCCCAGCTATTGACCCCTTCCTCAAAAGTAGATCCCTCTCATCAACCATTGACCCCCCCCAGCAAAAAAAGACCCACTCCCAGTAACAAAAGACCCACAGCAGCAACAAAAGACCTCCCCAGCAATTGACCCCTCTCTAAACAGTAGATCCCTCCCATCAACAATTGACCCCCAACAAAAGACGACCTAGCCCCAGTAAAAAAAAGACCCCCAGCAGCAACAAAAGACCTCCCAGCAATTGACCTCTCCCTCAACAGTAGATCCCTCCCATCAACCATTGACCCTCCCAGCAAAAGAAGACCCACCCCCCAGTAACAAAAGACCCCCAGCAGCAAAAAAGACATCCCCAGAAATTGACCCCTCCCTCAACAGTAGATCCTTCCCATCAACCATTGACCATCCCAGCAAAAGAAGACCCACCCCCCAGTAACACAAGACCCCCAGCAGCAACAAAAGGCCTCCCCAGCTATTGACCCCTCCCCCTAAACAGTAAATCCTTCCCATCAACCATCGACCCCCCCAGCAAAAGAAGACCTACCCCCAGTAACAAAAGAACCCCAGCAGCAATAATAGACCTCCCCAGAAATGGACTTCTCCCTCAATAGTAGATCCCTCCCATCAACCATTGACCCTCCCAGCAAAAGAAGACCCACTTCTCAGTAACAAAAGACCCCCAGCAGCAACAAAAGCCCCCCCCCCAGCAATTGACCCCTCCCTCAACAGTAGATCCATCCCATCAACAATTGACCCCCCAACGAAAGAAGACCTAGCCCCAGTAAAAAAAAAGACCCCCAGCAGCAACAAAAGACCTCCCCAGCAATTGATCACTCCCTCAACAGTAGATCCTTCTCATCAACCATTGACTCTCCCAGCAAAAGAAAACCCACTTCTCAGTAACAAAAGACCCCCAGCAGCAACAAAAGACCTCCCCAGCAATTAACTCCTCCCTCAACAGTAAATCCCTCCCATCAACAATTGACCCCCCCCCAGCAAAAGAAGATCCACTTCTCAGTAACAAAAGACCCCCTGCAGCTACAAAAGACCTCCCAACAGCAATAGACCCCCCCCATAGAAATAGATCCCCTCCAGCAACAATAGATCCCCCTGCAGCCAGCATCAATAAACCTTGAAGCACACTCCTGTACCCATTGCCATTACATACATTCCGTGCCGAAGGTGCCAGAACTGTGCCCCCCCCCCCACGTTCCGCTGAAAGAAATAAGCCCTGGCTACACCGGAGTATAAAAATCTGACTTCCGGGTACATTTCCCAGCAACGACTCCTAGCCCCGTCCTCACCGTATAGACCGTCTTGTGAGCTCGTCTTCCACAATCTCCGCTGGGATGCTCCTCAGCAGCCACAAACCTTCCAACTCCCGTCATTAGTTCTGGTTATTGCTGCTTGCTGCCGCTAAACCGATTTGTTCAGATAGGAAAGGTATGAAAGCGTGTTTTGTTGTCCCAGATCCCTTACCGGGACCGACACAGTGACACCGCTGATATCCAATTACAGCTTCAGACGCTGAATTAAAAAGCTGATCTCCGGCCTTCCCTCCAGGCTTGCACAGTTCTCCTAGACCAGAATGACTTTCTCTGATTTCACTGCACACTGTGAGCTTCTTGTAATGTGCGTTAGAAGCTGCCGCATGTCACACAGCCAGTCTCATTTCTTGGCTGGAGGACGCC
Organism: Staurois parvus; assembly: GCF_062004578.1. Classification (NCBI taxonomy): domain Eukaryota; kingdom Metazoa; phylum Chordata; class Amphibia; order Anura; family Ranidae; genus Staurois; species Staurois parvus. Next base: position 94,938 of record NW_028318573.1, on the reverse strand, counting down.
CAGCATCAGAAGGGCCCAGTAGGGGGCCCCATGAGATGGCCCTGGTACCTTTTTCATAGGCTTTTTTGAGTTTGGGCGAGGATACAGGGGCCCCATGATCACCTATTGCCCAGGGGCCCCATGAGTTGTCAGTCCGCCCCTGGTCCCTAGGGTTGGTGTCACCCGGTGCGATAACACTTGGTGACACCCCCTCTGACAATGGAGCATAATGGATTGGACTCCGAACCATTATGCTCCCCAATCCGCAGATCCGATCCATCCTGCAGGGATCGTCGGCTTTCTTTACAACTTACCTTTTCATGGAGCGGGTCCGGTGTCACCCCATATAGGTTGCATGCCGACGATCCCCGCAGGATGGTTCGGATCTGCAGATTGGGGAACATAATGGATCGAACTCCGATCCATTATGCTCAATCCGCAGATCCAACCCATCCTGCGGGGATCCTTTTCGTGGAGCGGGTCCGGTGTCACCCCATATAGGTTGCATGCCGATGATCCCCACAGGACGGATGGGATCTGCAGATTGGGGAGCATAATGGATCGAACTCCGATCCATTATGCTCAATCCACAGATCCAATCCATCCTGTGGGGATCGTCAGCATGCAACCTATATGGGGGTGACACCGGACCCGCTCCACGAAAAGGATCCCCGTAGGATGGGTTGGATCTGCGGATTGAGCATAATGGATCGGAGTACGATCCATTATGCTTCCCAATCTGCAGATCCGAACCATCCTGCGGGGATCGTCGGCATGCAACCTATACGGGGTGACACCGGACCCGCTCCACGAAAAGGTAAGTTGTAAAGAAAGCCGACGATCCCCGCAGGATGGGTCGGATCTGCAGATTGAGCATAATGGATCGGAGTTTGATCCATTATGCACCGGAGCGGGTCCAGTGTCACCCCGTGCGGTAGGTGTCACCCGGTGCGGGCTGCACCCCCCACACCTGCCTCGGGATGCCTTTGGGTACAACACTCTGAGGCCTCGTGCACACAGGGCATTTTTTCGCAGCCACTTTCATTCCCGGTTCACACTGATGCGGTGCGGAATTTGCAGTGTTTTCTGTGTGAATTCCGCACCGCATCAGAATCGCACCCCGTTCATACGAACCGACGCAGGTGTGTATGTTAAGTTAACAACACCCCAAAATCGGTCCGCCAAACGGAGTGCGATGTGCAGAATCGGATCGCATAGGTATGAATACCCATGTGATCCGATTCTAGTGCGGGTGCGGTGCAATTAGAATCATACAAAGTGTACGGCTCCAATCACACCGCACACAAATTGCGATTGCGAAAATGCGGTGTGGTTCCTGTGCGAATCACATACGATGTACCGAACCGTATATATGTGATCCCGGGCTTAGGATCAGTTGAGTTTCTAGGAAGGCTTGCCAGTTTCAGCCCTGGGTTCACACTGATGAGGTGCGGAATTCGCAGTGTTTTCTGTGCAAATCCCACACCTCATCAGAATCGCACCCCGTTCATGCGAACCGCTGAAAGTGTGTATGTTAACAACACCCCGAAAGCGGTCTGTAAAACGCGGTGCGATGTGCAGAATCAGATAGGTGTGAATACCCGTGCGATCCGATTCTAGTGCAGACCCAAAAAAGGGTCCTGCATGTTTTTGCTGCGGTTGCGAATAGAGCCGTGGCTCCAATCACACTGCATGTGATTTGTACAGGAATGCGGTGCGGTTCCTATGCAAATCACATGTGATATACCGCACCGCACATATGTGGACCCAGGCTTAGGGGAGTCAGGCATTTTTTTTTTTACTGCTTGTAAACGCCCTCCATGTTATCCTATGTATCCATGCACTCACAGACGTTTAGGAGCTTTTAGTGGCAGGTGCATTTACAAGCAGGGAGAAAACCCGGGGCCAGTGCATCCAGGAGCAGCAGCGCTTTGGCAGAATAAACGCATCTAAACACGTCTAAGCACATGTTAACGCTAGGCGTGTTTAGTTCTTGAGTGTTAATTCATGGCCAGAATAATCATTTATTCTGGCCATTGAAACCAATTAACACCCTCTAAATGTGCCAGGGGCGGACTGACAACTCATGGGGCCCCCGGGCAATAGGGGATCATGGGGTCCCTGTGTCCTTGCCAGGGGCGGACTGACAACTCATGGGGCCCCCGGGCAATAGGGGATCATGGGGTCCCTGTGTCCTTGCCAGGGGCGGACTGACAACTCATGGGGCCCCCGGGCAATAGGGGATCATGGGGTCCCTGTGTCCTTGCCAGGGGCGGACTGACAACTCATGGGGCCCCCGGGCAATAGGGGATCATGGGGTCCCTGTGTCCTTGCCAGGGGCGGACTGACAACTCATGGGGCCCCCGGGCAATAGGGGATCATGGGGTCCCTGTGTCCTTGCCAGGGGCGGACTGACAACTTATGGGGCCCCCGGGCAATAGGGGATCATGGGGTCCCTGTGTCCTTGCCAGGGGTGGACTGACAACTCATGGGGCCCCCGGGCAATAGGGGATCATGGGGCCCCTGTGTCCTTACCCACACTCAAACCACACCCAAAAAAGCCTATAAAAAAGGTACCAGAGGCATTCCATGGGGCCCCCTACTGACCCCGGGCCCTCGGGCAGGGCCCGAGCGCCCAAATGGTCAGTCCGCCCCTGGTCCTTGTCCAAACTCAAAAAAAGCCTATGAAAAAGGTACCAGGGGCATCTCATGGGGCCCCCTACTGACCCCGGGCCCTCGGGCTGTGCCTGAGTTTCCAAATGGTCAGCCCGCCCCTGAAATGCACCGAAACATTTTTTTTTACGAGTGTCAGGAATTTTTTTTCTGCGAAAACGCTGCTGCCAGAAGGAAAGCTTCCGAGAGAGTTTTTTTTTTTTAACGTCCCATGAGGACTGATTGGCTCCTCTCATCAGCCACCTCCCAAGAGGAGCCCGCTGATCGTATCAGGACTCAGGGCTCTTCAGAAAAGTACAGAGGCAGGGTGCTGTGATCAGCTACCTACAGCACCCTGCCAGGCCATCCCACCAGCCATGATCTGCCTGCATTGCATAGAGAAGCACAGAGACCCAGTGATGACATCATTAGGTCCAACACAAGGTATAAAATGAAAATAGTTGTATATAACATTTTCAGTTGCAAGTTGATGAAGGAGGAAGGATGAACCAGAAAAGAATGCCTTCGGGAAGAAGCGCCATATGTGCATTCGCGGGTAAATGCTGATGCAGAAGACGTCAGCGTTTACCAGACTCTGGCCGCATACAACGATTTGCTTGCATTGGCAGCTGTATCTGGCACATGAGGCTACCCTGTGCACCTACTATGGGATTTTTCCCAGTGTGAATTATAAGCACAGCCTTTTTCAGCAGCTTGTTTGGCTGGCGGACAAGCTGCTGAAAACACTTCACACTGGGAAAAAAATATAATTGTAGGTCCAGGTCCCTTCTGGTTTGTTCGCATTGTAGTCAATGAAGCCCTGGTGAAGGGCGTTCCCCCTGGACCCACGAAATGCGTTGACTACTTTTTGGATTGTACTTCTGACTTTTAAGGCCAGTTTGCACTCCATGCATTTCAGCTGCTTTTCTTCTGCATCCAAAACGCACAGAAAGTAGGTGATATGGTGGTCACTGTCACAGTTCACATCAGAGCTTGCAGTACCAGTGCGTTCCGGTTGTAGAAAAAAAAGTAGAACGGGCTGCATTTTTCTTGCACAGAACTGTACTGGAACGCAGTAAGACTCATCAAAAACACACTGGAAGGCACCAAATGCGCACTGGAACGCACATGTCCCTATTTAAATTGAAGAAAAAGAGAGGGGGGGGGAAATTAACCGGAATGCGTCAAAAACACACTGGAAAGCGCCAAAAGCGCACTGGAACGCACATGTCCCTATTTAAATGGAAGAAAAAGAGAAGGGGAGGGGAAAGAACTGGAACGCATCAAACACACACTGGAAGGCACCAAAAGCGCACTGGAACGCACATGTCCCTATTTAAATTGAAGAAAAAGAGAGGGGGGGAAAGAACCGGAATGCGTCAAACACACACTGGAAGTCACCAAAAGCGCACTGGAACACACATGTCCCTATTTAAATTGAAGAAAAAGAGAGGAGGGGGCAAAAATGAACCGGAACGCATCAAAAACACACTGGAAAGCGCCAAAAGCGCACTGGAACGTACATGTCCCAATTTAAATTGAAGAAAAAGAGAAGGGGAGGGGAAAGAACTGGAACGCATCAAACACACACTGGAAGGCATCAAAAGAGCACTGGAACGCACATGTCCCTATTTAAATTGAAGAAAAAGAGAGGGGGGGGAAATTAACTGGAACACATCAAAAACACACTGGAAAGCGCCAAAAGCGCACTGGAACGCACATGTCCCTATTTAAATTGAAGAAAAAGAGAAGGGGAGGGAAAAGAACAGGAACGCATCAAACACACACTGGAAGGCACCAAAAGAGCACTGGAGTGCACATGTCCCTATTTAAATTGAAGAAAAAGAGAGGGGGGGGGGAAATGAACCGGAACGCATCAAAAACACACTGGAAAGTGCCAAAAGCGCACTGGAACGCACATGTCCCTATTTAAATTGAACAAAAAGAGAGGGGGGCAAAAATGAACCGGAACGCATCAAAAACACACTGGAAAGCGCCAAAAGCTCACTGGAATGCACATGTCCCTATTTAAATTGAAGAAAAAGAGAGGGGGGGCAAAAATGAACCAGAACGCATCAAAAACACACTGGAAAGCGCCAAAAGCGCACTGGAACGTTCATGTCCCTATTTAAATTGAAGAAAAAGAGAAGGGGAGGGGAAAGAACAGGAACGCATCAAACACACACTGGAAGGCACCAAAAGCGCACTGGAATGCACATGTCCCTATTTAAATTGAAGAAAAAGAGAGAGGGGGGAAAAATGAACCGGAACGCGCCAAGAATGCATCCAAAACGCACATGCGGAAACGCACCAGGTACGCATCTGGACTGCGTTTCTATGGTGTGAACTGGTCCTTAATGGAATAACCACTTCACCTCTCACACCTGTTCACCCCTTATGGACCAGAGCAATTTTCACATTTCTGCTATGGGCCTATTCATTTGGCCATAACTTTGTCATTACTTAACCCCCTTGGCGCTGATGTCACAGAAATATGCGGCCTCACAGTATGGTAGCACCAGATATTGTAGAGTTCCCCTTTAAACTCTAACACTTCTAGCAGCCTGTGTTTTTAAAAGCAAGGTTTTTGGCTCATCTTCCCCCCTCCCTTATTTCCTGTGAGTATTATGTGTACAGCTGGCATTCTTATATGTAGCTGCTGTCCAAGGTTATTCTGTAGAGTTTAAGAAGACTTTTGAGTGTATAGAAATCGTAAGTACATCTCCTAGATTGTGAGCTCGAAAGAGCAGGGCCCTCGAAACCCCTCGTGTATTGTTTCGCTACTGTATTGTCTCGTGTACTGTCCTCCCACTATAATGTACAGCACTGAGCAAACCTTTTGGCACTATATAAACACTGTATAATAATAATAATATACACTTGTAAGAAGTTTTCTATAACTCACTTAGCAGATGAGAGCATAAGCCATCTGTTGAGTCAAAACAGCGCTGTTTTTAATAAATCATTTGTATTCCTCAAGTCCGTGTCCGGAGTTCTCTGGTTAGAAATGCCCATAGCGGGAAAAGAAGAAAAGAATTAGCGCAGGGCAGGCATGACTAGGCCCAGAGTGGGAAGGAAGACGTGTAAGGGTTAATGATAGTATTAGGGGGTTGGTAAAGGATAGCTGGGGGATCTGGTTGGTAGAGGGAGAGTGTAGGTGGGGTCTTCTGCACCTTAGGGTGGGGTGTCCTGGTGAGGGGCGGCAGTCGGAGCTGGGCGTAGGAGAGAGAGCTTCCCTCCCACCCTCCCTGTTTGGTGAGTGTTGTGTTCCTCCCGGGGGGGGGGTTATTTCGGTCATGGGCGGTGGTTGGTCTTTGGAGGCGGTTCTTATCTTGGAGGTACAAAATGGTGTGGGACCCATCGGTGGTATGGGGTGCCCGGGAACATTCCAGTTAACCAAGGTTTAACTGGAAAGTGGTGGTGCTGCACTGTGGACGGTATGGTTGTCTCCAAGCTGGTTGGTTGCGGCTGGAGGCCTAGTGGAATATGGTTGTCCGCAGGTGCATTTCGGATCGTTTTGGGGGTGCCTTCAAAGACCAACGACAACTCTTTATGTTTTCTGTTATAAGGAATGGTTGATGTGTTTAAACTTGATTTGTTAATAAAAGGCCGTGTTGGCCATTTTACTCCAAAATTGGTGTTATGTTTTCTGTAAGTATAGTAAGTAAAGGGGATTGGTATGGAAGGGTAATGGTGGTGTAGTGGGGTCCGGATGAACCTATCTCGGGTGCACTAGTCATGACAAAATTGCTACTACAACAGAACTTAGCTTTTTTCCGTGGGGACGCATATTTACGTCTCTGTCTTTGTGATGGGAGTGCGGATGTCACTGAGAGCCCCAGGTCCTGTACTAACGATCAGGACCGGGAACTCCCGATTTCGGGTCACCTGATTGCTGATTGGCTATCACAGTGATCAGTCACTGTGAAGCCCACCCCCTTGTTTTCTTTCTCACTGAATGGAGGAGAGGGATACATTGTATCTCTCTCTCTGCTTGGAGAGAGGAAAAATGTATTTTTGTCCGTTTCTTCATCTGTCCATTTAAGGATGAAAATTGGACATCTATGTATTTCTATGGACTAGCGAATGTAAATGGATGATCATCTGTTTACATCCGTTAATGTGCGCATCTGTTAACCGCTTTCCTGTCGCCCTATAGCAGAAATACTGCTACAGGGTGGCAGGGGTGCGCAAAATTACGTGTGTGTGTGTGTATATATATATATGTGTGATTTTGCATTTCCGAGTAGGGGGCGAACACGCGCTGTAATTCGCGGCCTCAGCTGTCAATCACCGGGTCCCGGCCGGTGATTGCTCACCGACACCTGGTGATCGCCAAGTATTACCAACGGGGGGAGACAATGCAGTTCTCTCCCATGTCAGCTCCACTCCTAGATTGTAAGCTCCCAGGATCAGGGCCCTCCTATCCCTCTTGTATTGAACTGTATTGTTGCTGTATTGTCTCCCGTTATATTGTAAAGCGCTGAGCAAACCGTTGGCGCCATATAAATCCTGTATAATAATAATAATCACGCTGCTTTGTATGGCTCGATTGCGATGCACATTTTACGCCCGCCAGAGTGAGAGCAATAATTCTAGCACCAGACCTCCACCATGACCTGTAGGGGCTTCCGAAGCATCATCTATAGAAAATACAGGGTACTGAAGGATGTCGGCATTTTCACACAAATTTAAGGTTTGACATGTTGGGTATCTATTTCGATGTAACCTCATCTTTAATATTTTATCCAAAATTTGGGTACTTTATTGCGTTTTTTTGCCCTAAAATTCACTTTACTGTGTTTTTTTTACTGGAATTTTTCTTTTCTTAGACCTTTGCAGTAATATCATGTGACATAAAAAATTGGAACTACCGCTATTTTATTCTCCAGGATGTCTGCTTTCATAAAATATATAATATTTGGGGATTTTGTGTAATCTTTAGGCCTAAAATGATTTTTTAAACAAGTGCAAAAAAAAAGCAAAAGCAGCTTTGGAAGCGAAAGGGTTAAATGCCCATGATAAAAAAAAAAATGAAAAAAAAAAGATTTTTGTGGCACATTTCTTTTTCTTGGTCTGCCGTTTCCAGCTTTGCTGTTCCTTCCAGGTGTGTCACACCCCGTGCACACACAGTGCTCCGCTCTGGCGCTCGTGACTTGGACACGGAGGAAAAACCGGCTCGAGGATTCAGCAGGCGAGATAAAAGCAATCGCAGGCAAAGCTTGATTGATCTCCCCCACTGCACAAGCATAGTGGATTTACACATGTAAAGGATTAGTGGTCTGTGCCGGGTGAGGATTAGCTGTACGGCGGTCCGCGGTCTAATTCTCGCGCCAACACAAGTCTCAGTCGAAATGAGTCTGAGGAGACGAGATAGGAGATCCCTTCTCAGGTCAATTTCTTCGTTTTAGCCTGTTCGATTTTTTTTCTCTTTTATTTCTTTGGAAAGAGAATCCAAATGCCGCTTCCACGTTGTTAGCAACAACTTCTGGAGACTTTGCTGGAGGTCTGCCCACACTAGGGTTGCCACCCATCCCAAAAAATACAGGGTTGTCTTGGGTCTCAACATTTCAAAATTGCATGACTTGAGTCTCGGGTCCTAGCTTAAGTTTGTTATTTGCTCCTGACCTCTGCACTCTGTATGTTGCTTACTCCTGATCTCTGAAATCTAAGCATTGCTTACTCCTGACCTCTGCGCTCTGTTTGTTACTCCTAAGCCCTGCAAATTCCTTACTCTTGACCACTGCATTCTGTATATTATTTACCTCTGACCTCTGCACCTTTTATTACTTACTCTTGACCTATGCACTCTGTGTGTTACATACCCCTGACCCCTGCTGGTTATTTACTCCTGACCCTGCATTCTCTGCCTTATGTACTCCTGACCCCTGCACTCTCTGCCTTACACACTTCTGACCCCTGACCCCTGCTGGTTATTTACTCCTGACCCTGCATTCTCTGCCTTATGCACTCCTGACCCCTGCACTCTCTGCCTTACACACTTCTGACCCCTGACCCCTGCTGGTTATTTACTCCTGACCCTGCATTCTCTGCCTTATGCACTCCTGACCCCTGCACTCTCTGCCTTACACACTTCTGACCCCTGCTGGTTATTTACTCCTGACCCTGCATTCTCTGCCTTATGCACTCCTGACCCCTGCACTCTCTGCCTTACACACTTCTGACCCCTGACCCCTGCTGGTTATTTACTCCTGACCCTGCATTCTCTGCCTTATGCACTCCTGACCCCTGCATTCTCTGCCTTACACACTTCTGACCCCGGACACTCTCTGCCTTATGCACTCCTCACTTATGACCCCTCCACTCTGTGCTTTACTTACTCCTAACCCCTGCACTCTGTGCTTTTCTTACTCCTAACCCCTGTGCTCTGTGTCTTAATTACTCCTGACCCTTCATTTGTTATAGCTGACCCCTGCTTTCTGTCATTACTTACTCCTGACCCATGTGTTTTGTGTGTTACTTACTAATGACCCTTACTCTCTTTCATTACTTACTCCTGACCTCTACACTCTATGTATTACTTACTCCTGAACTCCTGATCCTCCATTAGGTGTATTACTTATTCTTGATCTTTGCTGTCAGGAATGGACTTGCCAGTAATGGTGGGGCTCACCTGCCTTGTGGGCTGCAGTACCAGGGCTGTCCAGCGGGTGCTCCCAGCAATCAGAGACTCAACCCTGCAGCCAGCCAAACACCTGAAGCTGATCATGCAGGTGTATTTAAGGGATGGCCAGACCTGCAGTCTCTGCCTTGGTGTATGTTTTTCTATGGGCCCCTGTATCCTGCGTTCCTGTTCCTGTCTGATTCGTTGCCGACCCTGCCTGATCCGGACCTCTGCTACTTCTCCTGTTTTGATCCCTGGCTTGTGACCCTGACCATTCTCTCCGCCTGCTCCTCCTGTACCTACCTGCCCGATAGTTATCGACCCGGCCTGCCTGATTATGTTGTGCTCTATATGTGTATGTACCTGTGTATCTGTATCAGTTTAGGTTTGGGTTTGTTTCACCTTGTTGTATGTATTTGTGTTAGCTTGGGGTTTGGTGCACTGTGTTATGTTTTAGTATTGCACTGCGTTTATGTTTGTATTGTTAGTCTTTAATAAATTGTCTTATTTATAACATATCTGAAGCTTGCGTTTCCCTGCGTCAGTCACATACCTCTGGTCACACCCTGGAGCCCTGACATTTGCATTCTTCTTTATTTAGTCCTGACTTCTTTGCTCTGTGTGTTACTTGCTACAATATTCCTGAACTCTGTTCTCTCTGTGTTAAGCACTCATGACCCCAGAACTCTTTGCCTTATGTACTCCTGGCCCCTGCACTCTATTTATAATTTACTCCTGACCTCTGTACTCTGTGTTACCTACTCCTTTACCCTGTGCTCTGTGTGTTATTTACTCCTGACCCCTGCACTCTGTGCATTACTTACTCCTGACCCCTACTTTCTGTCATTATTTTCTCCTGACCCCTGCTTTATGTCATTATTTACTCCTGATCCTTGTGCTCTGTGTGTTACTTACTAATAACTGTTGTTTTCTTTCATTACTTACTCTTACTCCTGACTCTGGCACTCTCTGTATTAGTAACTCCCAACCTCTGCACTCCATGCATTACTTACTCCTGACTCCTGCACTCTATGCATTACTTATTCCTGACCCCTGTGCTCTGTGTATTAACTCCTGACCCCTGCACTCTATGTATTACTTACTCCTGACCCCTGTGCTCTTTGTATTAACTCCTGACCCCTGCACTCTATGTATTACTTACTCCTGACCCCTGTGCTCTGTGTATTAACTCCTGACCCCTGCACTCTATGTATTACTTACTCCTGACCTTTGCACTCTATACATTACTTACTCCTGCACTCTATACATTACTTACTCCTGACCCCTGTACACTGTGTATCACTTTCTCCTGACTCTTGCACTCTGTGTTACTTACTCCTGATCTTTGCACTCTTCATTACTTACCCCTAACCTCTGCACTCTGTGTGTTACTTGCTAAGCTGTTCTTTATTTCTACACTCTCTGTGTTAAGTACTCCGGACCCCTTCCCTCTCTGCCTTATGTACTCCTGACCCCTACACTCTGTACAAATATTTAAAGGATCCATAATTCAGGACATGTATACCAAAGATTTGTATGGTGCCATGTTTTGGGGAGAACATCATAATTTGGATTGTCCATGGTAAGGTGAAAGAGGTTATGGCAAGTGGTGAAACTAGACAGTAAGTCCACTAGTGAGTAATAAATTATATACGTTATTCCAATCTTGAGGTCACCAGCGTTGCCCCAGGAAATAGAGATACACAAACAGCTGGACCGGAACAGGAAAAGTGGGAGAAATAGTAAGGAAATGTAAAAAGGAGAAAAAGAGGGTTGCAGTGCCTTCAGAAACTGTTCAGATCCCCTTCAAATTTTTCAATGTTGTTATGTTGCAGCCTAATATTACAGTTGTGTAGCACTACCAGGGGTGGACTGACCATTTGGAAACTCGGGTACTGCCCGAGGGCCCGGGGTCATTGGGGGGCCCCATGAGATGCCCCTGGTACCTTTTTCATAGGCTTTTTTGAGTTTGGGCAAGGACACAGGGGCCCCATGATCCCCTATTGCCCGGGGGCCCCATGAGTTGTCAGTCCGCCCCTGAGCACTACCTCCTTAGGAGTTGCTGAAGTTTTGGGTCTCCCTATAGTCCTGCACAACCAAGCAACATGCGTCTTCTACACAGACTTGCATCCAGGAGACAGTGACCATCTTTGAGCTTGTTTTTTGGATTTTATTAGGAGAATTAGAACTTGGATGAAGTAAGGGTTGTACGGGATGCCCAAGGGAATGGCAACAGAAGACAATCTTCCTGAACTATGTACAAGTCTTTGCAGCAAGATTCTCTTCTGGAGAACTAGCCAGCATCTCCTGTAGTACCACCCCAGACCCTAGATTCTCTTAATCCAGCTGTTCTGGGCGAATCCCTGGACAGGGGATCCAGTGCCTGTCACTTTGAAGGTAAGACAGTCCCGGGTAGCAGCTAATCCAGTTTCCCACCAGAGTGCTCCTTCTCCATACCGGCCCAGGGGGTGTAGGTCTACTCACTCTGTTCTTCTCCTATGCTGCTGGTGGGTTGGTGGATGCTGCCAGGCCTTCTAGCTGGGCCTCTCCTTCTCTGCTGCATAGGTGGTCCTCTGTCTGGTGACCGATGAAGTCCCAAGCGTTCCTCCTTCCAAGCTTCTCTGTCTGTAGGTGAGCTCCTCTCCATCTGGGCCACCTCCCAAGTTCCTGCTCTCCAGCCTCACTTCTCCATCTTCCGCATTGACACACAATCCTTTGCTCCCCCCACCTGTCAGGTCAGAGCTTTGCCTTGTGTACATAGGCAGAGATCTGCTCTTTCTCCTGCCCGATGATTGGCGGGTAGTGGCTAACATACATTCACCAGCACTTGTAGATTGGCTTCTGCTGTGAGTGTTCACAGCAGAAGCGAGTTGCCGGTGGTGCGCATGCGCCCCCTATGGCAAAAGTGCACAATCACATATATATAATATTACACAGGAGGACCACCCTGTAGCAGTAAAACTGCTATAGGGCGGTCTTCAAGTAGTTAAGGGTCAAAACACCTTTTTTTCCCTCCGGTGTGTTGAGTATTAGGCAGTACCGGGACAAGTCCATCCAGTGCCCAGGGCAAGGATGTGGAACTGCACCCCTCCCCCACTAATAATGCATTTTGTAGAATGGGTACACCACCCTATGTTCATTCTTCACCCTCCTTTCTCTGCACCCAGGGCAGCTGCCCCTCCTGCCCACCCCTTGTCCTGGCCCTGGCGTTACACCCTCTTCACTTTGAATGGCTCCTCAACACACTGAGGCAATGTAGCTCCAACACACGTGTTGCTGTGCACCAAAGAGTGCGGTAACCCATTACTGTGTGTTGTGGTGTCCTGCGTTGCCAACAATGGTTCATGACTCAGGGGCGGACTGACAACTCATGGGGCCCCCGGGCAATAGGGGATGATGGGGCCCTTGTGTCCTTACCCAAACTCATAAAAGCCTATGAAAAAGGTACCAGGGGCATCTCATGGGGCCCCCTACTGACCCCGGGCCCCCGGGCAGTGCTCGAGTTTCCAAATGGTCAGTCCGCCCCTGGTTCATGTCCATTTTTTTAGATGTTTTGGCAAATTGCCAGCTCATTTATTCATGAATGAACTACCGTATGACTAGGATAAATACCTGAATCTGTCTTTGTATCAGCCTCCTGCCATCCCATGCACAGCCACACTCAGACTGGGAGAAGGAGAGGAAGCATTCTGACTGGGAGAAGGAGAGGAAGCATTCTGATTCAAACAGACCCTCTCTCTTCTAGATGTCCCTCTTCCTTCATAAAAATGCATACAGGAGGGAACAGGGGTGGACTGACAACTCATGGGGCCCCCGGGCAATAGGGGATCATGGGGCCCCTGTGTCCTCGCCCACACCCAAAAAAAGCCTATGAAAAAGCCAATGAAAGATACCAGGGGCATCTCATGGGGCCCCCTACTGATCCCGGGCCCTCGGGCAGTGCCCGAGTGCTTGAATGGTCAGTCCGCCCCTGGGAGGGAATGCCGATCGATAACCTCATCAGGGTGCCCCACCTCCTGCCCCCAGTTGTCCAATTGGCAGGCGGGCTGAGGACCTTTAATGTAGAAAAAGTGAGGTCACTGTCCAACAAGGCTGTCTAGATCAGAAAACCGGCTGAACAGAATTACAAATACGTTGGCTGGCCTGACAACAAAATTATCACATTTAATGATGTGCCTGTTTAAGACGAACCAGAAAAAAAAAGTGGAAAAAGAAATTTACAGAAAAAGTGGCAGATCTGAATTGCGGTTTATTAAAGATGCTAATTTAGGATCGAGGCATTAAAGGAATGAATACAACGCTCACATGGGAAAAAGCGTGGAGAAAGCAGCGCGGCAGCTGCCGCTTCCAGGAAGTTTTACTTCCATTAAGCAACGTCTTGAAGGGTATGTAAAGAAACAAATTAAACACATCCCCCCAAAGCAAGAAACTCATCTGAACCGGGAGTTTAGAAAAAGATAGAATGTTCTCTTCCGAGCGCAGTTCAATTTCATTTAAGAGCGATTTCCATTAAGCGAGCGAAAAAAATGTATATACACCTATACGGTATATGCAATGAGAATATGGCGGCATGTTATGGGCACACGCCACTCACACTGAAGCCTTGGGACGTGTACAAAAAATCAACCTACACTCTCAACTTCTGTTTTCTGCAGCCCCTTTGTTGTCTTTATCTGGCCCTTGGGGCACTATTCCTCCCAGTGACACCAACAATAGGTTGTAATTTCTCCCACTGACATCAACAGTGGAACACTATTCCTCCCACTGACACCAATGATGGAACTCTAATCCTCCCACTGACACTAATGATGGAACACTATTCCTCCCACTGACACCCACAATCGGATACTATGCCTTCCCTGACACCAACAATTGTACACTATTTCTCCCACTGACACCAATGATGGGGTTCTATTCCTCCCACTGACAGCAAAGATGGGACACTATTCCTCCCATTTACACCATCAATTAGACACTATTTCTCCCACTGACACCAACGATGGGGCGCTATTCCTCCTGCTGACACAAACCATGGAACTCTATTCCTCCCACTGACACCCATAATGAGACACTATTCCTCCCACTGACACAAATGATGGAACACTATTCCTTGATGGAACACTTTTCCTCCCACTGACACCCACAATGAGACACTATTCCTCCCACTGACACCAATGATGGAACACTATTCCTTGATGGAACACTATTCCTCCCACTGACACCCACAATGGGATACTATTCCTTCCCTGACACCAACAATTGTACACTATTTCTCCCACTGACACCAATGATGGGGTTCTATTCCTCCCACTGACACCCACAATGAGACACTATTCCTTCCACTGACACAAATGATGGAACACTATTCCTTGATGGAACACTGTTCCTCCCACTGACACCCACAATGGGATACTCTTCCTTCCCTGACACCAACAATTGTACACTGTTTCTCCCACTGACACCAATGATGGGGTTCTATTCCTCCCACTGACAGCAAAGATGGGACACTATTCCTCCCACTTACACCATCAATTAGACACTATTTCTCCCACTGACACCAATGATGGGGCGCTATTCCTCCTGCTGGCACAAACCATGGAACTCTATTCCTCCCACTGACACCCACAATGAGACACTATTCCTCCCACTGACACCAAGAATTGAACATTATTTCTCATACTGACACCAATGATGGGACACTATTACTCCCACTGACGCCCACAATTAGACACTATTTCTCACACTCATACCAACGATGGGGCATTATTCTTACCACTGACACCTATAATATGGTATTATTCCTTCCACTGACACCAACAATGGGGCACTATTCCTCCCACTGACACCAATGATGGGGCACTTTTCCTCCCACTGACACCAAAAATGGGGCACTTTTCTTCCCACTGACATCAACGATGGGTCACTATTCCTCCCACTGACACCAATGATGGGTCATTATTCCTCCCACTGACACCAGTGATGGGGCACTATTCTTCCCACTGACACCAATGATGGGGTTCTATTCCTCCCACTGATACCAAAGATGGGACACTATTCCTCCCATTTACACCATCAATTAGACAATATTTCTCCCACTGACACCAATGATGGTGCACTATTCCTCTTTCTGACACCATCAATGGAACTCTATTCCTCCCACTGACACCCACAGTGAGACACTATTCCTCCCACTGACACCAAGAATTGGACACTATTTCTCAAACTAATACCAATGATGGGGCATTATTCCTGCCGCTGATGCCAATGATACTAAGTGATCTCCACCCAACAGGGGAAGGTTAGTCCCTGAATGCTGCTCTGTAGCATGACAACATTTACAGGCCGGGCTCCTGCAGCACAAGAGCTGTATGGAGGTAGGTAGTTAAACACAAACGTGTATGAAGCAACTGAGGATAAATGCAGCTTTAAATAAACTGCTACCAATGCTGGGGACTTTTTTGTGTAAACTGAGACCAATGCTAGGGGTTATTACTGCATAACCTGTAACCGCTGGTGGTATTACAGCATAAACTGCCACCAATTCTAGGGGTTATTAATGCAGAAATTACCACCAATTTTGGGGATGTTACTGTGTAAACTGCCACCAATATGGGGGGTTATGAATGCCTAAATTGGCACCAATGCTGGGGGATATTACTGCTTAAACTGTCACCAATGCTGGGTGTTATTAATCCATAAACTGACACCAATACTGGGGGTTATTAATGCCTAAATTGGCACCAATGCTGGGGGATGTTACTGTGTAAACTGCCACCAATGCAGGAGGTTATTAATGTAAAATCTGGCACCAATGCTGGGTGTTATTACTACTTAAACTGCCACCAATGCTGGGAGTTATTAATCCATAAACTGCCACCAATGCTGGGGGTTATTAATGCATAAACTGCCACCAATGCTGGGGGTTATTAATGCACAAACTGCCACCAATGCTGGGGGTTATTAATGCACAAACTGCAACCAATGCTGGGGGTTATTAATGCATAAACTGCCACCAATGCTGGTGGTTATTAATGCATAAACTGCCACCAATGCTGGGGGTTATTAATCCATAAACTGCCACCAATGCTGGGGGTTATTAATGCATAAACTGTCACCAATGCTGGGGGATATTAATCCATAAACTGCCACCAATGCTGGGGGTTATTAATGCATAAACTGCCACCAATGCTGGGAGTTATTAATGCATAAACTGCCACCAATGCTGGGGGTTATTAATCCATAAACTACCACCAATGCTGGGGTTATTAATCTATAAACTGCCACCAATGGGGGGGTTATTAATCCATAAACTGCCACCAATGCTGGGAGTTATTAATGCGTAAACTGCCACCAATGCTGGGAGTTATTAATCCATAAACTGCCACCAATGCTGGGGGTTATTAATACATAAACTGCCACCAATTCTGGAGGATATTGCTACTTAAACTGCCACCAATGCTGGGAGTTATTAATCCATAAACTGCCACCAATGCTGGGGGTTATTAATCCATAAACTGCCACCAATGCTGGGGGTTATTAATGCATAAACTGCCACCAATGCTGGGGGTTTTAATCCATAAACTGCCACCAATGCTGGGGGTTATTAATGCATAAACTGCCACCAATTCTGGAGGATATTGCTACTTAAACTGCCACCAATGCTGGGAGTTATTAATCCATAAACTGCCACCAATGCTGGGGGTTATTAATCCATAAACTGCCACCAATGCTGGGAGTTATTAATCCATAAACTGCCACCAATCCTGGGGGTTATTAATCTATAAACTGCCACCAATGCTGGGGGTTATTAATCCATAAACTGCCACCAATGCTGGGGTTATTAATGCGTAAACTGGCACTAATGCTGGGGGTTATTAATACGTAAACTGGCACTAATGCTGGGTGTTATTACTGAGGAAACTGTCACCAAAATGGGGGGGGCGGGGGGTTCTTATTACAGAAATTGGCACCAATGTTGTAGGGGTTATTATTGCGGAAACTGAGACCCATGCGGGGGGAGGGGGATTGTTGCTACTGACACCAATGCAGGGGGTTATTATTGCCTCGGCTGACATCAGTGCTGGGGATGACTATTTCTGCAACAATGCGGCTTAATTTACTCCTGCCCTGCTTTCCTTTCAGTACAAAATACAGCAGGAATGATATTTGTACAGTGTATTATGCATCCAAACAAGTAGAATGGGATTTTACAAAATTGTGGGAGCCTTGGAACTATTAAATCGATCAATGTTAAAATGTGTGAGTGAATTCTGCGTTGAATTAAACCTAATTAAATTTATAATGTTTCATATATGTTCTTGTCTTGTAAAGACACTGACTAATTCACAGTGTATGGACTGTAGGACGTGTAGTGTGCATAGAACCGTGTACATGACCACAATTATTGTGCACTCGTGTATGGAGTATTTTTGATGAATAAGGCTTTTTCTTAGAAGGAACGGGGCGGAACGCAGTTCCAGCACCTCCAGCACTGAATGTAATGGCAAGGGATGCTACGGTGTGCTGGAGGGTCTATTGATGCTGGCTGCTGGGGATCTATTGTTGTTAGGGGGGTCTATTGTTGCTGGGGAAAGTCAGTTGTTGATGGGATGGACTGACCATTTGGAAACTTGGGCACTGCCCAAGGGCCCGGGGTCAGTAGGGGGCCCCATGAGATGCCCCTGGTACTTTTCATAGGCTTTTTTGGGTGTGGTTTGAGTGTGGGTGAGGACACAGGGGCCCCATGATCCCCTATTGCCCGGGGGCCCCATGAGATGCCCCTGGTACCTTTTTCATAGGCTTTTTTGAGTTTGGGCAAGGACACAGGGGCCCCATGATACCCTATTGCCCTGGGGCCTCATGAGTTGTCAGTCCACCCCTGGGGATGGATCTACTTTTGGGAGAGGGGTCTATTATTGCTGATTGCTGGACGGTCTATTGATGCTGGGGAGCGTGAAGGATTGGCTGATCACGTGACCACTGTGATTGGCTGATACAGCGGTCATGTGATCTGGAGTCGGTCTCCACGGCTAGTGACCATTAGCAGAGACCGAGAGCTGTCTTTGACAGCTCAGTCTTTGTGCAGTGAGTGCTCTCTCAGCCCCCCCAAAAAAACTGCTTCCCATGGCTGCATATGTGCAGCTGCAATAAAGCCCACCGTCTTTGCCTCCGCACTTACGCGTCACATGGGTGGCAAGAAGGCTTCATTCACAAGTTACTATTTCGAACCGCCAGCAGAATCACTGTGGTTCTACCCGCGATTACAAAATGCGTGGCAATCGCAGCACAACGCGATTCGCATGTTTGAGTGCCATTATCCTTAACCTCCTTAGCGGTATTCCCGAGTGTAGCTCGGGGTAAAGTTTCAGTACCAAAAGCGGTAACCCCGAGCTACACTCGGGAATACCATGCGGCGTTGCTCCGCGATCCCTCGATCACTAACCTTGTCCTGCGCTCCCGCGATGTCCCCCCTGCAGTGTCCCCGGCAATGTAATCCAGCGGATGCCGGCATCTGTCATCTGGGTTCCGTCCCCTGCGAGCGTCGGGATGTACGGGGGACGGAACGGCGGGAAATTTGAAAATGACAAAAAGTGACATTCACTAAAATCACTAAAATCACATAGTATAACATTCCTGTATCAATCCATTTCACATACATTTTATCCCGAGTGCTTTGTCCGGCGCCCTGCCTGCATTTTTACTGTTCTTTCTGCCTGGAAACTGAGAAACGTCCATGGCGTCCAAAAAGCGTCCCTTTAGGTCAAAAGCAGTTTTAGACCGGCTAGAGAACAGCGATAGTAAATCAGAACCACTTGCAGAATTGAGTGATAATCATTCGTGGGGGAAATTCCTCATCAAACACTGAAAACGATTCTGCGACTTTGCTCAGTGATGTGCGAACTTGGCGCTATATTTCACATTTCAAGTGTTTTTGATTTGATTATATTATTGAAATAAATTTATTATTATTATATTATTATTTTTTATGATTATTTATTAAATTATAATTTATGATTTTGTGTTTCAAGTTTTATCATACCCGGGATGTTTACTAGACTCTTGTTCGGACAGATTTCAGTGAGTTATTCCTAAAAATTACAGGCCTGCAATAAAAAAAATACATATTTCCATGCAAACAAAAGTACCGCTTTGAGCACAGAAATATGGACATAATCAGACCGCTAGGGAGGTTAAATGGCACTCCAAATGTAATGTGATTCCGCTGCGACTGTAGCGAGACAGGATCACGCCGCAATTGCGGCAAGCCATGCCTCTACAAATCATACGAAGCTTGTCACCAGAAAAGGAGCAGGCGACAAACGCGGATAGGGCTGCCCTATGCAAAATTAAAATCAGCTGTCAAAATTTGTGTTGCGGTAATGCTCCTTCCCGCTGTGCGATAATGTAAATGGGGGTCTGATAGCGAAGAAGATCTGGGTTCACGTAACAGTAATTTTCTCACCCAAAAGTCTTCCATTCTAGTAAATAAATAAATAAAAAGAATTAAAAAAAAAAAAAAAGGTATACTGCTTTCCGAAACAGAATGTCTCACTTCCAAATAAACACGGCGACAGCCAGATTGGGGATCAGATACGCGCTCCCGAAATGTCGATCCTTGAGGATATCTCTGCAAGCGTGCCGGCGTCATTCTAAATCTCGCAGATAAATTGTAGTGAGAGTTACCGTTTCATTGTCCTGCGAGAGACACAGTGCGCATTAAACCGTCAGCGCTGACAAAGGGGCTGCTTGTAATGATCCGAGGTGAAATCGTGTTCCAGGCGATGTTCTCGGCCGGGCCTGTGAAGGACAGAGGGCTAATCTGATTGTATGCAAAGCTGCTTCGTATTCGGAGGGTTCACACAATTATGGGCTGCGTATATATTTTTTCTCCCCTCTGATTGGCTGCGTGGGCGGAAGCCCACTGATCTGTATGCTATATAATGATCAGCTATGATACACAAGGAATGACTATATGTGCCCTCTGCTTGGAGTACATTTACTGTTATCATTACAGGCATTTATATACCGTATTTTCCGGCGTATAAGACGACTTTTTAACCCATGAAAATCTTCTGAAAAGTCGGGGGTCGTCTTATACGCCGGTATACAGCAAGCCAGTGTCAGGGCGGCACTTTTTCGAGGGGCGGCGCGGTGGCGGAAGGGACACTAAGTACAGGGGTGGGCAGGGGGCTGCTGTACCTTACCTGGCTCCGGTCCCGGTCCCACGACGATCCGGTCCAGGAAGCGCGGCTGCTCCTTCTTTCAGTTCGGCCGCTTGATGGTCGCACGGCCGCTCGGCTCCGCCTCCTCACCGGTGATTGGGCGCCAGCACTGGAAAGGCACACAGGCGAGCAATCACCGGCGAGGAGGCGGAGCCGAGCGGCCCCGCGAAAATCAAGTGAGGGAGCGGCCAGTAAGTGTGCAGCAGCACCATGCTGTGTGTACTCACCGTATAAGACTACCCCTCTTCCAACGCACACCAAATAAAAATGAAAAAACATCAGATTTGATTTCAATATGGTATGCTATTTCAGTATGGTATTCCAATGATGGGGCGCAATTCCTGCCACTGACACCAATGATGGGGCACAATTCCTCGCTCTGACACCAATGACGGGGCACTATTCCTTCCACTGATACCAATGATGGGGCACTATTCCTCCCACTGATACCAATGATGGGGCACTATTCCTTCCACTGACACCAATGATGGGGCACTATTCCTTCCACTGACACCAATGATGGGGCACTATTCCTCCCACTGATACCAATGACAGGGCACTATTCCTCCCACTGATACCAATGATGGGGCACTATTCCTTCCACTGATACCAATGATGGGGCACTATTCCTCCCACTGACACCAATGATGGGGCACTATTCCTCCCACTGACTAATGATGGGGCACTATTCCTCCCACTGACTAATGATGGGGCACTATTCCTCCCACTGACACTAATGATGGGACACTATTCCTCACACACTGACACTAATGATGGGGCACCATCATTGGTGTCAGTGGGAGGAATAGTGCCCCATCATTGGTGTCAGTGGATGAAATAGTGCCCCATCATTGGTGTCAGTGGGAGGAGTAGTGCCTCATCATTGGTATCAGTGGGAGGAATAGTGCCCCATCATTGGTGTCAGAGCGAGGAATCGTGCCCCATCATTGGTGTCAGTGGGAGGAATAGCGACCCATCATTGGTGTCAGTGGATGAAATAGTGCTCCATCATTGGTGTCAGTGGGAGGAATAGTGCCTCATCATTGGTATCAGTGGGAGGAATAGTGCTCCATCATTGGTATCAGTGGGAGGAGTAGTGCCTCATCATTGGTATCAGTGGGAGGAATAGTGCCCCATCATTGGTGTCAGAGCAAGGAATTGTGCCCCGTCATTGGTGTCAGTGGGAGGAATAGCGCCCCATCATTGGTGTCAGTGGGAGGAATAGTGTCCCATCATTGGTATTAGTGGGAGGAATAGTGTCCCATCATTGGTATCAGTAGGAGGAATAGTGCCCCATCATTGGTGTCAGTGGGAGGAATAGTGCCCCATCATTGGTGTCAGAGCGAGGAATCGTGCCCCATCATTGGTGTCAGTGGGAGGAATAGTGCCCCATCATTGGTGTCAGTGGATGAAATAGTGCCCCATCATTGGTATCAGTGGGAGGAATAGTGCCCCATCATTGGTATCAGTGGAAGGAATAGTGCCTCATCATTGGTATCAGTGGGAGGAATAGTGCCCCATCATTGGTATCAGTGGGAGGAATAGTGCCCCATCATTGGTGTCAGTGGGAGGAATAGTGCCCCATCATTGGTATCAGTGGAAGGAATAGTGCCTCATCATTGGTATCAGTGGGAGGAATAGTGCCCCATCATTGGTGTCAGAGCGAGGAATAGTGCCCCATCATTGGTGTCAGTGGGAGGAATAGTGCCCCATCATTGGTGTCAGTGGGAGGAATAGTGCCCCATCATTGGTGTCAGTGGGAGGAATAGCACCCCATCATTGGTGTCAGAGCGAGGAATTGTGCCCCATCATTGGTGTCAGTGGGAGGAATAGCACCCCATCATTGGAATACCATATTGAAATCAAATTTGAAGTTTTTTCATTTTTATTTGGTGTGCTTTGGAAGAGGGGTAGTCTTATACGGCGAGTATAGCTCAAACCTTATATTTTAACAGGAAAAGTAGGGGGTCGTCTTATATGCCGGCAAATACGGTAGTTCCAGCAATTTACATGCTGTACAGTCACATCAGTCTCTGCCCTCAGGAGCTTGCAATCTAATGTCCCTACCTCACATTTATACATACACATAATAGGACCAATTTAGGCAGGTGCCAATTAACCTACCAGCATGTCTTTGAGGTGGTGGGGGACCCACACAAGCACAGCCAGAACATGCAAACTCCATGCAGATGGTGTTCTTCTGGCTAGGATTGGAACCAATTATCCCAGCAGTGGCATCCCGAGGCACATATATATAAGGTGCAGCACTAAACTAACATAAATAACATATTATAGCATAAAATCAAGTGCAAATATCAGATCACACTGAGGTGAAATTGATTGAATAAAAAGTCCCAAGATAAATAAAGGCCCAACGTGGGGATCCGATAGATCCTAATGAGTGCGTGGGGCAGGGTTCCAGTGTACCACACATTGAATCTGGGGTAAAAATTGCGCACTCACCAGAAGTGCGTCAAACATACGCATGTGAGATTTGTCCTGTTACATCAGGTAGCAGTCACCTACTGTCAAGATAAGGTCAGGAACATACACCTTCCAAACGCAACTCGGGGTAGGCACTCCAAGATTCTTAAACGTGTCTCAAACGTGTCACTATCTGGGGTCCCCTTTTTGAACAGGTTCTGCAAGTGGGGACTCTCATTGAAGAGATTATAAGATATCTTCCTGCGCCTAGTGAGACACTCTACTACAGGTACTATCCTGCTGCTGTGCAA
This sequence comes from Staurois parvus, assembly GCF_062004578.1. Lineage (NCBI taxonomy): Eukaryota > Metazoa > Chordata > Amphibia > Anura > Ranidae > Staurois > Staurois parvus. The sequence continues at coordinate 71,725 of NW_028318573.1, read as the reverse complement.
TGTGAACAACACAAATATATGAAAAAATAAAATAACAGCGCAAAACATAGACCTCTACATAAAATCAAAAAAGTGCAAAAAAAAATTATGTAAAACAAAATACAATTTAAATGGTGCAGTCCATCAAATTCTTATATAAATAGTGAAATCCATCAAAATAAACAAAAGTTCAAAAATATTCAAAAATATATGTGCAAAAAAAGGAAAAAAGAAAGAAATCTTTTCACATTCTTCTTGTAAAGAAACTTCCACCTTCCACCCGTGAAAACCAATATCAAATGCACTCACCAGATATAGGTGAATAAAACGCCTTTTAGGAATTTTATGGGATCCTACACCCTCTTTCGTATCCACTCTATAGGAATCCTCTCCTCCAACATGGGCTCCACCATCCGACCAGGGAGAAAAAAATCTCAAATAGTGTGATATTGTAAGACACCATTTCATGTGTGAAATCAAGGATTAAGGCCACTCACATTAATTTCACTTTAAAAAGGCATATTTATTAAGGCAAGCTTCTCTCCAGATGAACAGTAGATGCAAGGTAACCTCTCACAGAATCTCACATCACAGTCCCAGGTTCCAGCAGAAGCTCCACAGAGATCACACATATATAAATCCCACAAAGATGGCCGCTGGAACGCACCGCTCAGCGTGCGCTCCACTCACCGGAAGTGACGTCGGACATGCAAAATAAAATAAAAATAAAACCGGAAATGCGTCAACGCGTTTCGCCCCTCCCACAGGGCGTTCTCAAGACAATCATTTCCTGTTTGAAGCTCCCTTATATACCCAACTGGGACCCACCCCTCCGTTGTGATAGGTCTAAACCCTCCCCGGGATTATCAAAACAAACCACTCCTCCTGTGATGTAACGTGAGAATCCTTTACACATGAGGTCTATGCCTACATAATTCGGAATACTTATTAGAACCATTAGATTATCTCCCAAAAGAGACATGTGTAAACCACATGCCACCAGTGGGAAAACACGAATGTATTTTAAATTTTAAAACAATACCTCAAAAATACAAAAACTTTCTTTAATAAATAAGCAATGAAATAACAATTTTAAAATTAAAATAAAATAATTTATGAAGAATAATATAATAAAAATAAAAAATAAAATGTAAAATATAATAAAAATAAAAATAAAAATAAAAATAAATGTAAATAAAAATAAAAATAAAAATAAAAATAAAAATAAAAATAAAAATAAAATAAAAATAAAAATAAAAATAAAAAATAAAAATAAATATAAAAATAAAAATAAAATAAATGAAAAAATAAATAAAAATAAAAATAAAAATAAAAATAAAAATAAAATAAAAATAAAAATAAAAATAAAAATAAAATTAAAATTAAAATTAAAATAAAATAAATGAGAATGCAAATTCATCAAGAAATGAAGTATATATAGGAATGGAAATACTATGCTATTACCAATTAGACAGATAACAATTGATGTCTATGTCTGAATTCAACCCTTTAGGGTACAAAGATCCTAATTGAAAGATCCATTTTGTTTCATTCTGCGAGATACTTTTGACCATATCTCCCCCCCTCCAGTGGGGAAAAATCCGATCAATCCCGCAGAATTTCAAACACGATGGATCTCTATTATGGCACATTCTGAAATGATAAGAAAGACTATGATGTTTAAATCCTTTTTTGATATTTCTAATGTGTTCACCCAATCTCACCGACAGGTAGAACGTCCAGGAAATTGTCGGTGAGATTGGGTGAACACATTAGAAATATCAAAAAAGGATTTAAACATCATAGTCTTTCTTATCATTTCAGAATGTGCCATAATAGAGATCCATCGTGTTTGAAATTCTGCGGGATTGATCGGATTTTTCCCCACTGGAGGGGGGGAGATATGGTCAAAAGTATCTCGCAGAATGAAACAAAATGGATCTTTCAATTAGGATCTTTGTACCCTAAAGGGTTGAATTCAGACATAGACATCAATTGTTATCTGTCTAATTGGTAATAGCATAGTATTTCCATTCCTATATATACTTCATTTCTTGATGAATTTGCATTCTCATTTATTTTATTTTAATTTTAATTTTAATTTTATTTTTATTTTTATTTTTATTTTTATTTTTATTTTATTTTATTTTTATTTTTATTTTTATTTTTATTTTTATTTTTATTTTTATTTATTTTTTCATTTATTTTATTTTTATTTTTATATTTATTTTTATTTTTTATTTTTATTTTTATTTTTATTTTTATTTTATTTTTATTTTTATTTTTATTTTTATTTTTATTTACATTTATTTTTATTTTTATTTTTATTTTTATTTTTATTATATTTTACATTTTATTTTTATTTTTATTATATTATTCTTCATAAATTATTTTATTTTAATTTTAAAATTGTTATTTCATTGCTTATTTATTAAAGAAAGTTTTTGTATTTTTGAGGTATTGTTTTAAAATTTAAAATACATTCGTGTTTTCCCACTGGTGGCATGTGGTTTACACATGTCTCTTTTGGGAGATAATCTAATGGTTCTAATAAGTATTCCGAATTATGTAGGCATAGACCTCATGTGTAAAGGATTCTCACGTTACATCACAGGAGGAGTGGTTTGTTTTGATAATCCCGGGGAGGGTTTAGACCTATCACAACGGAGGGGTGGGTCCCAGTTGGGTATATAAGGGAGCTTCAAACAGGAAATGATTGTCTTGAGAACGCCCTGTGGGAGGGGCGAAACGCGTTGACGCATTTCCGGTTTTATTTTGCATGTCCGACGTCACTTCCGGTGAGTGGAGCGCACGCTGAGCGGTGCGTTCCAGCGGCCATCTTTGTGGGATTTATATATGTGTGATCTCTGTGGAGCTTCTGCTGGAACCTGGGACTGTGATGTGAGATTCTGTGAGAGGTTACCTTGCATCTACTGTTCATCTGGAGAGAAGCTTGCCTTAATAAATATGCCTTTTTAAAGTGAAATTAATGTGAGTGGCCTTAATCCTTGATTTCACACATGAAATGGTGTCTTACAATATCACACTATTTGAGATTTTTTTCTCCCTGGTCGGATGGTGGAGCCCATGTTGGAGGAGAGGATTCCTATAGAGTGGATACGAAAGAGGGTGTAGGATCCCATAAAATTCCTAAAAGGCGTTTTATTCACCTATATCTGGTGAGTGCATTTGATATTGGTTTTCACGGGTGGAAGGTGGAAGTTTCTTTACAAGAAGAATGTGAAAAGATTTCTTTCTTTTTTCCTTTTTTTGCACATATATTTTTGAATATTTTTGAACTTTTGTTTATTTTGATGGATTTCACTATTTATATAAGAATTTGATGGACTGCACCATTTAAATTGTATTTTGTTTTACATAATTTTTTTTTGCACTTTTTTGATTTTATGTAGAGGTCTATGTTTTGCGCTGTTATTTTATTTTTTCTCATTGAAGAGAGCCCAATAAGGGACACCACATAGCGTGATACCGTATACACTGAGTATATTAAATCAGAAGGTAACACAACAATGAATGGTAGGGGTAAAATGAAATGGAAGTAAACACTGACCAGATACTGTAGCCCCCCCGACGCGTTTCATGCGATGCACATTATCAAAGGGTCCTGGGCTTACAGGGGGGGCATCCCGAGGCACAGCCCGCACCGGGTGACACCTACCGCACAGGGTGACACCGGCAGGGGTGTAATTACCACAAGGCAAACAAGGCATTTGCCTAGGGTGGTATTTTTTCAGGGGGGCAGCAACATTTTTCAGGGGGGCAGCACCGCCCCCCAAAAGAAGGGATGGAAAAAAGAAAGGACACACGCAGCACGGGGACCAGGTGGGATCTGAGAGAGGCTGCAGGCTACTTGATGGTGTATGCAGAGCCTGACTCTTGTTCCCGGGGATGTCCGGCAGCTGTGAAGGTGAGTGCCTTCTCTCTCGCCAAGGTGTGAGGGGGGGGAGGGTTGCCAGTGTGTATGGGGTGGTGGTAGTGGAAGGTTCTCTCGGTTGCGGGGGGGGTTGTTGATCAATGTCAGGTTCTTATCGTGGGGGAGGGGGGTTTGTCGGTGTCAGGGTATCTCCGGGGGGGGGGGGGGGCGATTTTTGTGTTGCCTAGGGAAGCAGGAAACCTAAATACACCACTGGACACCGGACCTGCTCCATGAAAAGGTAAGTTGTAAAGCAAGCTGACGATCCCTGCAGTATGGATCGGGGATCCTTCGGGGATCGTCGGCTTTCTTTACAACTTACCTTTTCGTGGAGCGGGTCCGGTGTCACCCCGTATAGGTTGCATGCTGACAATTCCCGCAGGATGGATCGGATCTGCGGATTGGAGAGCATAATGGATCGGACTACAATCCATTATACTCAATCCGCAGATCTGATCCATCCTGCGGGGATCGTCGGCATGCAACCTATACGGGGTGACACCGGACCCGCTCCACGAAAAAGTAAGTTGTAAAGAAAGCCGACGATCCCCGCAGGATGGATTGGATCTCTGGATTGGGGAGCATAATGGATCGGAGTCCGATCCATTATGCTCAATCTGCAGATCCGATCCATTCTGCGGGGATCGTCAGAGGGGGTGTCACTAAGTGTTATCGCACCGGGTGACACCAACCCTAGGGACGCCTCTGGATCCCAGTGCTGCAAGGCAGTAGCGCTAACCACTAAACCGCTCTATGGTCCTGAGTCAGTTTGCTGGGTGTCACATATGGGATGTGTAGGTACAAAACTGACGGGTGGACTGACAACTCATGGGGCCCCTGGGCAATAGGGGATCATGGGGCCCCTGTGTCCTTGCCCAAACTCAAAAAAAGCCTATGAAAAAGGTACCAGGGGCATCTCATGGGGCCCCCTACTGACCCCTGGCCCTTGGGCTGTGCCCGAGTTTCCAACTGGTCAGTCCGCCCCTGGACATAACATTTTGCCCTGGAAACATGATCTCTAGGTAGATATTAAAAACAAAAAATAAATTCAGCTTTGTAATCAGGAATACACCATTACACACACACATATGTATAGGGCTTTTTTTTCAGTGGGAACGCAGGGGAATGCAGGGTAACGCAGTTCCAGCACCTCCAGCACTGAATATATGTAATGGCAAGAGATGATGGTATGCACTGGAGGATCTATGGATGCTGGCTGCTGGGGGATCTATTGTCCCTGGGGGAGATCAATTGTTGCGGGGGGGGTCTATTTTTGTTGGAGATTCAATTGTTGCTGGGAGTAATCTACTGTTGAGAAAGGGGTCTACTGATGCTGGCTGCTGGGAGATTTATTATTGTCGCGGGGGATCTATTGTTGCTGGGGGGTCTATTGTTACTAACTGCGGGAGATACATTTAACTGTTTTTCTTGTTATCATTAACAAATTCTGTTCAAATTACCACCACATCACAAAATGATACTATGTTCTGTATTCTATAAAATGGACAGTACTGGGAGGTGGGTCAGCGGTGGAACTAAAGGGAGGGTGCTCAGAGGTGAGTAGGGGCGGAGACAAAGGGTGACATTTTTTTTTCAATTTCAAGCACTGAAAGGACCTGAATTTGACTTGGTATTAGCCTCATACAATCAACTGTACATCAGAACTCAGACTGAAAGATGGAGAAGCAAATCCACTATTTGTCCACCACCTTTAATAGGCAAACATTTCAGCTACAGGGGTTGGGATAAACCAAATAACACCACCAGGGGTGCTTAGGACTATCAGCTTATCATGACATCGTTTAGTGGTTCCGTCACTATTTGAAAAAAAAAACAAAATAAGTATTGGCTTTTGTCAGACAGAGTTACCCTACCTAGGGTACCCAGAATGAAAATCCAGAGGAAAGAGAAGAGGAGAAGGAAGGAGAGGAGAAGGAACGAGAGAAGAAGAGAAGAGAAGAGGAGAGAAGAGGAGAGGAGAGACAAGGAGAGGAGAGGGGAGGAGAGAGGAGAGACGAGGAGAGGAGGGAAGAGAAAAGAAGAAACAAGAAGATGAAAGAAAGAAAAGAAGGAGAGAAGAGAGGAGTGGAAAGAAAAGGAACAAGAATATGAAGGAGAGGAGATGAAATAGTCTTTATTATCATTGCATTAATAATATCTTTAAAGAAAAAGGTTTTCAGGGATCGTCTAAAGGTGGATAGATTAGGAGACAGCCGCACAAATTGGGGTAGGGAGTTCCATAGGATGGGAGAAGCTAGAGAGAAGTCCTGTAGGCGAGCATGGGAGGAGGTGACACAGGAGAGCAGAAAGTCTTGGGAGGATCAAAGAGAACGGTTTGGTTGATATTTTGAGACCAGGTTGGTGATGTAGCTGGGGGCAGAGTTGTGGATGGCTTTGTAAGTTGTTAGTATTTTAAATTTTATTTGTTGTGCGAGTGGAGGGATTGAGAGAGAGGGGTGGAGGACACTGATTAGAGGCCAGTGGAGGGATTGGCAGAGAGGGGTGGAGGACACTGAGTGGAAGCCAGTGGAGGGATTGGCAGAGAGGGATGGAGGACAATTATTGGAGGCCAGTGGAGGGATTGGCAGAGAGGGATGGAGGACACTTATTGGAGGCCAGTGGAGGGATTGGCAGAGAGGGGTGGAGGACACTGAGTGGAGGCCAGTGGAGGGATTGGCAGAGAGGGGTGGAGGACACTGAATGGAGGCCAGTGGAGGGATTGGCAGAGAGGGATGGAGGACACTTATTGGAGGCCAGTGGAGGGATTGGCAGAGAGGGGTGGAGGACACTGATTGGAGGCCAGTGGAGGGATTGGCAGAGAGGGGTGGAGGACACTGATTGGAGGCCAGTGGAGGGATTGGCAGAGAGGGGTAGCAGACACTGAATGGTTGGTAAGATGGATGAGCCTGGCAGCAGTATTCATGATGGACTGGAGGGGGGATCGCCTATGTAAAGGTAAGCCAATGAGGAGGGAGTTGCAGTAATCGAGGCGAGAGATGACCAGGGAGTGAATTAGGAGCTTTGTGGTCTCATTGGTTAAAAAGGGGCGTATCCTGGAGATGTTGCGGAGGTTGAGGCGGCATGATTTGGACAGGGATTGGATGTGGGCCTGAAAATATAGTTCAGAATCCAGGGTTACCCCTAGCACCCTGGCATGTGGGGATGGGTTGATTGTGCTATTGATCCTGACTGAGAAATCAGGGGAAGAGACACGTGGCGGAAGGAAATATTATGAGCTCAGTTTGGATAGATTGAGTTTTAGGAAGTGGAGTGACATCCAGTCTGATATGTCTGTTAGTAAATCGGTGATACGTGAGGAAACTGATGGGGTGAACTGAGGAGTAGAGAGACAGATTTGTGTGTCATCAGCATAGAGATGGTATTGGAAACCATGGGAAGGTATCAGCTGACCTAAGGAAGACGTGTAGATGTAGAATAGGAGAGGTCCAAGGACAGAACCTTGGGTGACCCCGACAGTAAGAGGAATAGGAGAGGAGGAAGTAGAGTTGTAAGTGACACCGAAGGTGCGATAAGATAGGTAATATTCGAACCAACAGAGAGTACAGTCACTGAGACCAAGTAAATAGAGCTTTTTGAGGAGGAGGTGGTCAACTGTGTCAAAGGCAGCGGAGAGCAAGAGTACGGAATAGTGACCACAGAGTGTTAAATTGTTTGTTTAATATTAAGATGGCAGAAGGAGTGCCAGACCAAAACGGAGTCCAAGGAAGACTTAAACATTCATCAAATAATTGAATAAATAATCCAATGCATTTATTAGGGCTTGAAAATACAAGTGGAAACCGTAAAATACAATGTACACTATATCCAAATGTAATTAAAAAATAAAATCTTATGTTTACATGATTTCAATACCATAATTTTCTATTTACAATAACTGATGAATATGAAACAATTAGTATCTAATTAATAAACAAAACGAAATCATCGATGATCACATGATTAAACCATATTACAGCTCTGTTAACACACATTAAAGATCTAATTAAAAATGAACTAAAAATAGAATAAAAATAATCTTAGAATAAGAAAAGGAATAAAACAGTTCAATCTAGAAACACATTTTTTTAAATTGGAAATATCTTTTGATTATGTAGCCAGTTAAATATATAAAGTAACAAATAATTGATCATGTGTACAGAGTTTAGCATTAATTCTACTCTAAGTACTTGATATTATCTTAACCACCTCCCGTCCGGCCGTTGTATATAAACGGCTGGACGGTGGCACTGCAGGGTCAGGTGTCCGTTTATTAAAGGACTCCCTGCCCCCTGCTTGTGCACGCTCCCTGGGAGTGCGCAGCACTGCGATTTGGTTCTCCTCTGTGTCCTCCGGACACACACATCGTCGTACAGGACCTCTGTGCGAGGTCCCAATCAGTGATCACATGCAGAGTAGTAAGCAATATGTCACTTTTAACATCATTGCAATCAGTGTAAAAAAAAAAACTTCATTATTATACAGTGTTTATATAGCGCCAAAAAGTTTGCTCAGCGCTGTACAATACAGTGGGGGACAGAACATGAGACAATACAGTAACAAAACAATATACGAGAGGTTCGAGGGCCCTGCTCTTTCGAGCTTACCATCACCCCCCACAAGTAGTACAGTGTCACCATGGTGACACTGTACTGCTATGGTGACAGTACGTAAAAAAAAATAAAATAAAAATGTAAAAAATTTTTAAAAATTATAATTTTTCTTTATAAACTAATTTGGGTTATTTTCTTTTTACTAAAAAGATAACAGAATACATTTTGGCCAAGATTTATGATGAAATATTATTTATTTGCAAAATTTTATAAGAAAAACACTTTTTTTTTTTTAACTTTTGGACTTTTTCATTAACATAGCAAAAAAAATAAAAATCCCAGCGGTGAATAAATACCACCAAAATAAAGTTTTATCTGTCTCAAAAAAAATGCTAAAAAATTCATATGGGTACAGTGTTGCATGACCGCACAATTGTCATTCAAAGTGTGATAGCGCTGAAAGCTGAAAATTGGCCTGGACAGGAAGGGGGTGAAAGTGTCTGGACTGGAGGGGGGTGAAAGTGTCCGGACTGGAAGGGGGGGGGGGGGAAAGTGTCCGGACTGGAAGGGGGGGGGAAAGTGTCCAGACTGGAAGGGGGGGAAAGTGTCCGGACTGGAAGGGGGGGGGGGGAAGTGTCCGGACTGGAAGGGGGGGAAAGTGTCCGGACTGGAAGGGGGGGAAAGTGTCCGGACTGGAAGGGGGGGGAAAGTGTCCGGACTGGAAGGGGGGGAAAGTGTCCGGACTGGAAGGGGGGGAAAGTGTCCGGACAGGAAGGGGGGAAAGTGTCCGTACTGGAAGGGGGGGAAAGTGTCCGGACTGGAAGTGGTTAAAAAAGATTTGCAAATATATGTTTAAAAAAAATATTTAGAAAATGTAAAAAATGCAGCTTAAAAAATAAAATGAAAAACTGTTTATCACACTATTAGGCTATGTTCACACTAGGGTTGTGTGCAGGCTACAGAGAGGCGTTTGGGAAGCGTTTTTACCGCTTCCCAAACGCCTCTGCCAATACTGCACATTACAGGAGATGGTGCTGTTCTAAAAGGAGCGTTTGCGTTGCGTTGCGGCAAAACGGACGCCCCTGGTCGAGTCAGGAGGCGTTGAAACCTCCTATTCTCGTCTATGGTGCCGCTCTGCAAACGCCGGCCGGGCGGTTGTGATGCGGTTGCGGGACGTTTGCGGAGTGGTAACACCACTCAAACTGCATTATAGGCGTTTGTGGGGCATTATTAACGCTCGGCAAACGCCTAGCAACCGCCGCTAAACCGCACATGCAGCGTTTACGGAGCGTTAAAAAACGCTCCGCAAACGCCAGACCAACGCTTGCCAAACGCTATAGGGGCGTTTGGCAAGCGTTGGTAAAACAGCCAAGTGTGAACGAGTAAAAGACAAAGAAATTGAAGCCCAGCAGCCAGAGTTATATTACTAACAGCCTGATTAATCTATGGTCGTCAGATTAAGGGCTCGTTCACACTTGGCTATTTTACCAACACTTGCCAAATGCCCCTATAGCGTTTGGCAAGCGTTGGTCCGGCGTTTGCAGAGTGTTTTTTAACGCTCGGCAAACGCTATGCAAACGCCGCATGCACGGTTAAGCGGTGGTTGCTAGGCGTTTGCCGAGCGTTAATAACGCCCCACAAATGCCTATAATGCAGTTTGAGTGGTGTTACCGCTCCGCAAACGCCCCGCAACCGCGTCGCAACCGCATCGCAAACGCCAGCCGGGCGTTTGCGGAGTGGCACCATAGACGAGAATAGAAGGCTTCAACGCCTCCTGACTCGACCATAACGTCCGTTTTGCCGCGACGCGATGCAAACGCTCCCGTTAGAACAGCACCATGTGCTGTAATGTGCAGAATTGGCAGAGGAATTTGGGAAGCGGTAAAAACGCTTCCCAAACGCCTCTCTGCCGCCTGCACACAACCCTAGTGTGAACATAGCCTTAAAGTCAATTTAAAAATGTATGTTGATCTAAGACTACCCCGTCCACAGGGTGAACACACTGCTGTGAGAATGAAAAGCGCTGTCACCCAGTTACAAAAAAGTGTAAGAAATAATCGATCTACTAACAGGATTTACAGGTAATCAAACTATGTTACAGGGCTGACTCAGACAAGCTGCAATATATATCAGTTGCTCACCCACCTGCCCGTTTTATGAGGATGTCTATTGGCAGTTTACCCTTGCCGGTGGTTAAAGTTCCTTTCGTGGACGATGGCAGTCTTTCTCAACCGAGATTTCTCCTGATGTCCTTAGGGGTTCCTTGAGCAGGAAGCCAATGGTGGATTGATCTCTTACCTTCACTGACCACCTGTGCAAGGGGGTGGATTTCTACTGACCACCCACGCAAGGAGTTACTTTTGCGTTGACCATTAATGTTAGGGGACACTAAAATTTTGATTAGATATGTTTAATTTCTGTTGTTTTAACTAACACTTATAGCACCACTCAAAGCACCGATGTGAATCCATCCAGTGATTCACAATGCTAATGGGTGCTAGTATCTCCAGAAGCTCTTCCCAGACTGCGTAAGGCATGGCCAAAAGGAATGGGACACCATACACCAAGCAGAGCCCACCTCTATGATTAACCTCCTTAGCAGTGTTCCTGAGTGTAGCTCGGGGTAAAATTTCTATACCAAAAGCGGTAACCCCCAGCTACACTTGCGGCCATGCGGCGTTGCTCTGGGGGTCCCTGCAGCACTTACCTTGTCCTGCTCTCCCGCGATGTGTCCCCTCCAGCGTCCCCGGCCATCTCCTCCGGCCGATGCCGGCATCCGGCTTCTGTGTTCCGGTCCCTGTGACGTCGGGACGTACGGGCGCCGGAACCGGCGGGAAATTTGAATTTTTTTAAAAATGTAATTTTTGCTGTCATTGCTGTTTCAATGCATTTCACATACATTTTGTCCCTACTGCTTTGTCCGGCGCCCTGCCTGCATTTTGAATGTTCTTTCTGCCTGGAAACTTAGAAAAGTCCATGGAGTCCAAAAAGCGTCCCTTTAGGTCAAAAGCGGTTTTAGACCGGCTAGAGAACAGCGATAGTAAATCAGAACCACTTGCAGAATTGAGTGATAATGATTCGTGGGGGAAATTCGTCATCAGACACTGAAAACGATTTTGCGACTTTGCTCAGCGATGTGCGAATTTGCCTCTGTATTTCAAATTTCAGTGTTTTTGGTTTGATTATATTATTGAATTAAATTTATTATTATATTATTATTTTTTATGATTATTTATTAAATTATAATTTATGATTTTGTGTTTCAAGTTTTATCATACCCGGAATGTTTACTAAACTCTTGTTCGGACAGATTTCAGTGAGTTATTCCTAAAAATTACAGGCCTGCAATAAAAAAATACATATTTCCATGCAAAAAAAAGTACCGCTTTGAGCACAGAAATATGGACATAATCAGACTGCTAGGGAGGTTAAATGGCACCCCAAATGTAATGTGATTCCGCTGCGACTGTAGTGAGACAGGATCACGCCGCAATTGTGGCAAGCCATGCCTCTACAACTCATACGAAGCTTGTCACCGGAAAAGGAGCAGGCGACAAACGCAGATAGGGCTGCAATAAAAAACTACATATTTCTATGCAAAAAAATGGTACCGCTTTCAGCACAAAAAATCGGAAAGAATCATACCGCCGAGGAGGTTAAGCCCTGTGGATGGGGTGAAACTTGTGAGACAGGCCTGGCCTGGGAAGAAACAGGCTGAAGCAGCTTCTTGTTTATTCATCCATGGATGCGGCTGTCCTCAGTGTGTCATTCCCAGGGGCGGACTGACAATTCATAGGGCCCCCGGGCAATAGTGGATCATGGGGTCCCTGTGTCCTTGCCCAAACTCAAAAAAGCCTATGAAAAAGGTACCAGGGGCATCTCATGGGGCCCCCTTCTGACCCCGGGCCCTCGGGCAGTGCCCGAGTTTCCAAATGGTCAGTCCGCCCCTGGCCATTCCTTTTCATAATTTCTGTTGTTATTCAAGATTATTATTTTAAAATACTTTTGTCACATACAGCAGGACTATGGCAGGTTACTGTTTACGTGTGCTCCCAGTATAATTGTGACTGGCACTAGTTATGTTGGAGGATTCCCTTTTTCCAACGTAACCCATCTTCTCATCATTTTTGGGTAAGGTTCATTTTATGAATCTTTATGGCTTTAGGACTATGCTTCTCAGCAATCAAGACTTAAGCTGGTCATAGATGGGTAGAATTTTGAGCAAAAAGTCTTAGGAAAGGAATGTTCTAAGAAAGTTTGTTAACTTTTCTAATCATTAGTGGGTCAAATCGATGTTCATTTTCAACTGCAGAGATGAGAAAATTCAAAGGAGCAGGAAGAAACAAATTCTAACAGTCTATGTGGTTTTTGTTCGGTAAAGTTGATTCATTTCAAAATCAAGTGACAAACGCAAACAAAATCTTTAGAACAACATTTGCATGTTTTGAACATTTGCATACAAATTTCCCTTTTTGTTTGAAGTTATATCCCTCTGTGATCAGCTTTAGATAACATAGTGTGTCTCTTGAGACCTACAGTCTGCCCAATAAACTGCCAATCTCATCCAAAATCTCATCCAAAGTGACACCTAGAAATGCAGAAATACCATTGTTCATAAAAAGCTTGGGAGATACTCTACCCCAATTATCTCGGTCAGTATATAGCTAGTTCAAAACAGAGTCAAATTTGGGGAAAAGAAGGACAGAAAGACACCCTTCAGCAACCTTCCTCAACCTTTTTACCCCAGAGAAACTCTTGAAATAACATTTGCTTCTCAGCGAAACCCTACTTTTACAGTGGTGTCAGTATTCCACCCTTATAGATAGCTAAAAAGACCACTTACGCTATCAAAGCTGGTTCTGCCTAGTGACACTGGTCCCAAGAACTATGTAGGCACTATCAGACGGGAGGTCAGCCAGCCATGGCTCAAGGAACTTCTGTTAGCCTCTAGAGGAACCCTTGGGTTCCAGGAAACACTGGTTAAAAATGGCTGTCCTAGAGGGCCTCTTTGGATGCCAGTTAAAATAAAACATCTCATCTAAAATCAAATGGTGTTGGCCCCAGAACTATGTAGGTACCATCAGATGGGAGATCAGACAGCCACAGCTCAATGAACTTCTATCAGCCTCTAGAGGAACCCTTGGGTCCCAGGGAACACTGATTAAGAATGATTGTCCTAGAGCGCCTCTTTGAATGTCAGTTAAACTGTAAAATCTCATCTAAAATCAAGTGGTGTTAGCACCAGAACTATGTAGACACCATCAGATAAGAGATCAGCCAGCCACAGCTCAAGGAACCTCTGTTAACCTCTGGAGGAACCGTAAAGTTCCAGGAAACGCTGGTTAAGAATGATTGTCCTAGAGTGCCTCTTTGGATGCCAGTTAATCTGCAAAATCTCAGCTAAAATCACATGGTGTTGACCCCAGAACTATGTAGGCACCAACAGATGGGAGATCAGACAGCCACAGCTCAAGGAACCTCTATCAGCCTCTGAAGGAACCCTTGGGTCCCAGGGACCACTGGTTAAGAATGATTGTCCTAGAGTGCCTCTTTGGATGCCAGTTAATCTGCAAAATCACACGACGTTGACCCCAGAACTATGTAGGCACCATCAGATGAGAAATCAGCCAGCCACAGCTCAAGAAACTTCTATCGACCTCTGGAGGAACCCTTGGGTCCCAGGGAACACTGCTTAAGAATGGCTGCCCTGGAGAGCCTCTTTGGATGCCAATTAAACTGCAAAATCTCATCTAAAAGGACCTATAGAAATATAGAAACACCATTGTTTAGAAAAACAACAAAAATCCCACAACACAAGGGGCTTACCATTCCGAAAGTTGACGTGTTTTGTAATACAAAACTGCAGTAACTGCAGTAAGTGCCACAGACCAACCCCGTCTGACAAAGGCAAGTAAGTGAACCTTGCAGGATGCAGAGCTGTGCTAACAATTCACAGCTGGCCTGATTATTATTATTAGAACACAAGCAGGTACATAACGCTTTGTTTCTTTTTTGGTGCAGCAACGGATCAAGACAATGAAGAAATAAACAACTTGTACATGGTTGCATAAGTTAAAAAAAAAATAACATAATGAAACAAAATCTCAGCAGGTTTACAGCTTGAATGGAAAGTGTAACGCTTTTGTGAAATATTGTTTTTTGTAGGTTTACAAGTTTATAAACTGATGTTTTATATTGTTGTTAACTGTTTCTTTACTTTTATTAGTTAGTTCTCAAGTGAACATTTAAAGTAGTCTTCGACTTAGCCCGGTTCACATCTATGCAGCTGTGCGGGCCGCATTTTGCGCAGGCACGAGAGCCCATTCATTTGAATGGGTGCCCGTGACACGCAGGGAAGAAGTCCCTGCAGTTCTTCCGAAAATGCACGGGAACCTCGGTTCCTAGAACAGTTGCGTTTTCCAGTGTGGGCGGCGTGCCATTAGAATTAATGGCACCCGCCCGCGTGTCCGCATTCCTCTGTGCGGGTGGTGCGGCTGCACAGATTTTTGTGCGGATCCGCAGCGGCACCACCCGCACAGATGTGAACCTAGCCTAAGAATAGGTTGTTGCTCCTGCTTTTTGGGTGTGTCTCCTTCAAGGTAATGCCTGCTACACACGATAAAGCAAGCCATAGATGGGTCGAATGCCGAACAATTTTTCGATCGAAAATCGAAAACGTTGTTCGTTCTGTAATCTGATGGTGCCACCAATGATTTCAAAAATCGGTTGTTTTTCATGAATTTTCCAACATGCCTGATAAATAAAATGGGGAGGAACCATGAAAATCGGCCGATGCCATTGCCCCACTAACAGAGCGAAAATCGGTCGATTATTCTTAGGTCCAATTTTCGAACAAAAAATCATTCAGAAATTGACCCGTGTATGGCTGGCCTAAGTTTTATTTTTTTGTTCAACCCATCAGGCTGAAGGAAAAAAAAAACTGAGGAGGTCACTGTACTAATTATGAGATGTAAGTACAGCGATCTCCCTGCTGTGCTATTGTGTTCTGAGAGCCTCGCCTGCCAAAACACACCAGTCAGCGCTCGCAGCCATTGGCTGCAAGCCCTGATCAAATGCCAATTGGCTGCTGGTTTTCCAGCATGCTCATTCGATAGAAGCTGGTCGTGAGATCAGACAAGGAGCTGTACACACGGGCTGAATGGCGGCTGGTTTCTGATTTTGGCAGATATTTGTATATGGGGCTTTTGTACACAGGAGCCTAGATTGTTTTACCTGCCAGGCTGCAGACATTGGGATCTGGACAGCTGTCAGAGGAGGTAAGTCCAGACCTGAGCAGGGATTGTGGTGGGGATTGGCCTCTGCGCATTCAGGGGCTTGTGGAATTTTGTGAAGTGAACATGTACTTCAAATGAAAATGCTGGCTAGAAATCCGCCTTTACGTAGGATTTTCCACTATCACATTCACTATATATGTAGCGTGGTGATGAGAGTGGCTTGATGTCAGATGTGACGAAACACGTAGGGTGAAAGCCATTGCTTGTGACATCACCACACACACCCCCCAATGAGAAAGTGACTATTTTGAATCCTGGGACTATGTTATATGTCTTTTGCTATTAGTACTGCATTTTTGATTCACAATACTTACCAATGCCTTGTAGAATCCCACTCCAGTGCACCTCAAGGACACCAAAACTAGGAATGCCAGCAATACTTAAATGTTGACTTTGCTCTAAAGCTGGTCATGCACTTCGTTTTACTGTTAGTTTCACTAACAGATTAACAGATTCCACGATGATTAATAGGCACCTACAATTTCTGTCGATCAGTGGCCACAGCCAATTAGATGCAGCCAATTGGCCTATGGAAAACTTTCCAGCACGTTGAGCAGGGAAGGCCACACAATGGTCCCTAATGGGCTGGACGAATTTTGATCAGTGTATGACCAGCTTGAGTCAGGGCTCAGTTCCTCCTCTAACAATCAACCTATTGACAATCTTTTAGGAACCAAATAATTATACTTTATCTGATACTTTAGATGTAAAATTTACTTTCACTCAGCTATGTTTCTCACTTGAATTATGGCTGTCATCATTCCCTATTGCATATGGCTCTTCTGTTCTGTGGTTCTCAGCTCCATCCTTCACCTGTGCTCCACCCTTTCCCTAAACTCCACCCTCGTCTAACGAAAGGTGGCAATGAGACTTGGGAGAAAAACCTCAGCAGCTCCACAACAAGGTGGGGGATCCCCCAAGCAATAGGGGCCACCCGATTTTAGAAGTCAACGTGAAACCGAATAGGACACCACGCACACGTCCATAATTCTTTATTGACAATAACTTTGATAACAAGAAGACAGATGGTAGCAGGGCCTTGATGAAGGGCAATTTTTTTGGCTGAAATGCGTAGCCCACTATCATCTTTTCCACAAAGTATTATCAGCAATGCAGAATGGAACATATATATATATATATTATATTGAATACGGCCAAAATTGTAGTATTTCTGTCAGGGCTCCCAGGTGTGACCAGAGGTGTGTGACTGACACAGGGAAACGCAGACTTCAGATATGTGATAAACAATATAATTTATTAACACTAACCATACAAACATAAACGCAGTGCAATACTAAAACATAATACAGTGCAAACAAACCAAACCAACCACCCACAGATAACAGTACATACAAGCAAGCGTCGTCAGGCAGGCTGGGTCAATATCAATAGGGCAGGTAGGTACAGGGGGAGCAAGCGGAGATGGGTCGGGGTCACAGGCCAGGTTCAGCAGGTAGCTAGCAGCGTAGTACAGAGGGTCAGGCAGAGGGATGGTCAGGGTCACAAGCCAGGGATCAGAACAGGTAGCAAGCAGCGTGGTACAGAGGGTCAGGCAGAGGGATGGTCAGGAGCGAGCCGGGATCAGAGCAGGAGAAGTCAGCAGCGGTTCAGATCAGGCAGGGTCAGCAAAGGAACAGAAACAGGATGCAGGACAGATACAGGGCCCAGGACAAACACAACACCAAGGCAGAGTCTGCAAGTCTGGCCATCCCTTAAATACACCAGTATCATCAGTTCCAGGTGTTAGCTGGCTGAAAGGTTGAGTCTCTGATTGCTGGGAGCACCCGCTGGCCAGCCCTGGTACTGCAGATCAAAAGGCAGGTGAGTCCCACCATTGCTGGCCAGTCCATTCCTGACAATTTCAAATATATGTCCATATATTTGGGAAGAAAATTTTAAAAATATATTTAAAATATATTTTTCTTCCATGTGGGTAAAGTTAGAAGTTCATTGATGGATCTAATTTACCACTTAAAAAGTTATCTCTTGGTATGAAGTTTGAAGTCGATGCCATCCATTTAATGCAGCTATTAAGTATGTGCAACGAGACTTGGAGCTCGCCAATATTATTTAAATTTGTGATTTATTTGTTCACTGCGACTCCTGATTACATGCATGGTTAGGCTTTCATTTATGCCGAAGTTAAGAAAAAAAACAAAAAACAAAAAAAGACTGACAACGTTATCCCCGGGAGGTTCGATGCCCTGAGGGTCCTGCAGGAAATTAAAATAAAAATTCATCGTAATATATATTACATAAAGACTGGGAGAGGTGAGTCGGCGGGCTGCATTCGATGCAAATAGCGCGCTCTGTGCCCCAGGCATCCGAGGGTTACAATAGACAACATTAAAATTTATCAACACTGTGAAAAGTGAATGGCGGTTAAAACGCTGATGCTCCCGCGGCGCGCGTGGCCCCGGAAAATAATGTTTATTATTTAGTCGCGGCTTTGATTTCTCCCAAAAGGGAGCGGGGGAGGTATGCGGTTTAGACTTGTAAGATGCTCAGAGTAATTATGGGAGATGTAGAGTTCATCCTAGGTGTTCCCCCCCCAACGTTTTATTAAGTCAGGTAGCACCCTGGGTTAGAACGCCGTTTCCATGGATACTCACCACCCCATGTAACCAACTGAGTGCATGAAATGAGGGTTTGACTGAGATCAGTGTTACTAGTTGAGGATTGCTGAAAGGGATACTCCACCTTTTACAAACCCCAAACAATAAACAAAAATTTTGAAAGAAAGAAAAAAAATGACATATACAGTATCTATCTATCTATCTATCTATCTATCTATCTATCTATCTATCTATCTATCTATCTATCTATCTGTCTGTCTGTCTGTCTGTCTGTCTGTCTGTCTGTCTGTCTGTCTGTCTATCTATCTATCTATCTATCTATCTCCTATCTATCTATCTATCTATCTATCTATCTATCTCTTTCCTATCTATCTATCTATCTATCTCCTATCTATCTATCTATCTATCTATCTATCTATCTATCTATCTATCTATCTCATATCTATCTATCTCCTATCTATCTATCTATCTATCTATCTATCTATCTATCTATCTATCTATCTATCATCTATCTATCTATACATCTATCTATCTATCTATCTATCTATCTATCTATCTATCTATCTATCTATCTATCTCCTATCTGTCTGTCTCCTATCTGTCTATCTGTCTCCTATCTGTCTATCTATCTGTCTTATATGCACTGTAGTAGATATTTGTTATTTTAAAAAACATTGGGATTTTATCACGACTACTATGATTCTGCATCTGCAGGGTACTCTGTCATGGGTGTCGTGTGACACCCTAAAGTCACTTAAGGCAGAACTCCAGCCAAAGAAAATGACAAGATGAAAATCAAAAACCCCTGACTCTAACTACTCTCAAAAACGCCCCCCCCCCTTACCTATCCTGTGTACCCTGTATAAAAAAGATCTGTGTACGTGCCTTTTTTATTCTAGTCTGGTCCAATCAACTGATCCAGTAGCTCCAGCTCCCCTGTGTATGGGAGCATTCAAAGGGGGCAGCACAGTGGCTAAGTGGTTAGCACTTCTGCCTGGCAGTACTAGGGTCATTGGTTCGAATCCCAACCACAGTATCACCTGTCTTGAGTTCGCAAGCTCTCCCTGTGTTTGCGTGGGTTTTCTCTGGGTACTCCAGTTTCCTCCCACACTCCAAAGACATACTGGTAGGTTAATTGGCTCTCCTGTCTAAATTGTCCCTAGTATGTGTATGTATGAATGTGAGTTAGGGACCTTAGATTGTACACCCCTTGAGGGTTAGGGACCTTAGATTGTACACCCCTTGAGGGTTAGGGACTGATGTGAATGTACACTATATGTAAAGCACTATGTAAATTGATGGTGCTATATAAGTACCTGAAATAAATACATTAAATAGAAACAACAGCTGTGAATTCCCAGAACAGTGATGTCACCCATAGGCTCCCATGACCCAGCTGTGGCTGGTGCTCCCTCCTCTCCCCTGCAGCAGTTGTCACTAGCACAGGGAAGTCAGAGCTGCTGAATGACCAGGCTGGACTGGATTAAAAATAGGTAAGTACACAGATCTTTTTTTATACAGGGTAGGCAACATAGATAGGAGGATGGAGGGGGAAGCAAACATTTTTAGGATAGTTAGATTAAGGCTTTGCTACCACTTGAAGTTTTCAGAAGGAATATTCCATGACTATTGGGCATATCCTAGTCCCGGGTCAGTGAGGATGAAGCTATTCAGTAGATAATACTGCCCTGGAACTGGATGGTAGGTAGAGATCCACCGAGCAACAGGAGAACTGGACAAATTCCCATAATGCAGAAAACTGGACTGCACGTGGAAACTGTTTGGGCTAATGACTTATGTAAGACCATTATCAGCAGATGGTGCCTAAAGCAACATAACCTCCCAGATTGTTGAGTTGTTTTCAGAATAATGAAAAGAAAGAGGGAAAGAGAGAGAGAAAGAAAGAAGGAAAGAAAGAAAGAAAGAAAGAAAGAAAGAAAGAAAGAAAGAAAGAAAGAAAGAAAAAAAGTAAGAAAGAAAGTAAGAAAAGGAAAGAGAGAAAGAAAAGGAAAGAGGAAGAAAGAAAGAAAGAAAGAAAGAAAGAGAGAGAGAAAGAAAGAAAGAAAGAAAGAAAGAAAGAAAGAAAGAAAGAAAGAAAAAAAAGTAAGAAAGAAAGAAAGAAAAGGAAAGAGAGAAAGAAAAGGAAAGAGGAAGAAAGAAAGAAAGAAAGAGAGAGAGAAGGAAAGAAAGAGAGAGAGGAGGAAAGAAAGAAAGAAAGAAAGAAGGAAAGAGAAAGAAAGAAAGAGAGAAGGAAAGAAAGAAAGAGAGAAAGAAAGAGAGAAGGAAAGAAAGAAAGAAAGAAAGAAAGAAAGAAAGAAAGAAAGAAAGAAAGAAAGAAAGAAAGAAAGAAAGAAAAAGAGAGAGAAGGAAAGAAAGAAAGAGAGAGAGAGAAGGAAAGAAAGAAAGAAAGAAAGAAAGAAAGAAAGAAAGAAAGAGAGAGAGAGAGAAAGAAAGAAAGAAAGAAAAAAAGAGAAAAGGAAAGAGAGAGAAAGAAAGAAAGAGAGAGAAGGAAAGAAAGAAAGAAAGAAAGAAAGAGAAAAGGAAAGAAAGAAAGAAAGAAGGAAAGAAAGAAAGAAAGAGAGAGAGAAGGAAAGAAAGAAAAAAGAAAGAAAGAGAAAGAGAGAAAGAAAGAGAAAGAGAGAGAAGGAGAGAAAGAGAGAGAGAAAGAAAGCAAAAAAGAAAGAAAGAAGTATTATACCCAAAAGCAAGCATTTATTATATTGCAGCTTACCAACTCTGAGATATGATGGCTGCATTAGTTTTCTTTTTTTTAGGGTTTCTTTCCTTTTTCAGCTTGTGATCTGACCCGTAAGTCTGTTGTTTTTCAACAGAATAAGCTATTATTCAGATGTAGCAGTTTGAGACCAGCCATTTAACACTGACACTGATTGATTTCTGTGTGTTCTAACGGTGACTGGCATTTTACCCAACTAGTGTGAACTGGCCCTAATAGAAGATCACTGGTGAAAACATAGGGGGGGGGAAGCCTAAAATAGGAAAACTAATGCAGCCACCACATCTAAGGATTAGTAAGGTTCAATATATTTTTGTTTTTGGGCTCAAAAGTGCTTCAAGGAAGGAAGAAAAAAAGAGGAGAGAGTGAGGAAATATGGGAGGAAGAGGAAAAGAGAGGAAATTGAGAGAAAGAGGAAAAGAGAGGAAAATGAGAGGATGACAAGAGGAAGAGCAAGAAGAGACAAGAGGAAGAGGAGAGGAAGAGGAAGAGAAGATGAAGAAGAAAAGAATGGAGGAAGAAGAGAGAAAGTATGAAACGGAGGAAAGAAGGAAAATGAAAGGAAGATGAGAAAAAGAGAAGTCAGGAAAATGTGAGGATGAGGAGAGGAAGAGCAAGAAGAAACAAGAGGAAAAGGAGAGGAAGAGTAAGAGAAGATGAAGCAGAAAAGAATGGAGGAAGAAGAGAGAAAGTCTGGAACGTAAGAAAGAAGGAAAATGAAAGGAAGATGAGAGAAAGAGAAGTCAGGAAAATGTGAGGATGAGGAGAAGAAGAGCAAGAAGAGACAAGAGAAAGAGGAGAGGAAGAGAAGATGAAGCAGAAAAGAATGGAGGAAGAAGAGAGAAAGTCTGGAATGTAGGAAAGAAGGAAAATAAAAGGAAAGGACAGAAGGAAAGGGAAGGGGGGGGACCTTGCAGCCAGTTTAATCAGCATGTGTGTTCTATACTGATGAACTAAACTATATTTTGTTACTCTGCATGTATACAAATCAGTTAGTCATATCATTTTAATTATGCATCTTCGTGCCTCCAGGCTGCTGGATCTATTAGAGAGCAGTGACTTACAAAGTAATCACTTTTTGGGTTGCTCAGTTATGGCTTGTTCTATACTGTATAATTAAAAAGAGTCCCTGCGAGATACTTAATTGTTCCATGTTACTTTCTTGATCTGACCTACAGGGAGCAGGATTCCGGAGAGAGGGATGATGGGAAATGCCGCTGGTCAAGGTGACGGGGTGACACACATTATCTATCATAATAAGGCAGCCTGGGGACACTGTTTAGCAATGCAGAATATAAACTACAAATTCAGTGGGCAAACGACTTAAAGTAGCTACTACCACTGAAAACGAAATTTCAGAATGATTACTAGAGCCTGAGATATAGACAGCTGAAGTTATACGCAGTTCCCTGGTTCCTGCAATAACATTTCTCGGCTTATCCCAGTTTAGCTCAGTTTGTCACAGGTTTAACCAGGGGTGGACTGACCATTTGGAAACTCGGGCACTGCCGAGGGCCCGGGGTCAGTAGCGGGGCCCCATGAGATGCCCCTGGTACCTTTTTCATAGGCTTTTTTGAGTTTGGGCAAGGACACAGGTGCCCCATGATCCCCTATTGCCCGGGGGCCCCATGAGTTGTCAGTCCGCCCCTGGGTTTAAGTAAACTTTATCCCCTAAAGGTTTCACGTAGCTGATGTACTAGTACTTGATTTTATTTTACGTACTTCTTTTTGCCCACTAGAGGGCTCATCCGGCTTATATTAAAAATCAGCATGTAAGCAAGGGTTAGGACCCATTTAGGGTGACCCCACCTTGTCCCCTTTCTGAGCGTGGGTTGGAACCTTTTCCTAGACCGTGTAAAAGAAGTGGAAGGAACCTTTTAGAGCAGGGGTGTCAAACTGGCGGTCCTCCAGCTGTTGCGAAAGCACTGTTGCCTTCCAGCTATTGCGAAGTCCCATCATGCCTCTGCCTTTGGGAGTCTTGCTTGTAACTGTCAAACTTGCAATGCCTCATGGGAATTGTAGTTTGGCAACAGCTGGAGGTGCGCCAGTTTGACACCCGTGTTTTAGAGGCTGATGGAAAGAAGAAGTCATAGAGTCCCTCAAGATAGTAGTAAGGTGCCAAAAAAGACTTTCCCGTAGTGGGCCCTGTACCTTCGGGGTATGGAGGTTTAAGAAATAAGAGATGAGAACAGAATCCTGACTGGCAAACCCTTTGTGTAAGATGCATTTATTTGCTGCGTGAAGATGTTCCCTAAGACTTGGATGGATTATGTCGTCCCTAAATCAAGAAACCATTGAAAAAGAAGGATCTGATTGGACTTTCTTTATTGGGAGAGGGCTCTAGATTGTTTTGCAGGGCCTTGTGCCTGGTGTATGTGTTGGGAGACAAGATGGCAGGGGCTCCCCTAAAGGTAGGAAGGTCAGTAACCCCCAATCTCCTTGTGTTTCATGAGGCCTCCCACTGCCTCATGAAGCCCTCTCCCAATAAAGAATGTCCAGTCAGATGTCCTTAGGCCAGCAGGTAGAGTTGCTGGTGACCACTAGGGAACTTGCTTACAAGCATCCTTGCTGAACCTACCATTGAATCAAGGACAAGATGAGCCATTTGGAGGTTGTAATGTATCCGCTGTGTGCGATATCCATCTGGAGGCCTTTTCAGATGTAGGCTTGGTAGCTTGGATACAAATTTTGGTTTATTCTGAAAATAGCGGTCAGAATGGGAACATTGCTTTGCAGATTGGGTAAGTATATAACACCTGCAGTTATGGTACCCACACTTTGTGTGGCAAAATGTCTATTCCCCCCAAAAAAACAAGCACCAAGAACTATCATAGCAGAGAATGTGGGTCTGTCTGTTGATTTACTTTCACTATAGCAGTCTGTCTTCCTGGCTGTCCTGCTAGCTGCATCGTTTGGTTGCTCTGTGTGCTTATCTTTTTTAAAGTTTACAGAAAAAAGTTGACATACTTATGAGCAGTGCCGGGACAAGGTCATCCAGCACCCAGGGCCCCCTTCCCCCATTCATGAAATGCAAGCTTAGGGGATCCTGCACCCAGCAGTCACTCGCTTGTCAAAATCACTGCCGCCATCACTACTACTGTCAACCTAGTAACAGAAGGAAGGCGCCCCCAACCCTACAGTAAAACCATTGCACCCAGGCCATGCTTAGGTCACAATGTGGTGCAACTAAAGAATCTCATACTTTGGCAAGTTATCACAAAAAGGAAGCTTGGAAATAAAAGAAACAGCAAAAGAGGTCATGTGTAGTTTCAGCAGTCATAGGTCTACTGGGCTGTGGTCTAAATTGCCTGACAGAAAGTGGGTTAAGGAGTGGATTGGGTGGGGAGAATGGTAGGGGTAGATGGGATTACTCCTAGGAGATCCAAGATTCCATCACCCAAGGGTGTGTCAAGTAGTCTATAAGTCCATTAAGCTGCAACCAAAATTGCCCAATAGAAAGAAAGCTGGTGACTCATGGGTCACAGATTATCGTAAGTCATGGGCAGCACAGTGGCTAAATGGTTAGCGCTTCCACCTGGCAGTACTAGGGTCGGTGGTTCAAATCCCAGCCACGGCACCTCCTGCCTGGAGTTTGCATGTTCTCCCTGTGCCTGCGTGGGTTTCCTCAGGGTACTCCAGTTTCCTCCCACACTCCAAAGACATGCTGGTAGGTGAATTGGATCCTGTCTAAATTGTCCCTAGTTTTTGTATGTATGAATGTAAGTTAGGAACCTTAGATTGTACACCCCTTGAGGGTTAGGGACTGATGTGAATGTATAATATATATATGTAAAGCGCTGCGTAAATTGACTGTGCTATATAAGTACCTGAAATAAATAAATCTTGAGCTTGGCCATAGTGTCTGTGAGTTTGGCTGTTAGTTATTTGCTTGTATGCATCGAATGAACTCTAGATTTGACCTTGGACAGCTTGAGGTGTTTGACAGGCATGTATTCATAACGGTCTGTTTTGTTGCCCTCAGAACATGTGTAATACAAGCGGACTGACAATTAATGGGGCCCCTGGGCAATAGGGGATCATGGGGCCCCTGTGTCCTTGCCCAAACTCAAAAAAGCCTATGAAAAAGGTGAATTTGTATTTTGTGAGACCTTCCAGTTTTAGAGTGAGGAGTGGCTCACTAAGGTTCATTTGGATAGGACTTTTCCACAGTTTCTGAACTACTGGACAGCTCCACCATGAGTGTAACAAGAATCCTGGCTCCTGGCATCCCCAAAAGCAGTTTGGTGAGTGGCCTGGAGTAACGTTGACAAGATGGTTGGGGACTGAGCAGAACTTTTTTTTTTGTTGTTTAGAGAAAAAAAGCATTTTGGGGGGCAGGATTTCCTTGTGCTACAAATTTGTGGCCACATTTCAGATTCCAATGTCCTTACATTTTTAATGACTTTTCATTTGAGCCTGCAAACCATCAAAAGCCCCTTCAAAATTACTTTCCCCTTTGGTGAAGCCATGCATTTCACCAAATGACTATATTATGCAAAAATGTTCTCATGGCACGGTGACAATTTCCAAGTCTTGCTTATCCCTAAACTTTATAGGTTACCCAATACAAAGCCAAACATTACCTACATTGCTCTTGTATGATGTCCACACACTATATCCAAGTTTATGGTTTCTTTAATGCTGAAGTTTAATCTGCCTTTATTTTGCCTTGTCTGGTTCCTCTCTGCCCCTTTATCAACCTGGTAATTAATGTTTTTAATGAAACCTTTCCAGTTTCAATACATATATTCTCTGAGACCCAATGGTGGGTTTCTGTGCTTCTCTACGTAACAGTGAGACATCATGGCTGGTGGGAGAGGCCAGCTGTACATAGCATTCTGAAAACATCACAGCACCTTTCCTCAGTACTCTTCTCAAGTGCCCTCAGCCCTGATGCAAGCAGTTGGCTGCAGGTCAATGTGTTCCCTTGAGTACAGAACCACCCTGTGACAGGAGTCACACTGGGTGGGGGGCCCATGGAACCCAGCTCACTTTGGAGAGGTGGGGAGACCCCTGTCTCAGCTCCCCATATCCCTCTTATGTGTAAGTCACCCTGTGCCTGTTAGGGGTACGGGGTGATCTGTCCTAATATTGTGTAGACATGTCTAGGAGATAGGAGGGGGTTGTGGATTGTTTAATGCCATGTGGTTGCATCCAATTGTTCTATTGTGTGTCTTGCTTAAGAGCAAACTATTATGGGATGTATGTGTTTATGTGTATTGGCTTGGTGGGGGGTGTCTGCAGCAGCCCTCCCTCCTGATGGGACTGTCTGTTGGTGTGTCTCTTGTTACTAAATGTAGATTGCCCTGCCCTGTGACATTATGCAGGGAGGGGGGATTGTTCCCATGAGTGTATATATCTTGTATCTGTGTTAAAATAAACTAGTCTACCTTCTGGTTTACTTCAAGACTGGTGTCGTCTAGTCTTGTATGGTCTGCTGTGGTGTCTGTGGTCAGTGTTCGGACGGGGAAGCGGTATTATAACGGAAGTACCCAATTGCAGTCTGGGTTGGTTCCGTTACACACCCATTAAAGTCACGCCCACACTCTTTGGTGCATGAGAGGGATGTTGCACAAGAACAAGAACCTGAAGTCCCAGAAACACTTTGAAAAAGCTTATTAAGACTAGTACATGAAGCTCATAATAAATATGAGTGGAGCTTCTGATGGGCGGCCTTCTTCCTACAGATCGTTGTTTAATGATTTCTTTTCTTCATCGTCTGAAGTTGTTCTTCAATACTAAGGACTTCCTAATGTTTCCTGAGGATATGAATAGCCAGGTTTACATGAAACACTCAGGACTCCATTTCTTATGCAATCCAATAATCTTTATGCCGTGTAACCTCTTCCTGACCCCCCCCCCCCATGCGTCATAAATTCTGCACACATTACCAGAATCTTTTCTCTCTGGGTTGCTGTATGTTTGACTTCCAACATGGCTTATTTATTGAAAACATCAATTTTGTAGCATCGCTGCATTGCAGCCTGTTCTGTACCCATGACAGCTCTATAAAGAGATTGGAGGCTCATCTGTCCCATCCCCCCCCCCCCCCTCCAACATACATCTTCTCCATTCATGGGAGAACTCCACTTTGCATTAAAAACCACCAGCAAACCTCATCTCAGGATAGGGATGCTTCCTTCCATGAGGTTCACAGTCGGTTGATGTAGGGAACAGGAGGATTAGGAAGGAGCATTGTGTGTAATGACTAGGCTCTTTGCAGGACATACAGTGGGGCAAAAAAGTATTTAGTCAGCCACCAATTGTGCAAGTTCTCCCACTTAAAAAGATGAGAGAGGCCTGTAATTGGCATCATAGGTAGACCTCAACTATGAGAGACAAAATGAGAAAAAAAATCCAGACAATCACATTGGCTGATTTGGAAAGAATTTATTTGCAAATTATGGTGGAAAATAAGTATTTGGTCAATATCAAAAGTTCATGTCAATACTTTGTTATATATCCTTTGTTGGCAATGACAGAGGTCAGACGTTTCCTGTAAGTCTTCACAAGGTTGGCACACACTGTTGCTGGTATGTTGGCCCATCCTCCATGCAGATCTCCTCTAGAGCAGTGATGTTTTGGGGCTGTCACTGGGCAACACAGACTTTCAACTCCCTCCAAAGGTTTTCTATGGGGTTGAGATCTGGAGATTGGCTAGGCCACTCCAGGACCTTGAAATGCTTCTTACGAAGCCACTCCTTCATTGCCCGGGCGGTATGTTTGGGATCATTGTCATGTTGGAAGACCCAGCCACGTTTCATCTTCAATGCCCTTGCTGATGGAAGGAGGTTTGCACTCAAAATCTCACGATACATGGCCCCATTCATTTTGTCCTGTACATAGATCAGTCGTCCTGGTCCCTTTGCGGAGAAACAGCCCCAAAGCATGATGTTGCCACCCCCATGCTTCACAGTAGGTATGGTGTTCTTTGGATGCAACTCAGCATTCTCTCTCCTCCAAACACGACGAGTTGTGTTTCTACCAAACAGTTCTATTTTGGTTTCATCTGACCATATGACATTCTCCCAATCCTCTTCTGGATCATCCAAATGCTCTCTAGCAAACTTCAGATGGGCCCGGACATGTACTGGCTTAAGCAGGGGGTCACGTCTGGCACTGCAGGATCTGAGTCCCTGGCGGCGTAGTGTGTTACTGATGGTAGCCTTTGTTATGTTGGTCCCAGCTCTCTGAGGTCATTCACTAGGTCCCCCCGTGTGGTCCTGGGATTTTTGCTCACCGTTCTTGTGATCATTTTGACCCCACAGGATGAGATCTTACGTGGAGCCCCAGATCGAGGGAGATTATCAGTGGTCTTGTATGTCTTCCATTTTCTAATTATTGCTCCCACAGTTGATTTGTTCACACCAGGCTGCTTGCCTATTGCCTGGTGCAGGTCTACAATTTTGTTTCTGGTGTCCTTCGACAGTTCTTTGGTCTTCACCATAGTGGAGTTTGGAGTGTGACTGTTTGAGGTTGTGGACAGCTGTCTTTTATACTGATAACAAGTTCAAACAGGTGCCATTGATACAGGTAATGAGTGCAGGACAGAGGAGCCTCTTAAAGAAGAAGGTACAGGTCTGTGAGAGCCAGAAATCTTGCTTGTTTGTAGGTGACCAAATACTTATTTTCCACCATAATTTGCAAATAAATTCTTCCCAAATCAGCCAATGTGATTGTCTGGATTTGTTTTCTTATTTTGTCTCTCATAGGTGAGGTCTACCTATGATGCCAATTACAGGCCTCTCATCTTTGTAAGTGGAAGAACTTGCACAATTGGTGGATGACTAAATACTTTTTTGCCCCACTGTAGCCTGGTGGGGAACTGTCAGAGACAAAGTAAAGTCAAAAGTCATAAAAAGCACAAAGTCATTGGGGGGGTATTTACTAAAACTGGAGCACTGGAGAATCTGGTACAGCTGTGAATGGTAACCAATCAGCTTCCAATTTCAGCTTGTTCTATTAATGCAGGCTATAGATGGGTCGTTTATCGGCTGAATTTTCGTCCGACCGAAAAATCGGCTGATATTCACACTGTAAGTGGGGCAATGCCGTCAGCCGTTTTTTGGGGATCTTCTCATTTCTTTTTATCGGTCATGCTGGAAAATCTACGAAAAACGGATATTTTTTGTAAGCATTGGTGGCAGCATCGACCCATTTTTTCGTTTATCGGCCGACAATTCGGCCGATAAGCAGTCCATCTATGGCCAGCCTAAGCTTTGACAATAAAACTTGGAAGCTGATTGGTTTCTACATAGAGCTGCACCAGAGTATCCCTGCTCCGGTTATAGTAAATACCGCCCATGACGTCAATGCTCATTTCAAAAGATATCAAATAACATGAAATATTGTGGTGCAATGTCAAACAAAGCCCCACACTGGTTAGGACTTGGCACACACTCAACACCCAAAGAACACATCCATAGAGTAACAGAAAATAGAAGCTCCTATTTTAATAAAGGAAGAAGGCATGTAGTCTACCTTCTCCGGGGCCTAGGGCCAAGAGTTTCTGGAGCCATCTTGGAGGCTATGAACATTGTCCTGAAGGTGGCTAAGACCAGACGGAGAATCGAGCGCTCAGCAGGCCACTTCCTAGAAAGCCCCATTCTGGCCTACGCCTTAGGTCAGAGGTTTTCAAACTGTGGCCATTGGTTTTCCTTTATCCAGCCCTTGGGGCACTAGTTCTCTCACTGACACCAGTGATCAGCAGGACAGTGGCAAAGTGGTTAGCACTTCTGCCTAACAGCAGTAGGGTCGTCAGTTCAAATCCCAACCATGGCACTACCTGCTTAGAGTTTGCATGTTCTCCCTGTGTCTGTGTGGGTTTCCTCCCACATTCCAAAGACAGGCTGGTGGGTTAATTGTATCCTGTATAGATTGGCCCTCGTATGTGAATGTGAACTAGGGACCTTAGGCTGTAAGCTTCTTAAAGGCAGGGACTGATGTGAATGTACAATATATATGTGTAAACCGCTGTGTAAATTGACAGGACTTTATAAGTACCTGTAATAAATGGGGTACTATTCCTTCCACTGACACCAACAATGATGAAGCACCATTCCTTCCACTGACACCAACAATGGGGTGCTATTGCTCCCACTGACATCACCAATGAGGCACCATTCTTTCCACTGACACCAACAATGGGACACTATTCCTTCCACTGACACCAACAATGGGGTGCTATTCCTCCCACTGACACTAACAATAAGGACCCCATCTTTCCACTGACACCAAAAATGGGGCACCATTCCTTCCACTGACACCAACAATGGGGCACTATTCCTCCCACTGAAACTAACAATGAGGCACCATTCCTTCCACAGACACCAACAACTGGCCACTATTTCTCCCACTGACACCAACAATGAGGTGCTATTCCTTCCAATGACACGAACAATGAGGCACCATTCCTTCCACTGACAAAACACTGGGGCACTATTCCTTCCACTGATACCAACAATGGAGTGCTATTCCTCCCAATGACACTAACAATGAGGCACCATTTCTTCCACGGACACAACAATGGGACACTTTTCCTTCCACTGACACCAACAATAGGGTGCTATTCCTCTCACTGACAATAACAATGAGGCACCATTCCTTCCACTGACACCAACAATAGGGCACTATTCCTTTTACTGACACCAACGATGTCAGAGTATTCTTTCCATTGACACCATATGGATACTTTTCTACCCCCACATTTTTTACCCGATGATGTCATCACTGGACCTCCGTGCTTTTCTATGCAATTCAAGCAGATCATGGCTGGTGGGAGGGGCTGGCAGGGTACCGTTTAAAGCTTCCTAAAAACGTCACAGCGCTTTGCTTCTCCTCCTCTGTGAGCTCTGATGCAAGCAGTGGGCTGAATCTTGGGAGGAATTATGCAAATATCAAAATGTCTCTATGGATGGGTGTCAGTCAGGAGAAGTGGGCATTTCTAGGCTACATGTGTATGCTGAGCCTTCATAATTGAAAGAAATGAGAGGCCAGGTTGGGAAGGACAGGGCCCTCTTAATAGTATCATGGGCCCTGTGCAAAGTGATATACTGGGGCCCCTACCAGCCTGCCTCAATTTACTCATCAACTCTCAAGAATGAAAGTATAAATAGTTGATAGAATTAAACATAAATTTATTAGGACTTTCAATAAAATTGATTATAAACAATAAGAAAACATGCCATAAATCAAAGACTAATCAACACAAAGGGCACGGGGGGGGGAGCAGAAGGGCACAATACGGGGATCAGGAGGGCACAGTACGGGGGGGGGGGCAGCAGAAGGACACAGTACAGGGGGTCAGGAGGGCACAATACTGGGATCAGGAGGGCACAGTACGGGGGGGGGGGGAACAGAAGGGCACAGTACAGGGGGAGTCAGGAGGGCACAATACTGGGATCAGGAGGGCAAAGTACGGGGGAGGGGGGAGCAGAAGAGCACAGTACAAGGGGAGTCAGGAGGCACAATACTGAGATCAGGAGGGCACAGAACAGGAGTAGTCAAGAGGGCACAATACTGGGATCAGGAGGGCACGGTGGGGGGGGGGAGCAGAAGGGCACAGTACAGGGGGAGTCAGGAGGCACAATACTGGGATCAGAAAGGCACAGTATGGGGGGAGTCAGGAGGGCACAATACTGAGATCAGGAGGGCACAGTACGGGGGGGGGTCAGGAGGGCACAATACTGGGATCAGGAGGGCACAGTACGGGGGGGGGGAGCAGAAGAGCACAGTACAAGGGGAGTCAGGAGGCACAATACTGGGATCAGGAGGGCACAGAACAGGAGTAGTCAAGAGGGCACAATACTGGGATCAGGAGGGCACGGTGGGGGGGGGGAGCAGAAGGGCACAGTACAGGGGGAGTCAGGAGGCACAATACTGGGATCAGGAGGGCACAATATGGGGGGAGACAGGAGGGCACAATACTGGGATCAGAAGGGCACAGTACGGAGGAGGGGGGAGCAGAACAGCACAGTACAAGTGGAGTCAGGAGGCACAATACTGGGACCAGGAAGGCACAGTACGGGGGGGGGGAGCAGAAGGGCACAGTACAGGGGGAGTCTGGAGGGCACAATACTGGGATCAGTTGGGCACAGTACGGGGGAGGGGAGCAGAAGGGCACAGTACAAGGGGAGTCAGGAGGCACAATACTGGGATCAGGAGGGCACAGTGCGGGGGGAGTCAGGAGGGCACAATACTGGAATCAGGAGGGCACAGTACGGGGGAGGGGGGAGTAGAAGAGCACAGTACAGGGGGAGTCAGGAGGCACAATACTGGGATCAGGAGGGCACAGTACGGGGGGGGGGGGGAGCAGAAGGGCGCAGTACAAGGAGAGTCAGGAGGCACAATACTGGGATCAGGAGGGCACAGTATGGGGGGAGCAGAGGGGCACAGTATGGGGAAGGGGGGTCAGGAGAGCACAATACTGGGATCAGGAGGGCACAGTACAGGTTCTGGGACACTGCCCGGACCACCTCGGGACAGCTTAGTAAAAAGCGTGACTGTCCCAACAAATCTGGGACAGTTGGTAAGTATGATGTAATGCAAGATTATTATGAGGCCCCCATACACCTGGACAGTGCTTAGAGGTGCCCATCCATTAAGACAGCCTTAGTAGAGGAAAGGCTTGATGATGCTGGATGTCCTCCGGCCACGAAATGAGGTGGGCTGTATCTGATTTGCAGGACATTCTGAGAAGCTCACAGTGTGCAGTGAAATCAGAGAAAGCCATTTCAATCCAGGAGAGGAGCGGGTACAACCATGCAAGACTGAAGGGGAGGCCGGAGTTCAGCTTTAACAAAATGGTTTCAGCATCGTCCTAACAGGAAGAAGGTTTTACTTAAAAAAATATGTAAAAAGTCTTTCCTCCGGCTTCTCACAAGGGCCGCTGTTAATGTCCCCCGGCGCAGCAATCTTTATAAATAGACCGAAGCGTTAAGAGATTTTCCGTTGAATGTATTCCAATAAAACTCGTATTTTATTTTTGGTGCCATTGAAAAAAAAAAAAAAAAGGTATCCACATTCATATATCTTCCTCAAAGGCCGCGCATGAATATCAAATGGATTTTATCCCACAGTGGCTGGAGGCGATGTAGCAATCCATTATAGCTTGTCATCCCATCTTCATGTGGACTAACTGGGACTCTCCTCAGTAGAATGTTATTAGTCGGATCCTCACACCGCAGAGAATTTCTCAATCATGTCTGCCCGGCTCCGACTTATTATGCTAAATTATGCAGAGACGGAGCACAGAACTTCGAGGTGATCTGCCCTACAAAAGTCTGGCCCCACCAATAGGATCGGAGTACGACATGGAGATGTGCATGTCTTATTATTGTTTTCCTCCTTTCAACAATTAGGCAATTGTCTGCCAGGGAAATGACCCGCTTCAGTATCGGCACTTCCACCCTCTTCATGTCCAGGCCAATTTTCAGCTTTCAGCACTGTCGGAATTTTCATGACGTTTGCGCAGTCATGCAACACTGTACCCTGAAATTGTTATAATTTTTTTGAGACCGATAAAGCTTTTAATCACCACTGGGAGTTTTATTTTTTGCTAAACAAACAAAAAAAGTGTGGATATTTAAAAAAAATTTTTTTTCTTAGTTTCTTCTTTTCTAAATTAATTTCTAAAATTTGGCAAATAAGTAATTTTTCTACTTCACTGATGTGCGCTGATGAGGCTGCACTGATGGGCACTGATATTCTGCATTGATGGGTACTGATGAGGCTGCTTTGATGGGCACTGATGAGGCTGCATTGATGAGGCAGCACTGATGGGCACTAATAAGCTGCACTGATGAGGCGGCGCTGATGGCTATTGATATGCTACAGTGATGGGCACTGATGAGGCAGCATTGATGTGCACTGATAAGGCTGCACTGATGGACACTGATATTTTGCACCGATGGGCACTGGTAGGCTGCACTGATGAAGCTACATTGATGTGCACTGATGGGTACTGATGAGGCGACACTGGTGAGGCAGCACTGACGGGCACTAATAAGCTGCACTGATGGGCACTGATGAGGTGGCACTGATTAGGCTGCATATATGTGCATTGATGAGGCAGCACTGATGGGCACTAATAAGCTGCACTAATGAGGCGGCGCTGATGGCTACTGATATGCTGCAGTGATGGGCACTGGTAGGCTGCACTGATGAAGCTACATTGATGTGCACTGATGAGGCTGCACTGATGGGCACTGATGAGGCAGCACTGATGGGCACTAATAAGCTGCACTGATAAGGAGGAACTGATGAGACAGCACTGATGGGCACTGATAGGCAGCGCTGATGGGCACTGATATACTGCATGTATAGGCACTGATACGCTGCACTGATGGGCACTGATATACTGTACGTACTGTACGGGCACTGATATGCCGTACTGATGGGCACTGATTGGCACTGATGGGGCTGCACCGATAATCAGGGCACTGCCAGGGCCGGACTGAAAACTCATGGGGCCCCCGGGCAATAGGGGATCATGGGGCCCCTGTGTCCTTGCCCAAACTCAAAAAAGCCTATGAAAAAGGTACCAGGGGCATCTCATGGGGCCCCCTACTGACCCTGGGCCCTCGGGCAGTGCCCGAGTTTCCAAATGGTCAATCCGCCCCTGAACCCAGGCTGCTACTCAGCCCTCCTCTCTGACAATCAGGATTCTAGCTCTCCCTAGCTAACTAGGAGGGCACTACATTTAGAACAAGCATATAGCGTACCTGGTGAAGACTGCAACATTGAGGAGGCCTCTCTTGCACCTCCTGCTCAACACTCCTGAAGGTGGAGAGAGTGTGAAGGCATGGGGTAAGGGAGAATGTCACCAGCACACCGAGGATCACCAATATGGGTCCAAAAGTTTTAATGAACGATCACATAGTTATAGCAAGGCAACCTTTCAGAGTCTCGCAGGACCCCTTCATCAGGCATGTGACCAAATTGGCCACATGCCTGATGAAGGGGTCCTGCGAGACTCTGAAATGTTGCCTTGCTATAACTATGTGATCGTTCATTAAAACTTTTGGACCCATATTGGTGATCCTCGGTGTGCTGGTGACATTCTCTCTTGTTGATTCTGTTCGGTTCCAGCTGACGGTCGCTGCAGCACCCACTTATACACACTGCCATTTTTAATGCAGGAACGTGTGCGTTTGGATTGTACACTTGCATTGAAGGCATGGAGTAGCATGAGTGCTGAAGTAGTTGGCTCGCGAAGTCAGCTTCTTAGGTGGGTAGAGCTGGAAGTTGCCCTCATCAGGACAGGATGCTGATGCAGCTGGGCACCAGAGCAGGAGACAGAAGCAGAATCAGGAGGCAAACAGCGGTCAGCGACAGCCGAACAGCGGGGGAGCAAATCGACAGACAGAGCAAGTTCAGGAGACCAGGGCAATGAAGTACAGAATCAACAGGCAAGGACAAGTCCAGTAAACCGACAGAGGTCAAAATACTCAGAGCAACGTAGGGTAGGAGCAGAGGCAAAGTCCTGGGGAAATCCGGGTCATACCGATGGGCTCTAATGAGTGGCACTGATGGGCAATGATGAGGCGGCACTGACGAGGCAGCACTGATGAGGCCACAATGATGGGCATTGATGAGGAGGCACTGATGAGGCTGCACTTATATACTGCATTGATGGGCACTGATAGGCGACACTTCTGGACAATGATGAGGTAGCACTGATGAGGCAGCACTGATGAGGCAGCACTGATGAGGCCACAATGATGGGCATTGATGAGGAGGCATTGAAAAGGCTGCACTTATATACGACACTGATGGGCACTGAAAGGGGGCACTGATGGGCACTGATAGGCAACACTGATGGGCAGTGATAGGCGGCACTGATGAGGCTGCACTGATGAGGTATCACTGATGAGGCCACAATGATGGGCATAGAAGAGAAGGCAGTGATGAGGCTGCACTTATATGCGGCACTGATGGGCACTAAAAGGGGGCACTGATGGACACTGATAGGCGACCCTGATGGGCAATAATGAGGCAGCACTGATGAGATGGCACTGATGAGGCAGCACTGATGAGTCCACAATGATGGGCATTGATGAGAAGGTACTGATGAGGCTGCACTTATATGGGGCACTGATGAGCACTGAAAGGGGGCACTGATGGAAACTGATAGGCTACACTGCTGGGCATTAATGAGGCAGCACTGATGAGTGGCAAGACTGGAGCTGTGCTATTAGAGTGGCAGGGAGGTAAATCTGGCCCTACCAGGATCATTATGGTAGACGCTTGATGCTTGCGTCTATACACAGCGATTTGTCGTGATATATTTGTGCTGCTACATTGTATCCTCATCAGCTGCTACACCTTTGATAATACAGCGAACGATTTAATTGAGTCTATTGACACCTTGAATACCAGACACTCTGCAAAATTGCAAGGCCTTCCCGCTATATCTGGGGGACCGGAGGTCATTTCCTTCTCGAATCGCACCTCGTTAGGATCTGCCTGTTGTGTTCACGTTTAAATTAGAATATTTTTCCATTTAAACGTTCGCCGGCGACCCCACAATCTCCTCTGCGGAGAAAGAATCAGACGTGTCGATTACACGGTCTTTGGTGGCTGGATTGAGGATTGATCTGGCTTTAATGTGGTGACATTTTTTATCTTACACATTTTCAATCACAGCGTCTCTATCTCTTTGTTTTCCAATAGCGGTTTGCACGGTGCTGGAGGACCTCATCTTATGGGGTTCTGCTGTGCAAAGTGAAAGGACAATTCCAGCAGCCGCCACTCTCCTACCGGTCCATAGAGTACGTCTCTGGTAGAATCTCCGAAACATCCGAAACTCATCGAGTGCAAAGCACATGGAGCTCATCTGGGATCAAGGGCCTATAGGAGCCCATTTTACCCTGAGACCAGGGGCGGACTGACCATTTGGAAACTCGGGCACTGCCCGAGGGCCTGGGGTCAGTAGGGGGCCCCATGAGCTGCCCCTGGTACCTTTTTCATAGGCTTTTTTGAGTTTGGGCAAGGACACAGGGGCCCCATGATCCCCTATTGACCGGGGGCCCCATGAGTTGTCAGTCCGCCCCTGATCCAAACCTAGGGGATGGGGGCTGAGCATCACACATACACTATATTGCCAAAAGTATTGGTCGGCCGGCCTTTCCATGCACATGACTTTCCCATCCCAGTCTTAGTCCGTAGGGTTCAATATGGAGTTGGCCCCATCTTTTGCAGCTATAACAGCTTCAACTCTTCTGGGAAAGCCGTCCACAAGGTTTAGGAGGGTGTCTATGGGAAGGTTGGACCATTCTTCCAGAAGCACATTTGTCAGGTCAGGCACTGATATCGGGGGAGGAGGCCAGGCTCGCAGTCTCTGCTCTAATTCATCCCAAAGGTGTTCTATGGGGTTGAGGTCAGGACTCTGTACAGGACAGTCAAGTTCCTCCACCCCAAACTGGCTCCTCCATGTCTTTATGGACCTTGCTTTGTGCACTGGTGCGCAGTCATGTTGGAACAGGAAGGGACCATCCCCAAACTCTTCCCACAAAGTTGGGAGCATGAAACTGTCCAAAATGTCTTGGTATGCTGACGCCTTAAGAGTTCCCTTCACTGGAACTAGGGGGCCAAGCCCAACCCCTGAAAAACACCCCACACCATAATCCCCCCTCCACCAAACTTTACACTTGGCACAATGCAGTCAGGTAAGTACCGTTCTCCTGGCAACCGCCAAACCCAGACACGTCCATCGGATTGCCAGACAGAGAAGCGTGATTGGTCAGTACAGAGAACACTCTAGATTGTGCTGGGGGGATTTTGGGGCAAAGATGTGTGCTAGGAGGGGGGATTAGGGGGTTTGTGCTAGAAGAGGTGATATGGTAGAGCAGCAAGGGGAATTGTGGTAGGAAGGGAAATTTTTTTTCGAGGGAGGGGGGAATTTGTGGTAATAGGGATGATTGTGTGGTATTCGTGCTAGGAAGGGGTATTGGGGGGAATTTATGCTGAGAGGGGGGATTTGGAAGGGTGAGATGTGTCCTCAGAGAGGAAATTTGAAGAGTAGAGGATTTGTGCTAGGAGAGGGTTCTTTTTTTGGGGGGGAGGGTTTGTGGTAGTAGGGATGATTGTACGGTATTCGTATTGGGGGGGGGTTAATTTGTACTGGGAGGGGGGATTTGGAGGGGTGAGAGGTCATGTCCTCGGAGGGGAAATTTGACGAATAGAAGATTTTTGCTAGGAGGGAGTAACTTTTTTTGGGGGGGGAGGTTTGTTGTAGTAGGGATGATTGTGGGGTATTCGTATTGAGGGGGACTAATTTGTGCTGGGAGGGCGGATTTGGAGGGGTGAGAGGTCGTTGTCCTTGGAGGGGATATTTGACAGGTAGAGGATTTGTGCCAGGAGGGGGTAACCTTTTTTTTTGGGGGGGGGGTTGTGGTAGTAGGGATGATTGTATGGTATTCGTATTGGGGGGTGTAATTTGTGCTGGGAGAGGGGATTTGGAGGGGTGAGAGGTCATGTCCTCGGAGGGGAAATTTGATAGGTAGAGGATTTGTGCTAGGAGGGGGTAACTTTT
This sequence comes from Staurois parvus, assembly GCF_062004578.1. Taxonomy (NCBI): domain Eukaryota; kingdom Metazoa; phylum Chordata; class Amphibia; order Anura; family Ranidae; genus Staurois; species Staurois parvus. The sequence continues at coordinate 33,124 of NW_028318573.1, read as the reverse complement.
TTTTGGGGGGGGTTGTGGTAGTAGGGATGATTGTAGGGTATTTGTATTGGGGGGGCTTAATTTGTGCTGGAAGGGGGGATTTGGAGGGGTGAGAGGTTGTGTCCTCAGAGGGGAGATTTGACGAATAGAGGATTTGTACTAGGAGGGGTAACTTTTTTTTGGGGGGGGTTGTGGTAGTAGGGATGATTGTGGGCTATTCATATTGGGGGGTATTTGTATTGAGGGGGCTTAGTTTGTGCTGGGAGGGGGGATTTGGAGGGGTGAGAGGTCGTGTCCTCGGAGGGGAGATTTGACGAATAGAGGATTTGTACTAGGAGGGGTAACTTTTTTTTTGGGGGGGGTTGTGGTAGTAGGGATGATTGTGGGCTATTCATATTGGGGGGTATTTGTATTGAGGGGGCTTAATTTGTGCTGGGAGGGGGGATTTGGAGGGGTGAGAGGTCGTGTCCTCGGAGGGGAGATTTGACGAATAGAGGATTTGTACTAGGAGGGGGTAACTTTTTTTGGGGGGGGGGTTGTGGTAGTAGGGATGATTGTGGGCTATTCATATTAGGGGGGTATTTGTATTGAGGGGGCTTAATTTGTGCTGGGAGGGGGGATTTGGAGGGGTGAGAGGTCGTGTCCTCGGAGGGGAAATTTGACGGGTAGATTTGTGCTAGGATGGGCGACTTTTTTTTTTTGGGAGGGGGAAGCATTTGTGCTGGGGGGGATTTAGCGGGCAAACATTTGTTCAGGGAGGGGGGATTTCAGCAAGGGGGATGGACTACTGGGAGGAGGAGGAATTTATGCTTAGTTGGTAAGCATGCAGATTTGTGCTCAATTTTTTTTATGGGGGGGGATTTTTGCTGATACATAATGCTGATACTTCTTGGGGAGGGGCGGCGCAGTTCGGCATGTTCCCTGGGCTGCTTACAGGGCAGCTTTGTTGGTAAATGCCCGTTCCTTGTTTCCCCGTCCTCATTATCCACACCTGGACTCCAAGACTGTCACCGACAACTGGAAGGAAGAGCAACAAATGATCTCGATTTCACGTTTGTCAATCAACTAAATAATAAAAACTGCGGTGTCAAGGCATGCAAATAATATCAGCAGGAGAGGGTAACCTGCTCGGGGACAGGCAATCATCTATATTGGAATATTTATCATCCCGTTTAGTAAGAGATGCTTCAACATTTCACTCACTTTAATAATGTCACTCCGCGTGATTGTCAGGAAAAGTAAATGGATTTCTTAAAGGAAAAAAAAATCATTATTTTTTTTCAAGTTCCAAGTCAGCCTTTCCCAATGGAGGATCTCGGGAACCATGGAGGGGTTGGATGAGCCCTGAACTATTGATGTCTCTCAGTAGCCAAAGACATCAGTAGTGGGACAGTATTTTCACTGATGATAATGAAGGAGTGTCTTTGTGTCACTGATCCAGGGGTGGACTGACCATTTGGAAACCCGGGTCAGTAGGGGGCCCCATGAGATACCCCTGGTAACTTTTTCGCAGGCTTTTTTGAGTTTGGGCAAGGACACAGGGGCCCCATGATCCCCTATTGCCCGGGGGTCAGTAGGGGGCCCCATGAGATGCCCCCGGTACCTTTTTCATAGTCTTTTTTGAGTTTGGGCAAGGACAATGTGGCCAATTTGGTCACATGCCTGATGAAGGGGTCCTGCGAAACTCTGAAAGGTTGCCTTGCTATAACTATGTGATCGTTTATTAAAACTTTTGGACCCATATTGGTGATCCTCGGTGTGCTGGTGACATTCTCCCTTACCCCATGCCTTCACACTCTCTCCACCTTCAGGAGTGTTGAGCAGGAGGTGCAAGAGAGGCCTCCTCAATGTTGCAGCCTTCACCAGGTACGCTATATGCTTGTTCTAAATGTAGTGCCCTCCTAGCTAGCTAGGGAGAGCTAGAATCCTGATTGTCAGAGAGGAGGGCTGAGTAGCAGCCTGGGTTCAGGGGCGGATTGACCATTTGGAAACTCGGGCACTGCCCGAGGGCCCAGGGTCAGTAGGGGGAGCCATGAGATGCCCCTGGTACCTTTATCATAGGCTTTTTTGAGTTTGGCCAAGGACACATGGGTCCCATGATCCCCTATTGCCCGGGGGCCCCATGAGTTGTCAGTCCGCCCCTGCACTGATCATTAATATCCTTCTCCTATTGGTCACTCTTCGGTTTAAGGGTTCATGTACACTGCAGCTGAAAAACTGACATTCAAGAGCTGTTCAGCGTTTTTTTCAGCAGCCCCTGAACTCTCCCTAATGTTTTCGTCATTTACAGTCATTTTCAGGCAGTTGAGTTTACAGTCGTTTCTTTGAACGCACCATACTTCTGTTCAGGAGTTGATTTTACCGGCGTTCCAAACGCCTGTAGACGCGGTTAACCGTGTCTACAAGCGTTTGCGTTTAGAAGCGTTTTTTAACTGTTCCATGTCCAGATGCTGTCCAGAGTCTTTTTTCATCATCAGAAATGCATGCAAAGCATTTTCCATGTATTCAAATGGACCCGGTACACCAGCGCAGTCAGTTCCAGGAAGGAAAAGATGGTAAAACGCGCCGCATTATGCTCATGATGGGATCCATAGTGAATACAACCAGAAAAGACAGGTCATCTCAACACATACTGCTCTCTCTGCTTATGCTCTCTCTATTTCTCTCAAAATGTCTGAAATAGTAAATTTTTTACTATTTTCAGTGCATTCTGGGCATTTGGGAAGGTCTCCTGAGGTTATCTTTTAAAAACGCTTCTAAATGCAAACGCGCATAAACGTGTTTTGCAAACTCGGCTAGACTGACATTTTTTAACCTACTTTTTCCAGCAGTCAGTTTCCATCGTTCAGAAGAGTTTTCCAAACACCCCATGTACATGAGCCCTAAAATGCCCCTATGCATTGACATACCTGCAAAGATCCAGTGGGATGAATTTACTAAACCTGGAGAGTGCAAAATCTGGTGCAGTTCAGCATAGAAACCAATCAGCTTCCAGGTTTTTCAATTGAACAAGCCGAAGTTAGAAGCTGATTGGCTACCATGCTCAGGTGCACCAGATTTTGCCCCAGTCTGTCCAGACAGTATGGTCAAATATACAATGAGCATATGGCGCAAACCTAAAGAAAAGTAAAGAACGTGGAATATAACCAGTAAGCAATAAATTGTGCCAAGTCCATATACAGTCCATAAATAACTTAAAAGTCCATAGGAAACATCTAGACAGCTCCACCAAGAGACTGGAATATATCTCTGCAAAAACAAAAAAGAACACAAGGGAGCGCCTCTAAGTGCAGTATTGAGAATTAATTTAAAGCAGAGCTCTACCCAAAAGGGGAAGTTAACGCTTTGTCCCCCACTCCCCATTAACAATGGGCACCTTTAGGGAGCGGGTAGCCGAATTTGACAGGTACCCGCTCCCACTTCTGCTGCGATTGCCTATGCGATTGGAAGTGGAAGTTGTCCTCCCTCCCTCCCCGTAGTCTTCTTAGCCACATGACAGGTCCCAGAAGACTGCGGGGCCCATTCACAATCCACAGCGCTTCTCGCGCATGCGCAGTGGGCACCCGGCTGTGAAGCCGCAAGCTGTCACAGCCGGGTGCCCACACTGAAGATGCTGGCACCAGGGAGAGAAGACGGCTGGTGAGGACACCGCGGGACCGAGGGACAGGTAAGTGGCTGTATTTTAAAAGTCAGCAGCTACAGTTTTTGTAGCTGCTGACTTTTTTTTTTTTTCTTTCAGGTGGAACTCCACTTTAATGATCTGTACATAAAACACTCACATGTGTATAGAATTAAAAGCCTAGAATAGGTGAAGACCAAAGCCACTCTACTAGCCCTTCCACTTTTGGTGTATGGCATCGGCGTCCGGGGTGAGGTGGAGCCAAAAGAGGGATGGACATCAACGTTCCGCAGGAGGCACCGGCTCCCAGAGATGGAGAAGGCCGCGGAACCGAAAGTGATGTCAGTGCATTTTGGCTGCGTTTTGCATTTTTATTCTGCTGAGTGAAAAGAAAAAATCAACTTTAAAAAAAAAAAAAGATGAACGCTGTAAAAACGCATCCAAAACTTGTCAAAAACGTAGTAAAACGCAAAAGGAACTGTAAAAAGCACTACAACACAAACAAAAAGCACACTGCATAGGTGTGAATGGAGCCTGCGATGAAGGTCGGGTTATAATTGACGATCCATTCATGCAAAAGTCTATAAGTTCCAAAACTCCAAAAGACATTACAGGGGCGGCAGTGCTCCTCTTGTTCGGCAGGCAGGAGCTCGTCCCTGTGTAGGGAGGGGAAGGTGAAATTCTTCTTTCTTGAATTGACTGATAATTACCCGCTGATCACGCCTGGCTGGTCCCGTCTTCCTCCTTCAACTTCTATCCAGAGGGTCACACTGGTGTAAATAAACTTATCGCTTTTTTCAGGGGGTCCTTGTATTGGCCGGAATGGCAGACGCATTAATCAGCTCATTGATTTGCACTCCTGATTATTGTATCCTCCGGTCATTTATCATATTCTGCACTTTCACTCAATGATCTCAAAGCGAGGTCCGTACGGCTTAAAGGGATTGCATCACCTGCGGATGGCTGGCAGGGCAGACATATTGCTGACGAGGTCAGAACACGTTCCAATGCAAGCTACTTCATTGTGAAGCTCATAGGTGTGCGCAGCTTATGGCATTAGGGTGTGCACCCCAAAACTCAAATGTATAGAATACAAAAGAATAGAAAAGAAAAAATGGAATAGATTAGAATAGAATAAAATTGAAATAATATAGTCATCCTAACCACAGCAACACCTGCCTTGAGTTTGCCTGTTCTCCCTGTGCCTGCGTGGGTTTCCTTTGGGGACTCAGGTTTCCTCCCACACTCCAAAGACATGCTGGTAGGTTAATTGGCTCCTGTCTAAATTGTCCCTAGTATGTGTATGTATGAATGTGAGTTAGGGACCTTAGATTGTACGCCCCTTGAGGGTTAGGGACCTTAGATTGTACGCCCCTTGAGGGTTAGGGACCTTAGATTGTACGCCCCTTGAGGGTTAGGGACCTTAGATTGTACGCCCCTTGAGGGTTAGGAACCTTATATTGTACGCCCCTTGAGGGTTAGGGACCTTAGATTGTACGCCCCTTGAGGGTTAGGGACCTTAGATTGTACGCCCCTTGAGGGTTAGGGACCTTAGATTGTACGCCCCTTGAGGGTTAGGGACCTTAGATTGTACGCCCCTTGAGGGTTAGGGACCTTAGATTGTACGTCCCTTGAGGGTTAGGGACCTTAGATTGTACGCCCCTTGAGGGTTAGGAACCTTAGATTGTACGCCCCTTGAGGGTTAGGGACCTTAGATTGTACGCCCCTTGAGGGTTAGGGACCTTAGATTGTACGCCCCTTGAGGGTTAGGGACCTTAGATTGTACGCCCCTTGAGGGTTAGGGACCTTAGATTGTATGCCCCTAGAGGGTTAGGGACCTTAGATTGTACGCCCCTTGAGGGTTAGGGACCTTAGATTGTACACCCCTTGAAGGTGAGGGACTGATGTGAATGTACAATATATATGTAAAGTGCTGCATAAATTGACGGTGCTATATAAGTACTTGTAATAAATAAATAATAATGTTTCAACACTCAAATTTCAAAAAGAACAGAATAGAAAGAAAAGAAAAGTCTAGAATAAAATAAAGAAATCTAATAGAATACAATAGAATAGAAAAGAACAGAATAAAAACAAATAGAATATGATAGAATAGAAAATAAAGGCATTCTTTCTACTGGCCACCAATGTAACGGGATGGGGGAATTTTTCCCACTGGCCACTAATGGAGGGGGGCATTCTTTCTACTGGCCATCTAAGTAAGAAGGGGGCATTCTTTCTACTGGCCACTAATGTAAGGGGGTATTATCAGGGGCGGACTGACCATTTGGAAACTCTGGCACTGCCCGAAGGCCCGGGGTCAGTAGGGGCCCCATGAGATGCCCCTGGTACCTTTTTCATAGGCCTCATAGGTAGGTACCTGGTAGGCTTTTTTGAGTTTGGGCAAGGACACAGGGGCCCCATGATCCCCTATTGCCCGGGGGCCCCATGAGTTGTCAGTCCGCCCCTGGGTATTATTACCACTGACCACTAATGTAAGAAGCATTCTTCCAACTGGCCACCAATATAAGTAGGATTTTTTCCATTGACCCCCAATAAATTTGTTTCCTTGTGGATAAAAAGGTTGAGAAAGGTTGCGCTACAGTATTCTCCTTCAGTTCACACGCATTTCCGCATGCGAGTTTTTGATGCATTTGTGGCGCGTTCCGGTGCATTTTCGATCTGTTTTTGACATGTTCCAGTGCATTTTGGTGCATTCCGGTTCATTTTTTCCCCTCTTTTTCTTCAATTGAAATAGGGACGTGTGCGTTCCAGTGCCTTTTTGGTGCATTCCGGTGCGCTTTTGTTGCGTTTTACCACCTTCCAGTACAGTTCTGTGCAGGAAAAGTGCAGCCTGTTCTAATTTTTTTTTTTGCAACCGGATTGCACTGGAAAAGCCAGCACTGATTGTGACTTATGACATTGACAATGATATAATCTACTTTCTGTGCGTATTGGAAGCAGAAAAAAAGTACACTGACACACATGTAGTGTGAACTGGCCTTAAGTCAATGAAAAGTTATGGAGAGAGGTGAGAGGAGGAGCTGGGCCAGCGCAGTCAATAATTAGACAATCCCAGAGGAGGAGAGAGCAATGACAAACTGACTCATTTTCAGTACTTGTCTGTTAATTCTCTGGATTTATATATATATATATATATATATATATATATAAAAATATATATTTTTAATATATTTAAATAAAACATAGAAAAAAACAATATATATATATAAATAAATCCGGAGAATTAACAGACAAGTACTGAAAATGAGTCAGTTTGTCATTGCTCTCTCCTCCTCTGGGATTGTCTAATTATTATATTTTTTTTTTTTCTATGTTTTATTTAAATATATTAAAATATATATATATATATATATATATATATATATAAATATATAAATCCGGTGAATTAACAGACAAGTACCAAATTTTCTAGAGCGTTTAAAGGCACATTGCGAGTCATTAAAAAAATAATTTATAGGAAGGGAAAATGCTGAAAATAAGAAATTTCGAAAAAAATGCAATCTTATGTGCTTTTTATTGCAAGTTTTAAAAAGTCGGTGACAGGGCCTCTTTAGGCTGTCCTGATGCTCTTCAGCTGTGGCAAGTCAGGTTTTATTCCCTCTCTGCATTTCAAAGCCTAATTTGCAATTTTGACTGTTGAAACCATTTTTAAAAATGCACATTTTAATGAATCTTCCCCCGAATAATCCAAAAAGCCTCTCATCCACTTACAGCGATTCTCTTTCTAATGTGGCGACTTTCAGCGACCCGCTGAGTTTTTTTTTTCTTCCTGCCACCGAGGCTCGCATGCAGAACGCCGGCAAAAAAAACGTAGCATTGTACGCGGGGAAAATGAAGAGCGAGATCAAGGCGACCAGGACAACCGAGGAACCCGCGGGATTCCACCACAAAAATCAGCTCTTCCTCTCTCGAGCCATTAATAAGTTAATAACTTATCAGTGATTCAAGCTTAACACCTGGAGGCAGACAAGACGCCTTGTTCTCGCAACCGCTAAAGTCTATTGTAATTCCTTTATCATCTCTTATTATTTTTGCTAAGCTGTTGCCGGCTCACCCGGGACCCACAGATGTTACAGCATTACAAAAGACTACAAGAACTACAAAACTCCCAGCAACGGGCGGCTAAAGAGCTGACTCGCCAGAATTAATGATAAAAGGCTCATTCAACGCGCGCGGGACGGCAAGATTTGTCTGCCGCTTAATTGAAGACGTTTCAAAGTGAAAAGTAAGCGGTTAAAGGAGCACTCCGGGCATAGGTGTGAGCAGCCTATTGTATTAGGGTGTGCACGCACGCGCCAAAGCCGAAACACAGACGCGCGTGTATGCATGTATATATGTGTGTGTATATTATATATATATATATATGTGTGTGTGTATGTTATATATATATATGTGTGTGTGTATGTTATATATATATATGTGTGTGTGTGTATGTTATATATATATATATGTGTATACAGTATATATGCATGTGTATATTATATATATATATATATATATATATATAAATGTGTGTGTATATAGTATATGTGTGTATGTTATATATATATATATATATATATATATATATATATATATATATATATAAATATATATTTACAGTATATATGTGTGTGTGTTTTATATACAGTGGGGATGGAAAGTTTGGGCACCCCAGCTAAAAATTTGTATTAATGTGCATAAAGAAGCCAAGGAAAGATGGAAAAATCTCCAAAAGGCATCAAATTACAGATTAGACATTCTTATAATATGTCAACAAAAGTTAGATTTTATTTCCATCATTTACACTTTCAAAATAACAGAAAACAAAAAAATGGCGTCTGCAAAAGTTTGGGCACCCTGCAGAATTTATAGCATGCACTGCCCCCTTTGCCAAGCTGAGACCTGCCAGTGTCATGGATTGTTCTCAATCATGGTCTGGGAAGACCAGGTGATGTCAATCTCAAAGGTTTTAAATGCCCAGACTCATCTGACCTTGCCCCAACAATCAGCACCATGGGTTCTTCTAAGCAGCTGTCTAGAAAACTGAAACTGAAAATAGCTGACGCTCACAAAGCTGGAGAAGGCTATAAGAAGATAGCAAAGCGTTTTCAGATGTCAATATCCTCTGTTCGGAATGTAATTAAGAAATGGCAGTCATCAGGAACAGTGGAAGTTAAAGCAAGATCTGGAAGACCAAGAAAAATATCAGACAGAACAGCTCGCAGGATTGTGAGAAAAACAATTCAAAACCCACGTTTGACTGCACGATTCCTCCAGAAAGATCTGGAAGACACTGGAGTTGTGGTACACTATTCCACTATAAAGAGATACTTGTACAAATATGGTCTTCATGGAAGAGTCATCAGAAGAAAACCTCTTCTACGTCCTCATCACAAAAATCATCGTTTGAACTTTGCAAATGAACATATAGACAAGCCTGATGCATTTTGGAAACAAGTTCTGTGGACCGATGAGGTTAAAATTGAACTTTTTGGCCGGAATGAGCAAAGGTACGTTTGGAGAAGAAGGGGCACAGAATTTAATGAAAAGAACCTCTGTCCAACTGTTAAGCATGGGGTTGGATCAATCATGCTTTGGGGTTGTGTTGCAGCCAGTGGCACAGGGAACATCTCACGAGTAGAAGGAAAAAATGGATTCAATAAAATTTCAGCAAATTTTGGATGGTAACTTGATGCCATCTGTGAAAAAGCTAAAGTTAAAGAGAGGATGGCTTCTACAAATGGATAATGATGCTAAACACACCTCAAAATCCACGGGGGATTACATCAAGAGGCGTAAAATGAAGGTTTTGCCATGGGCTTCACAATCTCCTGACCTCAACATAATTGAAAATCTATGGATAGACCTTAAAAGAGCAGTGCGTGACAGACAGCCCAGAGATCTCAAAGAACTGGAAGACTTTTGTATGGAAGAATGGGCAAAGATACCTCAAACAAGAATTGAAAGACTCTTGGCTGGCTACAAAAAGCGTTTACAAGCTGTGATACTTGCCAAAGGGGGCAGTACAAGATATTAACTCTGCAGGGTGCCCAAACTTTTGCAGACGCCATTTTTTTGTTTACTGTTATTGTGAAAGTGTAAATGATGGAAATAAAATCTAACTTTTGTTGACATATTATAAGAATGTCTAATCTGTAATTTGATGCCTTTTGGAGATTTTTCCATCTTTCCTTGGCTTCTTTATGCACATTAATACAAATTTTTAGCTGGGGTGCCCAAACTTTCGATCCCCACTGTATATATATATATATATATATATATATATATATATATATATGTGTATACAGTATATATGTGTGAGTGTGTATATTATAAATATATGTGTATATATATATATATATATATATATACAGTATATACTGTATGTGAACCAGGGGTTAGTGTGCTGTGTGTATTTCCTCCAGTAATCCAGTGTGAGACTTTACCTTCCTGTAATAAAGACCTCTCGCTGCTGCTCTCTCTCCTTGTGCAAGGTGACTGGTCTTGTCTCCGCCCCCCTCCTGTAGTGGGTGTGGCCTGATCTGCACAGGTTATGTACAGCACAGCGATGATGTCACGGCTACTTTTACAAGGTCACATCTGGGACTGCAGAGGTATCTGGTGACACATAAATTGGATTTATATCCTATGCGGATATTGAGAATTCTCGGTTTAAAAGAAAGTTTAGCTTTAGTTGCGATTTTCTGGAATTCTGTTTACTCGCCGCTGGTGCTGTATGTGAAATGCGTCAGCCCGCCCTGTGATCGCTGAGCTCTTGACACATTGTAACTGCGCACGACGCGCTCCTTTGTATGTTAATCAATACGGCAGAATCGTCAGGTTCACTCATTTCGCTTTCACTCCGCCAGCGAGCAGATAATTTCCACTTAACAACCTCTCCACTGCATTATTTATACCGCCAATGTCAAGGTCTCCGTGTAAAACGAAGGGAAGAAAAAAAATACACTTTAGTGTTTACTGTATGTTTGTCTAATTAAAATGACAGCGATCTATGGAATTGCTGTTTAATCTCCGGGGGACGGGCTGACGTGATCGGAAAGCATCAGCTAATAGTGCCAGAATTAAAGGGGAACTCCGGGCAATCGGTAATAAATGCAAGTGGAATGCTGCTTGGCCGTGGACAGTTTTTGTTGGCAGAGTTTGGAGGGGAATGGAAGCGCTCCTCAAAATTTTGGGGGCGTCATCAGTGACTTTGTCCAGCTTGAGTGGGTTCTAGAATTAGCTATCACACACAATGCAGTTGTAACCAGCAGCAAATGTCCCTTCACATATTTCCCACTGATTGCAGGAGATGCAGTGATTTGTTTTGTTCATGTAGACATTGGTTGATCAACTTACTTGACCTTGCAGCAGTTGCTAGAACTGCGATCCCAACCCCCCCCACCACCACCATTACCACCACTATTACCACCACCACTACCACCACTACCACTGCCACCACTACCACCACGACCACTACCACTACCGCCACTACCACCACCACTACTACCACTACCACCACTACCACCACTACCACCACTTCCACCACCACTACCACCACCACCACCACTATCACCACCACCACTATCACCACCACCACTACCACCACCACCACCACTACCACCATCACTACCACCACCACTACCACTATCACTACCACCACCACTACCACCAACACCACTACCACCACCACCACCACTACCACCATCACTACCACCACCACTACCGCCAACACCACTACCACCACCACCACCACTACCACCACCACTACCACCACCACCACCACTACCACCACTACCACTACCCATTGAATTCTCCTAACACCTGTTCAAATGTGATACTTTTGCTGCCTTTAGCGTTTGTCTGCTGACAAGAGAGCTAAACGTCTAGGGGAGGTCATGTGTACATGAGACCTTAGCCAGGTCAGCAACAGGCAGGTTCATCAGGTACAGAGACAACAGCAAATTCTTGTTCAAGCCTAAAGTTGGTAACAGATAAGCAAATTGGCAAATCGGAAAATAGTTACATAGTCTGGCTGAAAAAAGACAAAAGTTCTTCCAGTTCAACCATTAAAAAAAAGTTATAATCCTACACCCACAGTTGATACAGGGGAAGGTAAAAACCCCAGCAAAGCATGATCCAGTTTGCTCCTGCAGGGAAAAAATTCCTTCCTGATCCCCCGAGAGGCAATTGGATATTCCCTGGATCAACTTTACCTATAAATGTTATATCCAGTTATATTCTGTGTATCCAAGAAAGAATCCAGGACTTTTTTAAAGCAATCCACTGAGCTGGCCAGAACCAACTCTTGAGGGAGTCTATTCCACATTTTCACAGCTCTTACTGTGAAGAAACCTTTCCGTGTCTGGAGATTTAATTTCTTTTCTTCCAGACGTAAAGAGCACCCCCTTGTCCTCTGTGATGACCTCAGGGTGAGTAGCTCTGCACAGAGTTCACTATATGAACCACTGATGTATTTATACATGGAGATCATACCCCCCCTTATGTATTATACATGGAGATCATATCCCCCCTTATGTATTATACATGGAGATCATATCCCCCCCTTATGTATTATACATGGAGATCATATCCCCCCTTATGTATTATACATGGAGATCATATCCCCCCTTATGTATTATACATGGAGATCATATCCCCCCTTATGTATTATACATGGTGATCATATCCCCCTTATGTATTATACATGGTGATCATATCCCCCCTTATGTATTATACATGGAGATCATATCCCCCTTATGTATTATACATGGAGATCATATCCCCCCTTATGTATTATACATGGAGATCATATCCCCCTTATGTATTATACATGGTGATCATATCCCCCCTTATGTATTATACATGGTGATCATATCCCCCCTTATGTATTATACATGGTGATCATATCCCCCCTTATGTATTATACATGGTGATCATATCCCCCCTTATGTATTATACATGGTGATCATATCCCCCTTATGTATTATATATGGAGATCATATCCCCCTTATGTATTATACATGGAGATCATATCCCCCTTATGTATTATACATGGTGATCATATCCCCCCTTATGTATTATACATGGAGATCATATCCCCCCTTATGTATTATACATGGTGATCATATCCCCCCTTATGTATTATACATGGAGATCATATCCCCCTTATGTATTATACATGGTGATCATATCCCCCTTTATGTATTATATATGGAGATCATCCCCCCCCTTATGTATTATACATGGTGATCATATCCCCCCTTATGTATTATACATGGTGATCATATCCCCCTATTATGTATTATACATGGAGATCATATCCCCCTTATGTATTATACATGGAGATCATATCCCCCCCTTATGTATTATACATGGAGATCATATCTCCCCCCTTATGTATTATACATGGTGATCATATCCCCCTTATGTATTATATATGGAGATCATATCCCCCTTATGTATTATACATGGAGATCATATCCCCCCTTATGTATTATACATGGTGATCATATCCCCCCTTATGTATTATACATGGTGATCATATCCCCCTATTATGTATTATACATGGAGATCATATCCCCCTTATGTATTATACATGGAGATCATATCCCCCTTATGTATTATACATGGAGATCATATCCCCCTTATGTATTATACATGGAGATCATATCCCCCTTATGTATTATACATGGAGATCATATCCCCCCTTATGTATTCTACATGGAGATCATATCCCCCCTTATGTATTATACATGGTGATCATATCCCCCCTTATGTATTATACATGGTGATCATATCCCCCTATTATGTATTATACATGGAGATCATATCCCCCTTATGTATTATACATGGAGATCATATCCCCCCCTTATGTATTATACATGGAGATCATATCTCCCCCCTTATGTATTATACATGGTGATCATATCCCCCTTATGTATTATACATGGAGATCATATCCCCCTTATGTATTATACATGGTGATCATATCCCCCTTATGTATTATATATGGAGATCATATCCCCCTTATGTATTATACATGGAGATCATATCCCCCTTATGTATTATACATGGTGATCATATCCCCCCTTATGTATTATACATGGAGATCATATCCCCCCTTATGTATTATACATGGTGATCATATCCCCCCTTATGTATTATACATGGAGATCATATCCCCCTTATGTATTATACATGGTGATCATATCCCCCTTTATGTATTATATATGGAGATCATCCCCCCCCTTATGTATTATACATGGTGATCATATCCCCCCTTATGTATTATACATGGTGATCATATCCCCCTATTATGTATTATACATGGAGATCATATCCCCCTTATGTATTATACATGGAGATCATATCCCCCCTTATGTATTATACATGGAGATCATATCTCCCCCCTTATGTATTATACATGGTGATCATATCCCCCTTATGTATTATATATGGAGATCATATCCCCCTTATGTATTATATATGGAGATAATATCCCCCCTTATGTATTATACATGGTGATCATATCCCCCCTTATGTATTATACATGGTGATCATATCCCCCTATTATGTATTATACATGGAGATCATATCCCCCCTTATGTATTATACATGGAGATCATATCCCCCTTATGTATTATACATGGAGATCATATCCCCCTTATGTATTATACATGGTGATCATATCCCCCTATTATGTATTATACATGGAGATCATATCCCCCTTATGTATTATACATGGAGATCATATCCCCCCCTTATGTATTATACATGGAGATCATATCTCCCCCCTTATGTATTATACATGGTGATCATATCCCCCTTATGTATTATATATGGAGATCATATCCCCCTTATGTATTATACATGGAGATCATATCCCCCCTTATGTATTATACATGGTGATCATATCCCCCCTTATGTATTATACATGGTGATCATATCCCCCTATTATGTATTATACATGGAGATCATATCCCCCTTATGTATTATACATGGAGATCATATCCCCCCCTTATGTATTATACATGGAGATCATATCCCCCTTATGTATTATACATGGAGATCATACCCCCCTTATGTATTATACATGGAGATCATATCCCCCCTTATGTATTATACATGGTGATCATATCCCCCTATTATGTATTATACATGGTGATCATATCCCCCTATTATGTATTATACATGGAGATCATATCCCCCCTTATGTATTATACATGGTGATCATATCTCCCCTTATGTATTATACATGGTGATCATATCTCCCCCTTATGTATTATACATGGAGATCATATCTCCCTTAATCTCCTTGAGATAATAAATTCAGTTCCTCTAATCTTTCCTCATAGCTGAGCTCCTCCATGTCTCGTTTGGTTGCCCTTCCCTGTACTTTCTCCAGTTCCCCAATGTTCTTTTTGTGAATTGGTGCCCAAAACTGAACTGCATATTCCAGATGAGGCCTTACTAATTATTTGTACTGGTGGAATTGATATCTCTCTCTCTCTGGAGTGTTTACCTCTTTTAATAGAAGAGAGGATTTTGCTCACTTTAGAAACCGCAGCTTGGCATTGCATGCCATTATTAAGCTTGTGATCTACCAAAACCCTCAGATCCTTCTCCACCATTGACCCCCCCAGATCCTTCTCCACCATTGATTCCCCCAGTTGTACCCCCCTAGTATGTATGATGCATGCATATTCTTAGCCCCCACGTGCATAACCTAAAATGATACAATACTCACAGGATCCTTCCATGTTTTCCAGGATTCCTAGGACCTCCACTACCTTTAGGCCAGAATTCTCTAAAATGATGCTATGTCTGTCCTCGACCCAGAAAGGTATTTACACCTTTAAAGTGGCTGGTGTTGTGTCATATTGCCAGCTACCCCTGAGGAAAAGTGCTGTAATACTTGTCTGTTAGCGCCGCCTTGTTATTTGATCAAGATTGATCTGGCCTCTCTTTTGCCTTTCACCTGCATTGACCAGTACCTGGACCTTACTACTCTCTCCCCTGCTGCCTTCCTCAGCCGCTGCGTGGACCTGAGCATTCTCTCTCCCCTGCCTCTTCCTGGACCTGATTACTCTCATCTGCTGCCTGCTTCAACCCCTACCTGGACCTTTCTGCTTTCTTGTCCACCTCCTACCTTGAGCCCTGCTGGGACTTCACTACTTTCCTGCCTGCTTCCTGTCTCCACACCTGCTTGGAACTGACTACTAACTGCCCTGCCACCTGCCTTGACCCCTGCTTGGACTTGACAATTTTCCTGCATGCCACCTGCTTCAACCCCTGTACCAAACTACTCTCTCCCTTGCCACCTGCCTCAACCCCTGCCTGGACCTGACTACTTCTTCTGACACCTGCGAAGACCTTTGCCTGACCTGACCACTCTTCTTTCTGAAGACCTGTAAAAAGACTCTACACCTTAGCCTTTCCACTTCAGCCATCCCCCCTTGGTAGGGAAATTCTGAGCACTGCAACCTACTGAAAATTTGCAGCAAAAAAATTTGGGACACTAGGGTTCCTGACCCATCTCCACCATTAGGATCTCCAAGTTGAAGACCAACTGCTGCTTAGTTCCCATGCCTTGGGTGTGCCTGGGTCACCTACCAGGGAGCCCTATAGCTGATGATATTTCTGCGCTCGGTGTCCTGCAATAATTAATACTTCAGGAGACTGCTGCCGCCCATCCCTATCACAGAGACAGAAGGAGTAGGCAGAAGCATAATTGATATCATGTGTACTCTCCAGCGCTCCAGGAAATGAATTGCCAAAGGGAAGCCAAGGGGACCAGGACAGGGGTGCAGCCCTCCTCAGACGGGGGAATCAACCACTGGACAAAGAGCAGACAGGTGGCGCACACACCTAGTGCATTATCCAAGATTTATTCAAAGATATAAAAGACAAAAACATACTCACAGGCAAGGAATGTATAAAAAGCTTTTGCATAATGGAGATGGCCACAATAGCGGGCAAGATGTTCCAACTGTCAGTGCAGTCAGGAGGCTGATGCGCTTTGGGGACGAGTCCCTTTGCTCAGAGCTGCTAAAGAAGCATAGTTGAGGTGCAGACAAGTGGACCAGCAGGAGTAGGTCTAGGCAAGCCGGTTGAGTATAAGGTTGTCAGTCAGGGAAACGCAGGCCATAGATTTACAGGTTCTGCTGAAGATAGGCCAGTGTTAGCCATATGTACTTGTCCAGTTAAAATAGCCTGCATCGTGCCAACACCAGTAGCGAACATCCAGGCATGCCCATGCACACACCATGTAGGGCAAACCTATACAGATAGATGTGTGAGTCTACAAGCCAGCCTGAGCATAGGTGCTCACAATGGATGCAATATCTTCCATTTTGGCATGACCTCTCTGATGGCGGACAGAGCTGGGGAGGAGGTGAATATTTTCACAAGAGGTTGGGGACTCATTTTTTTTTTTTTTTTACATTTGCCCTAGCTATACTTGGGTTCAACAACTTATAACGCATGGCCTTCATTACCTGATCAGTACTAGTAAAGGCCAAGACTAATGTTGAGTTGACTATTTATTTCCATCATTTATACACTTGAAAAAGTTCACAAGACCTCTCCTCTGACAAACCACTGAACTGCCCCTACTGCAAATATTCATCGATTGTGAGAGTACATGTATCTCAAGAAAATGATAATTAATCACCCATCAAGCTGTCCTGACAGAAGTGAACACAGGGTCATAACAATCATTTCAGTGACTGGCCCAGAGGTATCAAATAATGCCTCGTGTTATGGTACCTTTTGGGGGGGGGCCATGTTGCCTCCCAACATAATTACAAAGGCCTTTCATATGCATCCATGCCCCAGGATATTAAACTGTCCCCAATGCCTTTAAATTGCCTATCTGATAAGGCCATGCAAAAAAACTGATCTTCCATGCGTTCCCCGGGACTCCATTAAGCAAATAACAAGCTCGATCGGAGTGACATCTACAATTACTTCTCTTCCAGCACATGTTTGAATAGCGCAGTCCGCAAGGGCCAAGGTCTACTCCCTATTAGTGTACCTGACAGATGAATACGATACATGTATATATTATATATGTAATATACAGAATTTTTTTTTGAACACTGTAAATGGTGGTAACCATGGCGATGGGTCAGCGAGGAGATGGCGTCTCGGGAACGAAGGCCTGAACGCTTTGTGCTGGCCCCCAAGTTAATGTCAGTGAGAATGTTAACAGAACTGTCTCAAGGTATAGGCAGCCCTGCAGCACTAATGAGGGGAATAGATTGCTAAGGCTGTTAATTAAGATCATTAAGCACTCTTTGGAAATTACTGATGATTGGACGACTGCACACCCCCACCTCTCTCTCTTTAATAAACAGCGGTGTTTCAAGATGAAATGAAAACACAGCTTACATCAGTATAAACCCTTTAAGGGAAAACTGTTCTCTTTATGTAAATCCAAAACTTTTTTTTAGCTTGGTAAAGTAGAACTGTGGGCAAAAATTAGAAATTGATACATTGTTCAGCCTAAAACTTTACCCCCTATGAGTGGGTTTTCATTATGTTATTCCCCCTGATCAGGGGCGGACTGACCATTCGAGCACTCGGGCACTGCCCGAGGGCCCGGGGTCAGTAGGGGGCCCCATGAAAGGCCTTTTATAGGCTTTTTTGGGTGTGCTTTGAGTGTGGGCAAGGACACAGGGGCCCCATGATCCTCTATTGCCCGAGGGCCCCATGAATTGTCGGTCCGCCCTTGCCCCTGATAATCCTACTGAATGTCTATTGATCCTGCTAGAGCTCTCAGTTGTACTCCTTATTAGAGGGTGACAACTAGGAATGAGCTGGGTTCGGTCCAAACCCAGTTTAGTAGAAGCCATTGGAAGCTGTTACATGATTGCATCCCTACCGGCCCAATAGGCTGTGGCTGAAGTATTCAATGGCATTGACCAAATATGACCATATGGCAATATTAGGTTACGCATTTCGTGGACCACCACAGCCCTATATGTACATTCGTGTTTACACTACAGCTGATTGGTCCGGTGGGGATGCAATATTATGACAGCTTCCAATGGCTCCTGCTGAACTGGGTTTGGACCAAGTTTGGAGTGAGCCCAGCTCATCCCCAATGACAAACATACCTGAGAACATTTGTAAATCAAAATTCTTGAGATTGAGGTCCACCCTCCTGAGGGGAAGAGCCAATGTGGAATTTTGGGTGTGGACAAACTGCGATTAAAAGTGTGAGGAGCTTAAGGTATATGGTTTGAGTCTACAGTAAAATTCAAATCATTATCAAAAATCAAAGTGCTGTGTATAGGTTATAAATGGGACCCATCCTTTCTTACCACAATACCACTAGACTACTCCTCTCTTACCTCAATACCTCTAGACCCATCTTCTCTGAACCCAATAACTGTAGATCTATCCTCTCTAAACCCAATACCTGTAAACCCATCCTCTATTAGCCGAAAGCCTCCAGACTCATCCTCTCTTAACCCAATACCTGTAGACCCATACTCTCTTGCCCCAGTACCTCTAGACCCATCCTCTCTTAGCCCAATACCTCTAGACCCATCCTCTCTGAACCCAATACTTGTAAACCCAGCCTCTATTAGCCCAACGCCACCAGACTCATCCTCTCTTAACCCAATACCTCTAGACCCATACTTTCTTGCCCCAGTACCTCTAGACCCATCCTCTCTGAACCCAATATCTGTAGACCTATCCTCTCTAAACCCAATACCTGTAGACCCATCCTTTATTAGCCCAATGCCTCCAGACTCATCCTCTCTTAACCCAATACCTCTAGACCCATACTTTCTTGCCCCACTACCTCTAGACCCATCCTCTCTTAGCCCAAAATATCTCGATCCAGCCTCTCTGATCCCAATTCCTCCAGATTCCTCCAATTCCTTCTTCACCAAATACCGCTATACCTATCCTCTCCTACAACAAAACATTTAGACCCATCCTCTCATTATTCAAATAACTGTAGACCCATCCGCTCTAAGCCCAATACCTCTAGACCCACCCTCTCTTGCCGCATTACCTGCAGACTCATCTTCTTTTAGCTGAATATCTCTAGACCCATCCACTTTTAGCCCAATACCTCTAGACCTATTCTCTCCTATTGCAATACCTCTAGACCAATCCTCTCTTAGCCCAATACCTCTAGACCCATTCTCTCTTAGCCCAGTACCTCTGGACCTATCCTCTCCTATCGCAATACCTCTAGACCCATCCTCTTTTAGCCCAAATACTTTGGACCCATCCTCTCTTACCTAAATACCTCAAGACATATCCTCTCTTACCCCAATACCTGTAGACCCATCCTCTCTTAGCCTAATAACTCTAGACCATTCCTTATCCTAAGACCTCTAGATCACCCTCTCTTAACCCAATAGCACCAAAACCTAGCTCTTTTCTAAATAGCCACATATCCTTCCTTCAGTATCTCCTTTCACCCTCCTCTTATACCATTAACCCCAGTATCACCTTTCTCTTACCCCAAGACCCCCAGTGCCCCCCTGTTGCTCTTGCACCTACCTCCAGCTAAGGAGGAACCTGGTCCCTCAGGGGGTGGTTGCATTGGTATAGCTGGGGACATTCCTTCTCTTTTGCATTTATTGGGTGCCTGTATCATTTGTAAACATGCTGCATGCAATAGCAGGAAGTTCAAAGAAAGTATTCACTTTTTGTACAAGTAACCAGTCAGACACTCTGTAACTGCAGGCAATCAAGAAGGTCTGCCACTGTCACATGACCAGATCAAAATTTCCTGATTGGCCATAGTAACAATGATACGGCATACAATGAATGAATGAGTGCAGATGTCAGGAATGGACTCAGCACTGGTGGTGGGACTCACCTGCCGTGTGGGCTGCAGTACCAGAGCTGACCAGCGGGTGCTCTCAGCAGCCAGAAGCTCACACGAGCAATCAGCCAAACCTGGGGCTGATTGCAGAAAGGTGTATTTAAGGCATGACCAGGCCTGTGCTCTGGGCCTTGGTGTATGTTTTCCCCATGAGCCTCTGTACCCGGTATCCTGTGTTCCTGCTTCGTTGCTGACCCGGCTTGATCCTGACTGTCTCCTGTTGAACCCCTGGCTTGCCTGACCATCCTTCTGCCTGATCCCCTGTACCGCACTGCCCGTGAGTTACTGAACCCAGCTTGTGACCTTGACCATCCTCTGTCTGCTCACTTGGTACCTTGCTGCCCGCATGTTGCTGACTTGGCCCGTCTGACCACACTAACTACTCTGCCATCCATCCATCCTGCACGGATCCAGCCATACCTGCACATACCTCTGGCGGATCCCTCTACCACTAGCAGGTGTACTCAGGGGCCGCGACCTGGTTCCTGTCTGCTCCAAGTCCATCCCCACCATCAGGGGCCCTGGTGAATAAGCAGACTGGGACTTAGACTCCGCGCCCTGGGGAATCCTGTCCTGGGGACCACTAGAGGTACCACCAAACGGTCATTACAGAACCCTACGGCCGGCCTGACCGTTCCACCTCTCCAGCCCTGACTACGCCTGTGTTCCTGCACCTACTAAGATTAGTGGAAGGTTGGTTTGTTCACTGTGCGTTTATATATATATCTGGGTGGCTAATAATAAACTGTATTATTATACTATACCTGAAACCTGCGTTTCCCTGTGTCAGTCCACACCTTTCTGGTCATTCCTAGATTCCTGACAGCAGAAGTGGATTGACATGATTGCCACCATATGTGACAAGAACCATGAAGCAAGTACCATAAAAGGGTCACAGGAAAAACAAAAAAGAATGGACAGGACAAAAAACAAATTGTGACATTTTTAAACTAGTAGAAGCCAGTTTAAATAATATTTTTCTTTACTGTCCCTTACTGAGTCCTTAGGCAAGGGGAACATTGACTACTGGCTGCCAAAAAGGCCACATGCAGCCTTTGAGCTTCAGGTTGGGCACCAGGGTCTTTGCAGTTTTTCTTGTGTCTAACAATCCAAAATCATGTTGCTCTGCTAATTGGTCCCTCACCAAGGCAGACCCGTGACATATGATGCTGGTAGGGATGTCAGAGACTATGGAGGATGGTTCCGTGTTCCTTGAAACCATCAGTAAATATGATTGCTTTACGCAATGTAATAAATTTATAGTGTAATTGATTTGCTCTTTAAATTGACCTGGTAAATTCCAAACCCTCTAATACACTTAACAAGCTATTGGAAAAAAAAATAAAAAAATAAAACTTCGAGCAACTGGAACCCCGCCAGTGAATCCTTGTAGCTGCAAAGCATAATCTGTAATTAAGCTAATTTTGCGATATTTGTGTCTTGGCGGCTTTGTTTCTGTGTTGTATGTATAATTCTTGATTGGAACATTCTCTTTTCCTTTGTGGAAGACCAAATCCAATCAAGGATGCACCAATTAAGAAATAATGAACAAGAATTGTTTTGGTCTATAAGCCACTGTGGCCATTTTTCCCCTTTCTGATTGGATAGAACAATACAGACTTAATTTCACACAAAAGGTACCGGTCTATTTGAGGACGGAATTAAGAAGAGGGGATCAGGTGAGGGGGAAAGAGCTTTCGGGATGAGGGCTTTTTAAAACTACTCTGATAAAATGAGTTTGATTAATGGAACCTACAATCCCACATGGAAGAAAAATATATTTGAAATATATTTTTAAAATATGCTTCCCAAATATATTACCATATATTTGAAATACTACAATTTTGGCCTTATTCAATATATTTCAATATACATTTCAATAAATATATATATATATATATATATATATATATATATATATATATATATATATATATACATATATACATACACACAGATGGATAGACGGATAGACGGATAGATAATAGACGGATAGATAGATGGATAGATAGATGGATGGATAGATGGATAGATAGATAATAGATGGATGGATAGATGGATGGATAGATGGATGGATAGATGGATAGATAGATAATAGATGGATAGATGGATGGATAGATGGATGGATAGATAGATGGATAGATAGATGGATAGATGGATAGATAGATAATAGATGGATGGATAGATGGATGGATAGATGGATGGATAGATGGATGGATAGATGGATGGATGGATAGATGGATGGATAGATAGATGGATGGATAGATAGATGGATAGATAGATGGATAGATGGATAGATAGATAATAGATGGATGGATAGATGGATGGATAGATGGATGGATAGATAGATAGATAGATAGATAGAAACTGTATGTTGAAATGCATTTTTATTACAAAATATTTTTAAAAATAAATTTCAAATATACTGTATGTCTTTAAAAATACAAATCTACATTTTTGGAATGCATTTACAAATATATGTAAAAATATATGTTAAAATCAATTTTTTAGATGTTAAACAAAAAATCTGAAGAATATATTTAAAAACATATAAAAAAAGTCATTTCAACATATATGTTTACATATATTTGTAAATGCATTCCAAAAATGTAGATTTGTATTTTTAAAGACATGCAGTATATTTGAAATGTATTTTTAAAAATACTTTTCATATATTTTGTAATAAAAACACATTTTAACATGCAGTATTTATGTATATTGAAATATATTTTGAAATATATGGAATATGGCCAAAATTGTAGTATTTCAAATATATTTTTCTTCCATGTGGGATAGTATGTTACATTAATCAAACATATATATATATATATAATTGGGTCATGGGTTCGGTTCCCAACCATGGCGCCTGCTGCATGGAGTTTGCATGTTCTCCCTGTGTTTGCGTCGGTTTCCTTCGGGTACTCCGGTTTCTTCCCACACTCCAAAGACATGCTGGTAGGTTAATTGGCTCCTGTCTAAATTGTCCTAGTTTCATCCCTGGCCATGAGAGGTCTCCTGCATGGTAGGAGTTGGGGAAAGACCTGGCAACCTACCCTGTAAAATAATTGCTAAGGGAATTCATGGAAAAAGTCGCTTACGAGTGACGATCCATGCAATCTCCAAGGGTCGGATACGACTGGATGGATAGATAGATAGATAGTCCGGGGAGACCAGATATAGTGAATGCAGGGTCTAGGGAGACCAGATATAGTGAATGCAGGGTCTAGGGAGACCAGATATAGTGAATGCAGGGTCTGGGGAGACCAGATATAGTGAATGCAGAGTCCGGGGAGACCAGATATAGTGAATGCAGGGTCTGGGGAGACCAGATATAGTGAATGCAGAGTCCGGGGAGACCAGATATAGTGAATGCAGGGTCTGGGGAGACCAGATATAGTGAATGCAGGGTCCGGGGAGACCAAATATAGTGAATGCAGGGTCTGGGGAGACCAGATATAGTGAATGCAGGGTCTGGAGAGACCAGATATAGTGAATGCAGGATGCGGGGAGACCAGATATAGTGAATGCAGGGCCCTGGGAGACCGGATATAGTGAATGCAGGGTCCGGGGAGACCGGATATAGTGAATGCAGGGTCCGGGGAGACCAGATATAGTGAATGCAGGGCCCTGGGAGACCGAATATAGTGAATGCAGGGCCTGGAGAGACCAGATATAGTGAATGCAGGGCCTGGGGAGACCAGATATAGTGAATGCAGGGTCCGGGGAGACCGGATATAGTGCATGCAGGGTCCAGGGAGACCAGATATAGTGAATGCAGGGTCCGGGGAGACCAGATATAGTGAATTCAGGGTCCTGGGAGAGCAGATATAGTGAATGCAGGGTCCGGGGAGACCAGATATAGTGAATTCAGGGTCCTGGGAGACCGGATATAGTGAATGCAGGGTCCAGGAAGACCAGATATAGTGAATGCAGGGCCTGGGGAGACCAGATATAGTGAATGCAGGGTCCTGGGAGACCGGATATAGTGAATTCAGGGTCCTGGGAGAGCAGATATAGTGAATGCAGGGTCCGGGGAGACCAGATATAGTGAATGCAGGGTCCGGGGAGACCAGATATAGTGAATTCAGGGTCCTGGGAGACTGGATATAGTGAATGCAGGGTCCGGGGTTTAGTAACACTTTAATAGGGGCTGATTAGGGATAGGTAAGGGTTTTCCTTGGCCTGCCCCTTGCATTCATTGGATCTCAGCTATTCCCATCATGAAAGTTCGACATCACATGTGAGGTGTTGCCTAGATCTATATGCAAATGCATTTGCCTTGGAATGCCCACTCCTCCAGACTGACACCAACCCATCAAGGCATTTTAATATTTGCATAACTCCTCCCAAGAGGCAGCCAACTACTTGCATCAGGGCTGAGGGCTCTTGAGAGGAGTACCGAGGCAGGGTGCTGTGATATTTTCAGGAAGCTGTATAGAGCACCCTGTTCACTCCTCCCACCAACCATGATCTACCTGCAATGCATAGAGAAGCATGGAGACCCAGTGATAACATAAGGTAATTAAAATGGAAAAGCTTTATTTAAAAATGTCATGAACATGTTGATGAGCATAAAAAGGGGGTACAAGGAAAGGCGCTATATAAGCAGATTAAAGTTCGTCTTTAAGTGTTTGATTAGAACTATTAGATGTAGATCGAAGGACGTTCCACAAAGAACACAAAAGCCCATTGCTTTGAGGCACATGGCTGCAGCAACATTCTCACCTATGCAGAATCCATGACAAGAGTGTAAAGGGTTAAGGTATACATTTCTTAGGATGAAGTGTCAGATGCGTCCGTTCTCTGTGCTGTCAGTAGTCGCTCCTGCAGTGACACATTGTAAAGACTTCTAATATTAGCCTGTCAGTAATATCCTCCTCGGCTCTCAGCTGATCAATACAATCTTCCAGTCACACTATTCTATTATTTATCCCATTGCAGCCCCCCCCAGTCTCAGTCCCAACCTCCGGCATTTTCTGGACAAAGAGCGACAATGATCAGAGTAACACCAGACCTCAGCCCTGCAGGCGGACTTTTTAATTTCCAGCGTATTAGAGTTTCCAGGGGCATTCGTCTGCCTAAATGTGATGGCTGTATTTGGTGGTCCGGGGTGGCGTACATAACCCCCACTGTGGGGTAGGAAGAGGGGTCAGAGCTGTTGC